>NC_089521.1:4593667-4959500 GCF_963924715.1 Thunnus thynnus | reverse complement strand
AGATGCTGCACACACAAGCACACTGCATACACTCAGCAAGATACAGGTGAGTAGGGTTCAGATTACAATACCAAACAGTACAGAGCAACTGGGTGATGTTTGGTATCTGACCAAGAGAGTGATCACCAGAACATGTGTCTGATCTTTACTGTAGTGAATAGTGAACCGCTGTACTCAGCTGGCAGGTCCACAACAGCAAGACACTACTCAGGATCTCCAAGTACTAAGGTAAGAGGAAATAGAGGCAAAATCCATTTCAGTTCTGGTGAGCCTAGATGTGAGGAATGTGGATAGCAAATAATACATATTTGTATGTGACCACATGGTCTTCTGTGGCTATCCTACTGTATCAGGAATCCCAGAATTCAAAGCAACACCTTAACTGTATATTATTAGCCTTTCTAATAGGAGGGGGGAGGGGGGAGGGGGGAGTCCCCTGTGCTTTATGAAAACTGACTTTGAAACACTGAGTTAGGAGTTAAAGGTCAACTTAATCACATTCAGTTTCAAGCCAGTGCATACAATTGTGACTTAGAAATTCCACACGACATTAAATCATTCAACAGCTGAAATTCAAGTGCATGAAATTGAAATGTTATATGTGGGTACTAATCTCTTTACATGCATGACTGGTTTGAGTTATACATTGTAAGTGCACACAGTTTGAAATGTGACTGGTTTATATACATTATATACCAGCAGGGTGATAAGATAATTTGGCATTCTGTGGTTTCATTTTAGTGGAAAAATATAGAATATTTGAAAAAGAAAAAGACCAAATTTTAAAAGTATTTTTAAGAGGAAATCTGAGCATGGAGAGAAATGTAGGACATTTTCAAGTACAGTGACAGTGGCAAAAAATCACAGAATCAAGGAACTCTCCCTGGAAAATGTGGATGATGTGATGATGATGCCAATGGAGGTCTACCAGAGACCTGATTGTTTTTTAAGTATGACAGGACTGTACCAAGGAATTTGTGTTAATTCCTGTGCAAACATTCACATAGCATCACTAGTTTTTACAGGTAGAAAATGTCAACTGAGCCTCTCGCTTACTGAATACTGAAGGAAACCTTTAGTTTACTGTAGATTGCTATCTGGGCATGGATATGTTTAACATTACTACTAAAATATCTGTAAGAGGAGTCAGGTTGGTTTTGTGCACAGAGTTAACCACAGGCTGAGTGAGATACCTCTGTAGATATTATGCTCTCCTACATGAGCTGTGTTTGAGAATAACATTTTATTGGGCTTCTTTCTTGATTCCTTCCTACCACATGACTAATGTGTCAGTAAAAGTCCTACTGAGTGTAATAACAATCAGTAGTTTATTACAGTGTTTGGACAGGGTCTCTGACAGCTTTAGTGAATATTTAACATTATTAGCTTCACAAATGTTTGATTCATCCACATATATTAATCAAAGGTTGACTGTAAATATTGTGTGACACCTATATTGTTAGGTGTTCCTATTATTTTGTTTGGAGATGTGCTAAATAAGCAGCACTGTCTATGTACAGAAGATTAATGAGAACATTGTTTAAACAAAGAAGACTTGTCACAAGTCAAATAAAGCCAAACTGGAGGCGTAATAAAAACACCACTGATAGAAATGTAATGTGTGTTGTGTGTGTGTGCGCACGCTCTCTCTAGGTAGTGGATGTCGGTATGGAGGTCTGCAGGCTGAGCCGCTGTTTGTCTCAGGCCTCGTTTCCCTCCTCAGAATCAATCCTGGCAGATGGGGACATGGGGGAGCAGGCCAATATTAGAAAGGTAATAGACATTGCCGCATAATCTTGTTGTCAAGTGACAATGTTGCAGCTCCAATTACTTTTTTAAAATTCTCTTTATCTAATGGCGTATGCACTTCCTGTCTTCAAATACTACTTAAGCCTCCCCTTACAACTATATTTTACCCAGTGAGTATGGAATAGGTCTCATACATTAAATGGCTTATGTACATCATAAATGGCCATTAAGCTTTGTGAGACCTATTTCCTACTCATTGTGTTGTAAGGGAGGCTGATGCAGTTTTTGGACATATACTATATAACAGGATTCCCATAGCAGACACTATTGATGAGGTGTTTTTCTCTTAACAATACAGCTATGCCAGCAGCTCTGTGAGGCTGTACTTGGCACAGTATTCATTTGAGCTTATTGCTAACATCAGCACACCAGCATGTTTACTGCTTCATGCTACATGCCAACTCACACTGACAATGCTAACATGCTGATGTTTAGTTGGTAATACAGGGTCACCATCTTAGTTTACCTTTTTAACATTCTAAAATGTAATAACTTAACACAGACGACGGGAATGTCATCAGTTTTGCAGGTATTTGGTCATAAACAAAAGTATTTGGCAGATTACAATTTTAACCTGATGATGGTGCTAGATGAATAATCAGGGGGAGACCAAGGTTATAAAGATCCATCCTCTAGTGACCCATACTGTACCTGCAGCAAATTTCACAGTAATTTATCCTAAAGATATTTCATGAATGTCTCTACCAAATTTCATGGCAATCCATCAAGTAGTTTTTGAGTTATTTCAGTCAGGACTAAAGTGGTGGACCAAGCGGAAGACTGACAGACCACTAACATGGCTAAAAATACTGTATTCAGATTGTAAACTGTGTGCTGAACATTTGTATTTATTATATTTTTCCATTTTCTGGCTGCTGGCACATGTTAAGGATTTGTTTGGATATGTGGGCTACTTGTTATTCCTGACGTCTACCTTGTTAGATGTTATATTTTAACTGAAATGTCTGAAAATCTCCCTTTTATCTATTAAGATTAACATAGGATTAAACACTAAAAGAAAAATACACTGCAAGTTTTTAAGCAATGTCAACAGCGCTATATCTTCTTATACCAGGTCGATGGATCGATACGATTCTCCGTCTACTATGACCGGCTGCAGTCCCTTCTGGTGGTCACCGTCTTGGAGGCGGAGGGGCTACTGGAACAAAGCCAGATCCGCAGCCTCCAGCCATTTGTCAAGCTAAGACTCATGTGGGCAGGATCAAACAGTGGGGAAGTGGAGAGCAGTACGGATGAGGAGGTAATTGATCTGCAAAAATGTCAGTAATACTCATTCAACCTTGCAATTGCAAAGCTCAATCAAATGAGTGACATCATTAAATTAAGTTCCGGGCAAAAGAATCATCAGCAGCATCTTAAAGGGGGAAATATACATACTTCTGATTAAGACGGATGACATTAAGATTTTACCGAACCTTGCGTGCATATTGAAGATGCACTGAGTTCTTGATTTTGTCTGCTATAGACCTGTTGCTTTGTACACAAGTACGTCAACACTGCCCCTCAGTTTCTCATTTAAAACCTCGTTGCGGTGTCTTTGTACTGTATAAAGGTGTTATGGATTACTGCTGTGATCCTCTCAGGGTGAAGGGATGCCGCCTGTGATGTGGACAGTGCTGCAGGAGTGGCAGACGCGAATTGTGAAAGGCACCTGTAACCCTTTGTTTGGAGACCAGTTCAGCTGTGTTCTGTGCGAGGATAAGGAGCTTCATCACATCAACCTCAGGATGGAGGTCCTGCAGCACACACATGTCACACTCTCAGTATCTCTTAAATTATAGTAGGTTGGGGGCCAGACTGAAAAGAGATACTTTATTTTACAACCCAATCTCACAGTTCTGCAAGTAGTTTACTTGCACTTGGGTGAAATACAATCTGCTAGGAACCAGAGACTTAAAATTTGTTTTGTGCATTAGTCAGTAGGTCTGAATACTAATTAAGCAGATGACACTAAGTTAGCTGCGACACTGTACAACTGATCTAAAAACTTAAACTAATAATACACTCCCAAGTCTACAATGAATAAAATTATATGTTGATTACATCTTAGCTGTCTTATCACCATGTCAAAGAAACAGTGCTACTGTCATTCTGCCCTACATACATTGCTCTAAGATACGTATTGGATACTTTATATTGTAGCCAGGATAGTCATGTTTAACACACACAACACAGTTGAAGAAACACGACCTAAGCAGAGGAACATGTGTGTTTTTGTGTGTGTTATTCTTTAAATAAACTGTCTGTCCTTCATATGTCTGTGTGTGTGTCTCAGGTGAGGGACTTTGATAAATTCTCCAGACACACAGTGTTGGGAGAGGTGAGGGTTCCTATAGGGCACCTCAACATCTCCTACCCTCTGGAGCTACAAGAAGATCTGCAGACACCCCAGAAGGTGCAGTAGAACATGAACACACACATACTGCAGAAAGATTTGCACCTGTACCATCATTTATACAAACACACACACACATGTGCAATCAAATAGGAATGTTTCTCTCACTTTTAGATTGAAATAGAAGTGAGTTAAGGAATGCCATATACATACACATATTCTTCTTTCCATGTATGACACAAAGTAATACACTGATATGATCTCAATTTCTTTGTTTCCCAAATGTGTATATATATACGTACAATTTGAGTCATTAAACAATTATGATTTTTTTTATCCTTAACCACAAAAACTGGACTACAAAAAATGGATTATACACTTTAGGGCTGCAATTACTGATCATTTTCTCGCTTAATCTATTAATCCTTAGATTGTCCATCCCAGATTCCTAGAGCCCAAGATGTCTTCAAATGTCTGACAGACCAACACCCAAAGATATTCAGTTGGCACTAATATAAATCAGAGAAAAACAGCAAATTCTCACATTGTAGAAGCTGAAAACAGAGACAGCTTGAGTTTTTGTTGTTTTTTTTTACTGATAAACAACTCCAACGAGCAATCAATTATCAAAATTGTTGCAGATTAATTACTAATTAATAGACAAACAATTGCAGCTCTGATACACTTGATTCTAACTCCTAAGAGGAGGAACCTTTTGTTGAATTATAAGTGACAGCAATTATGTATTTAATGTTTTCTTTATACCCCTTTTATTTTATATTCCTTTTTTGTCTTTTCATGTTGTAGTTTGTGTTTCCTATGGGCCTGCAACAATGTCACCATTTTTTAAAAACTGGTTTAATATTTTCTTATTGTACATATGCACGTCAGTGTACATTATGCTGAAGTGTTGATTCACTCACTGTTGTGACAGGATCTTGTAGGAGAAGTGCTTCTGTCATTGAAGTTTCTTCCCACTTCTCAGAGGCTTGAGGTTGGACTGCTAAAGGTCAGAACGGTCCTCACTGACATACGCTCAGATGCAGGTAAATAACAAACACCTATACACAAAAAAACGCTGTCATATCCTTATAACATACAGTTCCTAATTTGCCTTCTCTGTGTTGTACAGCCATGTATGCCAGGATCAGCGTGCAGTGCAACCAGTGCAAGTTGAGGTACCAGAAAACCTCTGCAGTGGCCCGCTGCATGATGACTGTCTTCAATGAGGTTGTCATGTTCTCCTTGCCAGAGGTTCCTCTGGAACAGTGTAAAATTTTGGTTTCTGTATATGAGACTATAACGACTATGAAATCAGCCAAGCGTCTGATTGGACAGTTGACTGTGGGTAAGGAGAAGAGTTTGGAAGACAAGCACTGGAGCCTGATGATGCGCTCAGTCCGTCAGCCAATAGCAAAGTGGCATGGCCTGTTCATTTGAGTTACATCTCATAAAGCCCCTCTCCTGCACTTCCTGGATGCGCATACCTGCTTGTATTTAACTGAAAGCTGTGGTGCTTGTCTGTCAGGCTGTTGAGAGATCTGCACCTGCTTACCTGCAGGTCAAACATGGACTCATCTCCTTCCTGACTTCATAGTGGTCGACAGATCTTTCTGTGTTTAGGACAGTGGCGTGACTGCCCAACTGAAACCTTAGCTCACTCAGTTTACTTATTCATTCACATATCTTTTACCATTCTTTTTTAGCTCCAAATCTCATCATATTGAAAGGGCTCTATGGATCTGACCTTTGCACTCCTTCTATCTAAAGGAGTTTGACTTAGTGTTGCACTTACTATACTGCACTCTGAATAACTGTATTGTTTGTGTTACGTTTATATTTATCTTCAAACTGTGCTCTACTCTGCATTATTAAATCTGTATATCACAACTCTGAATGTTCAGTAAATTTAACAATTTACCATAAATAAGAGTTCAACAAAACACAATATTCATGCTTATACTGAGCAACATACACACACACACACACACACACACACACACACATATATATACACACCAGGGTAGTTGGTAACTAGTCCCTCTTCTCCAGGGACACCCTGTTCACATTTATACAGTTAAACACATTAACAACTGATGTTTATGTATGAAGTGATAAGGTGTTTCGCTTTTAGACTCTCCAATGGATGCACCACAGTAACCTGCATTGATTTAATAAAAGCCCTTTGCTGCCATCTGTTGGTTTAGTATTTTATTTTGTTTGAGACAGCAGATGCATTACTTATGAACTTACTATGAGGTTACACTAAAAAGATGGTGCTTATTGTTGTTGTAAATAAGTTACCATCTTCATCATAACACGATGAACTAATTAATCATTTGGTCTATAAAATGTGAATATATCAATAAACAATGATAAATCCTCATTTTAAGGTAGAGCCCAAATGTTTAACATTCGAATTGTACGTAATTATGTATAAGTTTACAATTAATTTCAGATTTAAAAGAGACTACATGAATTTAAAAATAAAAAGATTAGGTTTAGTGTGAATGCATTGTGGAATCAAATAATTTTTCAATGGTGCAAGTCAGTGGTGCAAAATATCAGTACATTTACTCGAGCACTGTACTTGAGTATAATTTTGAGGTACTTGAACTTGGGTATTTCCATTTTATGTTACTTTATAATTCTACTCTACTACATTTCAAATTAAGATTTTTCATTAAAAATATTTTGAAAAACTTACCATACAATAATGGGTCCCAGCCTTTTTGGCTTTTTCTTTTTTTCTTTTTTCTTTCCTACCTCAGTTATTATCTCAAGACACCCCGGATTTATCTGTAGGCCTTTTGGAGGAGGCCTGGCAGGACTTAAGTACCTGCAGAAATTAAAAGATCCACCTCGGCCAACTAAAGAAGTAAAATCCGTCTTTGACTATGAATTGATGCACCAGTATTACCAATCTAATAATGTAATAATATCTCACAGGTGCCATTTTTCTGCAGAAACAGCTGTAACATTATCCTCCTCCTCCACCACTAGTGGGAGCACAATCACTACATATAGACTGCTCATGGCCGCTGATTAGGCTCCGTTATCCATACTGTAGCCTAGATCTCCATACTGAGTGTTCATCTTCATGTGCAAATACGTGATCAAATAAAAGTATAGTCATGTCTTCTTTAACATCTCCAACAAAATCACGACTATGGCTTATGGTTGTATTCACTGTGTCACCCGGCCCTGTATCACACATGGATGTATAATAAGAGCTGGATGGGGCGCCGCCGCTCAGCCTTGCAGCCAATTTTTCCCAGTGGCCACTCGCGGTATTGCAGCGAAAAATCCACCTGCGGCCCAAAAAGGATTTTCCCCATAGACCACCATTGTAAAAGAGACGCCTGTAAAACTGTTGACAGGATACCTCGAACTGCAAACAATGTCAATAATGACTCTTTCTATTATGAAATTTTGATCCATGGAGGTTTTATATTTGTAAAACTTTCCTCGAGTCGAGAAAAGCGATTTAAAAATCCGTGACGTCATCACAATATACAGTCTATGGGCCGAGCGGGAACTCGCGGGTGGGGCTAGCGGGGGAAACACTACTGCGCATATTCAGTGGGCCGCACAACGCGGAAGCAAACCCGGAAGCTAGAAACTTTTTTGGCGTATACGCCAGGCCAGGCGAGCAATTTCTATAGGACTGATTGGGCGCCATTTTTAGTCCGGTATCCAGCTCTTATAATACATCCATGGTATCACACTATATGTATCACACGGGTCACCGGCACACTGGATATAGACGGCGCATGCGTGACAGATTGAACACCCGCTTTATTTCAAACCCCAGTCCTTTCTTTCAGGGTAAGTCAAGGACCAGTTCACCAAAAAGGCGCCGTAAACTTGAATTCAGATGTGCTAGTTTATCTGTTTAGTTAACAATATCATTACATTGTATATTACTTTATATTTTATTTTAACTGTTTTCTAATTATTTTTGTTTACTCTGGCTAGATTAATTTAGCTTAATTTTAGTCATGTTAGCTATTTTAGCTATTCAAGCTATCCAGCAGTTTGCTAGCAGATAGTGTATAATATAAGCTAGCTTTGCATGTGTAAAAATTGTGAATTTATTTAAGCACAAGTTAGCGTTCGTTCTTGTGCACCTACCTCAATGAAGATAAAAGATTGAGACAATTTTACATTGTCATATTAATGAAACTTTGTCAATGCTAGAACTCTGAACTGCAGCTCAGAGGACATAGCATATGCTGAACTTGTGATATGTAGCCAATAAGGTACTGTAGGATATGTAGAAAATGGTGATGTGGGTTTGTCGCATGTATCAACGCCACCGGTGCAAATTACTCATGGGAAATGGTTTTCTTTAAAGGCCACTAAAAACATATCAAATAAATATTAGATAATTTTTCAAAAAACTGTATCCTAGATCCATATCTAAACCACACAACATATTGTTGAGAAAGCATCTGTTCCAAGGCTATTTTGTTTTTAGAGTAGTGACAGTGAGTGGGAAATTCCAGTTTCACTTTGGCCCTCTATACCTTCTCTCCTTGTTGCCATGATTCACTATTGCTGGAAACAGGATTTAGGACTGAAGACCCACAGGGAGAGTAGTAGACTGTTTTTTGTGACAGTTTACTGAGAGGAAGTGATACATTTACATGGCAGTATTGGCTACCTAGCAACATCAATAGTCTGTCAAACAAGTATGGTTCTCTATTTGTAGTTTCCAACTTACAACTAAACCTTGAATCTCTGGTATAGGAAGGTGGCTAACAGTCAGGTGGCAGAGGTAGAATAGCTAAAAAGACGCAACTAGTAGACAGATTTGGCAGAATCTAGAGGGGGAGAGGGATTTCTTGAAGATACTCCTGAATTCAGGGCAGGCACATTATCACGGACAGGCCTTGGACCAACTAAACAGGGTTAGACACAATTATATCATGGTCAATAAAAACTGCAAGGTTAGTGTGCAACCCCACTATCAGATTTGTATGCTCTTGAAAAGCCACTCAATCAACCTATGCTGGCATAACTCTCTGCGACTGTCATTTTAGGAAAACCATTGCTGTGATCAGTTACTTGTGAGCAGCTAGGCTAGGCCTGGGCCTATCCAGGCCGACACATGGCCACCCCCCATGATTTTCAGTATTTCAACTGGTTGCATGTGCTACAAACTAAGACATCAACCCATAGTAACCATTCTAAAACCAGCATAGAAGCAGAGCGGTTTACTGGAAGTACTGATCAAACTTCAAATATAAATGTTCCCACGAAAATTTTGCCTTTGGTATCCACAGAAAAAACATCCATGTAAGAACCTACAGTTAGCAATGCACCCTTCCGATCTTTTACAGTTTTTCAGGTCAAAATGGCATCAGGGCATGCAAAGTTACTCTCTTGACTTTTTCACCAATAATGGCCTTGGTCTTCATGAGGGTGTTCCCAGCTGAAGTTGTATTAATTTCAATATAACCTAGATATACTTCAGGCCTCCTCCCACTTATCTATGTCCAGTGAACCTCCAAAGCTCACTAGTCACCTAAACTATGTCAAACTTAAAATTGATTAATAGTTACATCAGATATGTATTGTATTTTTACTAATTTGGCTTGAAAATGATAAGATTAAGCCTCAATAAAGGCTGACATCAATGACAGTGAGAATCAATATACCCCATAGCCAATCATATTGTTTGATGTCAGTGATCCCAGTCTGACACTTGCTATCCCTCAGGGGAAACAGTAAGAGAAAAAATGAGCAGACAGACAGCAATTTGAAGATAACAAGTAAAAATTTTACTTTTGCAGCATATGTATATGTATATCAGCCAGTCTGCTTTACTCAGCTGCCTCTTTTCCCTAAAAAGAAAGAAAGAAAACAGGGTTTGATCAGGTTCATTACAATCAGTTTTAACTAAGTTACTTTCTGTCAGATTAAATTTAAATCAAGTAGTATTTCAATTTGATTTGTCTTCAGTAAACAGAATTGTATATCTACCTTGCCGGAGTCACGGCTCTTTGCTCTCATCTTGTTGACCTGGGACTCTGCAATGTCTGCACGCTCCTCAGCCTCCTCAAGCTCATGCTGGATCTTCCTGCACTTGGACAGATGAACATTGGCCTGCTCCTCCTGGAATAGCACAAATATATTTTAAAGGTATAGAAAACTATTGTTTTTTGTTCATAATAAAGAGTCCATAGTTAATTCCACATTGCCAGAGTCAATTTTTTTTAATAAAAGCTCATTACCCA
This sequence comes from Thunnus thynnus, assembly GCF_963924715.1. Lineage (NCBI taxonomy): Eukaryota > Metazoa > Chordata > Actinopteri > Scombriformes > Scombridae > Thunnus > Thunnus thynnus. Next base: position 4,949,093 of record NC_089521.1, on the reverse strand, counting down.
TTGTTGACATGTCTTGAAACTGATATGTCTCCTCAACCTGATTTAATACTAAATTATTTGCCTACCCTACCACAGTGTCAGTCTTACTTTTAAGCATCAGTTATTCTGCTGTACTTTGCAGAAGCAGGGGAGAAGTTGATATATGCAGCAGAGCTTATTTGTGGTTCAAGGTCTCAGTCTAGTGAGGGGGAGCTATTTTGTAAAAAAAAAAAAAAAACGAACTACCATAGGAAACTGAATCCCCAACCTCTGTGTCATTACACTTATTTTTGTTTCAAATGGATCAAAATTTTGGTAATTGATATAGTACTCAAGAATGATGGTGAGAATAGTAAGTAATAGTAAGTAATTAAGTATAAAAATGTTACAAACATTTTGTCTCTAGTTTACCAGGTTAGAACCTGGAAAGACAGCTGACAGGAGTAAAAAGACCCCACTGGGGCCAACATGGACTGGCAATCTGTGTTGACAGCAGGCTAATATATCGGGTTTCACCATTTGCAGCTTCAAGTAAACTCAGGATTGATTTACACTCTCTCCCAACCAAATAGTCATTGGTTGAATGGCATTTTGTGTAATACAGGCATCAGATTTTGAAAAGGAGGAAGAATGCATAGAAAAAACGAAATAATTTCTCTGGGTCTGCTGCTCTGACTTTGTTAGTTTAGTTTTATCAATTAAAAGTGTATGTCGGTGGTATGATGCAGCGCTTATTGTGGTATAGTTATTTCCAATAGTTGTTGTTAAGGCTAGTGGAACTAGATAAACAGTGATGTTGGCTGGACAACTCAGCGGGCCATTTGAATGTCCAAAAACACAATAAGTCTGCTTTGTGTGAAAAATAACTGACACATTATCAAGTTTTCAGTGTTGAAAATTAACATGTCCTTACCGCTTCCTCAGACTGCCTCTTGTAGGCCTTCACCTTGAGCTGTAACTTGTCAACCAAATCCTGCAGCCTGGTAATGTTTTTCTTGTCCTCCTCAGTCTGTTATAAAAAGTAAATTTGATGTATAAATATTATCAGAATAACTGTTAGATTGAGTTGTACATGTTAAGTGTTAATGTGGCTGTACCTGGTAGGTGAGTTCCTTCACCCTCCTCTCATATTTGCGAACACCCTTAACAGCATCTGCTCCACGTCTTTGTTCAGCCTCAACCTCTGTCTCCAGCTCACGCACCTTCAAAAAAGCAGAAAATTCAGAAAATATTTAGAATGTATGCTTTATATGTTTTCTTACATTTCCTCAACTGTGCATATTTGTAACATCTGTCTTACCCTAGACTCAAGTTTCTGGAGCTGCTTCTTGCCACCCTTCATGGCCAGGTTCTCAGCCTCATCCAGGCGGTGCTGCAGGTCCTTAACAGCCACCTCCAGGTTCTTCTTCATCCTCTCCAGGTGAGCACTGGTGTCCTGCTCCTTCTTCAGCTCTTCAGCCATCATTGCAGCCTAGCGCAGACAGCATAAAACATTTATTAGAAATATCTTGAAAAAGCACATCTTACTTTGATTTAAATTAAGAACAAATAAAATGTAAACCTACATCAGTGATGGCCTTCTTGGCCTTCTCCTCTGCATTCCTTGCTTCCTGAACAGTGTCATCCACTTCACTCTGGATCTGAACCAAGTCAGCCTCAAGCTTCTTCTTAGTGTTCAGAAGGCTTGTGTTCTAAAAGATAAAAAATATTGTCACTTCAGTCATCAAATGCCACTAAATAAAGTGAGTATACTCACTTATTTCAGAACTGTTTAGGTTTATTATTTATAGAAAAAATAATTGAAGAAATATTCACCTGAGTGTGCAGAAGTCCAACACGCTCACTGGCATCCACCAGCTCCTGCTCAGCAATTTTGCGGCCTCTCTCTGTCTGTTCCAGGGCAACTCTAAGTTCCTCAATTTCAGCCACCATAAGACCGTTTCTGCGTTCCACCATAGCAGCTTGTTCCTTGATGTCGTCCTGGGCTCTGACAGCATCATCAAGGTGCAATTGTGCATCCTGGCGAAAAATCACAGGGAAATATTTACATCAATACCAAAAAGTAGATGCACTGACTGACTATAGTCCGTGCAACAATAACTTTGTATTACAATACCTTCAGCTGTGACTGCACATTCCTCAACTGCTTCTGGGACTCAGCAGCCTGGCGATTGGCATGGCTCAGCTGAATCTCCATCTCGTTCAGATCTCCCTCCATCTTCTTCTTGATTCTCAGGGCATCATTTCTGCTCCTGACCTCAGAATCCAGAGTGCTCTGCATGGAGTCAATCACCCTCTGGCTGTTCCTCTTGATCTGCTCCATCTCCTCATCTTTCTCTGCCAGCTTCCTGTCCACCTCACCTTTAATCTGGTTGAGCTCCAGCTGGACGCGCAGGATCTTAGACTCTTCATGTTCAAGAGTGCCCTAATGATATCAGAAATTAAAATGTTCATCTCTGCCTTCATACTTTCTATAATGTATTCATCCATTATTTGAAATTCCATTTCAGAAGATCTCCCCGAAAATGTTTTTACCTCAGCCTCTTCAAGAGCTGTCTGGATCTCAGCCTTCTCTGTCTCCACCTGCTTCTTGGACTTCTCCAGCTCATGGATGCTCTTGCCAGTCTCACCAATCTGTTCAGTCAGATCTGAGATCTCCTCTGCAGAGAGATGTATGTGTTTAATGTTGATAAGCCTTAAAATGTAAAATATAAAATTGAAAATAATCTAACTATAGTTGCTAACACAATCTGGTAGGAACTCACGTTGCAGGTTCTTGTTTTCACGCTTCATGGTCTCCAGCTGATCCAGAGCTTCCTCGTAAGAGTTCTTCATCTTGAACATCTCAGTGCTGAGAGAACGAGCCTCCTTCTGAGCTCCTTCAAGCTCTGCCTGACCCTCCTCATACTTTTGTTTCCACTCTGCCAACACCTAAATTGCACAATTTATACAGTAGGGTTACTTATTAATAAATACAATGACAAATAATTGTCATTGTCTTTGTTTTTTGGTCATACTAAATAAATGGTGGTACCTTGTCAAAGTTCCTCTGCTTCTTGTCCAGGTTGGCGGCCAGCCCATTAGCCCTCTCCACGTCAATCATGAGGTCCTCCACCTCACTCTGGAGCCTCTGTTTGGTTTTCTCCAGAGAAGCACACTTGGAGTTCACAGCCTCAATCTGCTCCTCAGCCTCCTGAAGGCGCTGGGCAAGCTTTTTCCTGTTAAAAACATGGGAATTTTGTTTCTCTGTCAAGGATTTACACAAGACTCTGTGAGTTTTGTGAGTGTTTAAATGTGTTTAAAGTATTGATTCAAATACTATTGTCAGTTGAGCTACACTATGATGCTAACCTTGTGGCCAATCAATTGTTTAAATTTTACTCACTTGGCCTCCTCAAGCTCCTCAGTGCGCTGGATAGCATCAGTTTCATACTTAGTTCTCCACTGAGCCACCTCACTGTTGGCCTTGGACATTCCACGCTGCAGCTCAGCCTTGGCCTCCTGCTCCTCTTCAAACTGCTCCCTCAGCAGATCACAGTCATGGCGGGCTGATTGCAGTCCATGGGCAAGAGCATTCTTGGCCTGGTATCAGAAATATTATTGAATATGCAAAATTTCTAAATAACTAGTATAAATAATACCCTTTTTACACTCTTATTTCAAGTTTCTTTTACCTTAACCTCCTCTTCAATATGTCTCTTCAGCTCCTCAATCTGCTGTGTGAAGGCCTGTTTGCCTCTGGTCAGCTGGGAGACTAGAGCTTCTTTCTCTTCAATTTGACGGCCAAACTCACCTGGTGTGAAAATTTTCATTAAACATTACTTTATGTCCAATTTCTCAGTTATACACTGCAGATCACTGTAGTTGAATGCTGTTTCATACACACCATTTTCTGTCAGAAGACGTGCTTTCTGTGCACCCACATCATTGATTTGACGAAGATTTTCATCATTCTTGGTCTTTAGTTCACTAAGTTGGTCCTCAAGAGTACGGCACAGCTTTTCAAGATTTCCCTAATGAGGAAAGGTTTTCAGTATCACAGAACAGATTTTATTTATGATACTAGTTACTTGCTGTACTACTTTGGATATTAGCTTAAAACACAGTGGAATGTATTATGCACCTTTGCTTTAGCAACAGCCTCCATGTTGCTGGAGAGGTCATCAATCTCCATCTTGTATTCACTCTTTTCCTTCTCAAGCTTCTGCTTGACACGCTGGAGGTTGTCGATCTGCTCACCCAGCTCAGCAACGCTGTCAGCCTGCTTCTTGCGCAGAGCAGCAGCAGTGGCCTCATGCTGCAGGGTGGCTTCCTCAAGGTCACGACGGACCTTCTGGAACTCAGCCTCGCGCTTCTTGTTCATCTCAATCTGAGCAGCAGTGGCACCACCGGCCTCCTCCAGCCTCTCACTGATCTCCTCAAGTTCCCTGGAGAGATCAGCTCTCTGCTTCTCAACCTTAGCACGAGCAGCACGCTCAGCCTCAATCTCCTCCTCCAGTTCCTCAATACGGGCCTGTTGAATGTAGATGTGTTGTCTTTCAGTAAACTTTCACTTTTAAAACATACAGTAGGAAATGTACAGAGAAATATTTTATGTAACACTGTATGTGAGTCACCTGAAGCTCCTTGATCTTCTTCTGAAGCTGAGCGCCCATTGACTGCTCATCCTCAATCTTGCTAAGGAGCTGACTAGTTTCAAAGTCCTTCCTGTGAAAATAAAAGAGTGCATAGTAAGACTTTATCCATGCTGTTGGCCATGTCTAGAAACCTTATCATTGTTTTAGTATGAAAACAATTATTTTACTTTTTAATTTTCTCCTCAGACTGCTGTTTGTCGTTCTCAAGATCCATGATAGATTCCTGGGCCAGTTTCAGATCACCCTCAAGCTTTCTCTTGGCTCTCTCCAGGTCCATACGCAGCTTCTTCTCTTGCTCCAAAGAACCCTCAAGCTGCACATTAATACGTAGTTAGTTATATGTATATAGTGTGTAATTATCATGTTCAAGAAGAACCTTGTTTTTTCAATCTAAGTGACTTACATCATCCACTTGCTGCTCAAGCTTGGTCTTTGACTTGGTCAGTGAGTTGACTTTGTCCTCCTCAGCTTGCAGGTCATCAAGAGTCTGCTGATGAGCCTCCTGAAGGGCTTTCTTCTCCTTGGTCAGCTTAGCAATGCTCTCATCCTGAGAGGCCATCTCCTCAGTCAGATTCTTCACCTAAGTTTGCAAGAAAGATGTTGTTATCAATCGTTAACTTTGATAATGTTACTTGATCTGCTATATATAGTAATATTTACAAACCTTGTTCTCAGTGGCATGTTTCTCCTTTTCCACTTTGGCCAAGGTCAGCTCCAGGTCATCAATATCCTTCTTGAGCTCAGAGCATTCATCCTCCAGCTTTCTCTTCTTGCCAGTAAGCTCAGCATTGATTTCCTCTTCATCCTCCAGTCTCTCAGTTGTCTCTTTGAGTTTGGCCTCCAGCTGAATCTTACTCTTGATAAGTCCCTCACATCTCTCCTCAGCATCTGACAGATTCTCTGATTCCTAGTTCACATTGGGAAAAAGGTGTGAGCACTTCAACAGTTTACAGACACAAACTGAAAAAAGGGTTAGGGGTTAGCTGCAGTTCTTTTGGTGTCTACGTACAGATGCTACTTGCAGCTGCAGATCGTTCTTCTCCTGCAGGAGAGACACCATCTTTTCCTCCAGTTCCTTCTTCTTGGCCAGAGCGGTAGCCAAGTCTTTTTCCATCTTCTCATAGTTCTCCTTCATCTGCATCAGCTCCTTCTCAGTTTCAGCACTCTTCAGCAGAGGCTTGATCTTGTAGTACACCTTCATCCATGGCCAGTGTTTGACATTCATGAATGAACGTACGTTGTACTGGATTGTAAAGACGGCATCCCTGCGCACAAAAAGTTGCTGTTATGGACAATGTTGTGAATTTTTCATACCATGACTGTGTGTAGGATTAACTGTTTTAAACATGCCTCCTTTCCATCATCTTCACAAACTCCCTTCTCATGAGGAACCCACGGCAGATAGCCTGAGTCATGGTAACAAGATTTGCCAGCTTTTCATCTCTCATTTCCTCAAGGGTACCCAGCAGACCAGCCTTGAAGAACACCTAAACAAATAGAAAATTACAAATGAATGTTTGCACAATAAAGTTAAACATTGAAATTGGGATGAACTCAGAGTTCACACCTCACACTATGTAAAACAAAGAAAGAGGATTTTAACCTACATAACCTTTCAAAATATGTTTTCATGAATGGCCCCATCCTGGGGGCTCTGGATCTAAACCAACGATTAATCACTTTTTCCCTCACCCATTGTCCTACTTTGCACTAAATTCATTAAAATTGGGTTAGTAACATAAAACAAACTGAGCAACTCAACCTCCTTTGTAAGCATGCCAAGGTAAAATAAGGAAAGCGAAGTGCTTACCTTGGTGTGTCCAAATCTGTACTGGTCATGATCAATATCGATTGAACCAAGCAGCTTCTCTGCAGCCTTCTTGTTGTCAATGAACTGGCCCTCAGGGATGACGCTGGCATTCAGTACCTTGTACCTTTTCATTAGAGAGTTAATGGTCAATGTAAGGACTTTGTAGTTTTTGTCAAATATTAGAAGATGTTAAGAACATATTCATTGATACCTCTGCTTGAAGTCACCGTAGAGGATTCTGCTGGGGAAACCTTTTCTGCAGATTCTGATACCCTCCAGCACACCGTTACACCTGAGCTGGTGGATGACCAGGAAGTTCTCCATCAGACCTGTAAGAAAGACATAATCACTTATTCATTTTTTGAATAGTTATTGTCCTTGTTAAAGCAGCACAAAATTATGTAAACCATACCAAGAAGATTTAAGATTACATTATCTATGTACCTGGAGTCTTTGACTCATTGGGAATCAGACAGCGCACAAAGTGAGGATGGGTGCTCCTCAAGTTAGTCATCAGCTTGCCCAAGTTCTCCTGTAGATCCAAAACAGTAAATCTTGTCATAAAATGTAACACATGTGAGTTTGAGTATAAACTGAAATATGATGTTATGCCTAGGTTTGCAATGTTAAACCTTACCCTAAACTGTGAAGACACAGTCTGCATAGAACCACCCTTCTTCTTGCCTCCCTTCTTTCCGGTATCTGTTGATAATTTTAAGTAGAAAACATTTTGTTAGAAAGAGACTTCATATTTCCATGAACACATTCTACAGTTAGTTAAAATACACAGTATCTGCAACCTTAAATATGTTTTAGTTTACTGTTGTTAATTTCATACCCTCAGCAGCAGCAGGAGGATACAGAAGAGCCAAAAGTTTAACTGAGGACTTCTGGTACAGCTGCAGGACAGACTCATTCAGTGGGTCCTTGTTCTTGTCAAGCCAGCCACAGATATTGTAGTCCACAGTACCAGCATAGTGCACCAGGGAGAAGTGGGCCTCAGCCTTGCCCTTGGCTGGCTTTGGCTTCTCAAATGCTTTATTTTTGCCAAGATGCTGGTCATACAGCTTGTTCTTGAAGGATGTGTCCGTGGCCTTGGGGAACATGCACTCCTCTTCAAGGATGGAGAAGATGCCCATGGGCTGTAAAAAAGTGGGAAGAAGTTTGTCATTAAAGGAATACATGAAGTTGTATTAATAACAATTATATAGAATCACAAAACTAAGTGCTTACCTTTTCAATCAGCTCAATACAGGCAGCCAAGTCCATGCCAAAGTCAATGAACTCCCAGATAATGCCCTCCTTCTTGTACTCTTCTTGCTCCAGCACAAACATGTGGTGGTTGAAGAACTGCTGCAATTTCTCATTGGTGAAGTTAATGCACAGCTGTTCCAATGTGTTGAACTGTGAGGGAGAAAGGATTAGGGTGATCAATAGAAATCAATAATAATACCTTGTCATAAACAAATCAGCTTTGTTAGGAATGAACCTTACATCAAAGATTTCAAAGCCAGCAATATCCAGGACACCAATGAAGAACTGCCTGGGCTGTTTAGTGTCCAACATCTGGTTGATACGGATGACCATCCACAAGAACATCCTCTCATAGATAGACTTTGCAAGGGCAGTCACTGAGTTCAGCACCTGAAAAAAGAAGAGAGAAAAGATATGATTTTTTTATTCAAATCAGTCAGCTATTCTGTAATATACTGAATTACTGATAGTCTGAACTTCTTCTAATGACAGAAATGAGACAAAAGAATGAAATACAACAATATAGCCTAATTCATATCAATTTCATATTTTTCTTGGAATACTTTTCCATTAGTGCATTTTTATGATACAAAGAATTTATCAAAAGTAGAACTAACTTGCATACTGCATGTTACAAATCTGTGAGGGACTAACAAAACTTTGCCAGGTTTTCCCTAATAAAGTTTCTGCTGAATAACTTCATTGGTGCTAACTTGACTCTGTTTTAACATAAATATAACTTGTAAATTAATAGAAGAAGTTGATTACCTGAGGTACAGTCTGTCCCTTGGTGACAAACTCATTTCCGACCTTCACTCTGGGATAGCACAGAGCCTTCAGCATGTCAGCGGAGTTTAGACCCAACAAGTAAGCAACCTTGTCAGCATCTGAAAATAGTTTTATAGTTAATAATACAGTATGTGGCAGAGATTGTCGGTAATGACATAACAGAAACCAGTCTGGTAAAGGACCTTACCACTTTTCTCAAGCTATTCAATTTGAGATAACACTCAATACTCACCCTCTGTGCCATCAGGCTCAGCCTGCTCCTCACGCTGCTTCTGCTTGAACTTCATGTTACCATGGTGGATGACAGCACCAGTCATTTTATAGATGCTCATCTTCTCCTCATTACTGAAGCCCAGGATATCAATAGCATTCTGTGTGCAAAGGAGGTGTCCATATGAAACACATACACTTAATAAAATGTGATTATTTAAAAAACTTGTTTTTATGTTGCATTTAATACATAAAATATTTTAACATATTTTGAAGATGAGATCACTTACATCGGTGGCATCCAGCTCCTCTTTGTCATCAATGCTGGCCACTGTGATCTGACCCATGCTGATCATGGGGAAGTCATAGGGGTTGGTTGAAATGAGTGACATTTCTGGAGATCAAAAAAGGGTGAAATGTTCATCATATTATGTTTCATATTAATAATATAAGTAAGTCTAACATTGTATAACGACTCAGTCTGCTTACCAATCAGCTCAGGCTTGTGGTTGGTCATCATCTGGTAGAAGATGTGGTAGCCTCTCTCATCAGGAAGCTGGAATGTCACTCTAGACTTCTCCAGCAGATCTACAAATGTTGTTCATAAGTCACAATTTGGCCAACTTTCAGTCTAAGTTATATGTATTTAGTTATAAGAATTTGTGACTTACATGTCTCAATATCAGCACTAGCCAATTTGCCAGATGTTCCAAAATGGATTCTGATGAATTTACCCTGTTTGGAACAAAGGAACATTTAACGTTCTTCCACCTGGGCAATGTGCAACAAGACCTTTCTCATGTGAAGAAATCGCTCCATACTTACAAAACGAGAAGAGTTGTCATTTCTCACAGTTTTGGCATTACCATAGGCCTCCAGCAAGGGATTGGCTGCAATAATCTGATCCTCCAGTGACCCCTACAATCCAGGATTAGAGTTGATATCAGCAAAGGACTGTATTTTTTCTCCTGGAAACATATTCTATAATTTTAGGAATGTTAACATACCTGCATCTTTCCTGTGTCCTTCTTCTTGTCTCCACCAACTGAGATTGTTGCAAAGTACTGGATGACACGCTTGGTGTTCACAGTCTTTCCAGCACCAGATTCTCCACTGGATATAGACACAGACTCATAAGAATTTGATCAAGATATTTGATTATATTGTAAAGTTCAACAAATGTAACACTTACGTGATCAAGACAGACTGGTTCTCCCTATCTGTAAAAATGAAAAACAAAGCGATTAACTGTATTTCTGCAAAAGAAACCTCTCTGTACTGATAAATTCTACATTGTTAAGGACATACCACAAAGCATGAACTGATAAGCGTTGTCAGAGACAGAGAAGATGTGGGGTGGAGCCTCCATACGCTTCTTGCCTCTATAGGCACTTACAACTTCAGCATCGTACACTGGGAGCCACTTGTAGGGGTTCACAGTGGCGCAGAACAACCCAGAGTAGGTCTGAAAGTGATCAAGGAGACAGTACAGTTAACTTCATGTTTTCTACAAGCACTGTAGAGTAATTTTCAATATTTCTATTTGCTCAGTATCAGATTGTCTTACGTAGATCATCCATGCTGCATAACGCTCTTTAAGGTTATACAAGACAGAGGCTTCATTGAGATGGGTCATCATGACCATGTCCTCAATTTTGTCGAATTTGGGAGGGTTCATTGGACAGACGTCATCTTCTTTAACTGTCTTCTCCTGGAACAGGACATTGTTCACAATGAGAACTGATCACATTTATCTCCCATTTGAGTCAGACTGTATGATACCAACCTCCTCTGTGTCCAGGACTTTGACGGTGACTTTGCCACCCTCTTTCTTGAGTATTGTTGCCTTCAGGTACAGCTCTTTGGCATCGGCCACATAGCAGGCTGTCTTGGCATCAAATGGTTTGCTTTGAGCCTCAATTCTCTCCTTCTCTGGTTTACGGAGATAAATGGCAGCTTTGCCATAAATGGCCATTTCCGCGTCTGTACTCATGGTGGCAGCTGTTGTCTGTGAGGTAATTACAAAGAAGAGTGAGTTTTGTCTTACAACTTCTTCAGTGCTCAAGTCTGAACAGCCCTGAATAATCAAGTTCAACTAAATAATTAACAGACAAGTGATTTCATCATAGCTCATTCAAAATTATTTTCTAGACAGTGATGAGAAGTGATAATATTAACAGTATGGACAGACCAAAACTGTAACTGCATGAATTGTTTCACATATCTACAAATTATAAAATAGTGGAAAGTTGTTCATACCTGACCCTCTCTCTTTCAAAAGTCTGTTATATTCCACAATCCTGTTGAAAACATATCACATATTTGTAGTTCAAAATTAAAGGTCTGCTCAACAAATGTATTAATAATAATTAATATTTAAATGTTTTAAATAAGGAATATCTTCAAATTCTCCTAAGCACAGCACATAGAAGATATACTTACCACAAGCAGGTGTCTTCAAGGGTCCTGTACCACAGACTGACATGCTGTCTTGGACTCCTTATATTGAATCCAGTTTGCTTACACAGCGAAGGTTAAATCTGGGACACATGCCAAGTATGGTGTGGGTAACACTAAAAGCAGACATCCATCCATCTGTTGCTAGTGTATACCCTTTATGTTTTAGATGTCAATCAGTAAAGGCAGCTCCAGTTCCTTTCTAAATATTTTTTCATGAGTTTTTAAAAAAACAACAACTTAAAACTTTTTTTTTCATAACATGACAATACATCATAATAGACAAGGGTAGGAATGAAGGTTTATTTTTTATATGACATTATATAGCCTAAGGAGGCTATATAACCATTTTTATTAATATTGGGATCTCCAAATAGCTTCTTATCATATCCTGTGGCCTTGGCCATGATTAAGACTTTGTCTATCAGATTGCATTTCAGCCACATTTTCCAGTTCTTGTCACACATGGCACAGGTGTTTTCAGGCTCCAATTCTATTTTCTGCCTTTCCAAACATAACTTCGTAGAAAGGCTTTTCCCTATTATGACGCAGCCCAGTGGCACATTACATCATTATTATTCATGACTATTGTAAGTTTTGCACATATGAATCTCATCTTTTTCAAATGCTGAAATATTCTCTTTGAGTATTTGTCAAATAGTAATAATTCCATGTCTTGAGATTCCAAGACATGTTCTCCTGATGTACCCAATAGTGCAGGATGGGAAAGAAACCCCATCACTTTTTGCAATTCCAAGCTGCCAAACTCATAGTTGGATTGATGTGCTTACGAGAGGGGATACCTTGAATTGTATGATACATAATAGCTGTGACTCAGGGTCGTTATTGGAATCCATTGTTGCTGCTATGAATCCAAAGTCACAACAGCTGTTGTTGTCTTTCACCAAATAGTGACATCAAAGTTTTTCAGTGGCAAAATTCAAGCTTATACGTGGTGGATATACTGTTGGGGAGTGAAAATGTTTGCATATTGGAAGTTTGCTCACTAGTTTCCTTCAGCATTGTTTTTGTGTAAACTGTATAAGGAATGAATGTTACTTTGGCCACTTAATAGGAGCTTTACAAACAGCTTATATGTATGCTATACAAACACAATATGCATAGTTCATGTTGTAGCCTATCATTTTGAAGAAAGCTGAGTTTTGTATATTAAGTTTGATTAATTGTGTTTTATATAGCTCTGATTGAAATGTAATATTTGTTTCTTAGAGGAAACAATGTGGTGAAAATGACAGTCATTTAAGACCATTAATATATTAAAAAGAGCCTTTCTTAATTGCACTTTTCCCCTATCTGTTCACTTTAAGAAGTTGTTTCTCAGCCTTTTCCTGTCACTTCATTCCTAGGTCCCATAATTTTCATGGATTACTGAGTCCAGATCTATCAATGTGGTGAGTTCATAATTTTATTACATTATTTTTCTGTTCAATTTTTATGAGCATGCAAGGGAGCTCTTACTGACTTCTCATTCTGCTTATTATTCAGCCTGGTGATGTTTTTCTTCAGTTTGTAGTATAAAGTGTACATGCAAGTTTTAATATTTTCACTGATAACTGTGTAGGTTGGATTTATTTGATGCATTTTTTTTGTGTTAAACATCAATGTATTTGTAGGTTAGTTCAACCTCCTCACCTTTAACTGCATCTGCTGCTCCAAATCTCTTATCTTTAAAACTCAACCTCTAATTATTTAGTTTCTGAATGTGCTTCTTGCCACCCTTTACTTCTCATCCCCATCCAGGCAGTGCTGCAGGTCCTCAGCAGCAACTTCCAGGTTCTTCTTCATTATCTCCAGGTGAGTTTCATATTAAATACAGGACAAATGAAATTTAAACCTATTTTAGTGATTTCACTCTTTGCCCACTCTGCATGCCTTGCTTCCTGCACAGTGTCTACCTCACAACCTGGCTAGCCTCAGGCCTCTTTTTGTATCCATTATCTCCAGGTGATTTTCATGTAAAATAGAGAACAAATGAAATTTAAACCTATGTTAGTTGTGAAGGAACTGTCAGGAGACCGGGTTGTCTTATGCAGGAACATTTATTGAAGCTCAATCAAGGACAGAGTTACATTACGAGTGAAAACACTATGCAGTGCCACTCAATTCTGCAGTCTACTTCCTAAAAAGAGTATTTAAACCCCTCACCAAACCCTTAACCTTACTATGTGTCCAAATAAGGTTATTCTTTACTCATCTATGCCTCTACATGGTATTGAACACTAAACAGGACACTATGTTGACTAAAGTCAACTGAAGTCATGTAGTCTGTACACTGGTCACATGATATCCATTCTAAGTGAGGCCAGTCTGACCGTCTGCACAAAGCACAGCATATCGCCACCCAAACTTTATAACTGTAGGAGACAGCCAGCCTTATCAAGACAGCTGCCTATCCCAGTCAATGTCAGTAGGGAGAGATATGCATCACTCTGAAAGAGACAGGTCATGACCTACTGCTCCCAGGATAGAAGATGACCAGAGAATGACCCAGGGAACACAAATTTTTCCCCCACATTAGTGATTTCTGTTTTTGCCCTCTCTGCATACCTTTCTTCCTGCACACAACCTGGCCAGCCTCAAGCCTCTTATTTGTCTGAAGAGAATTTATTACTTGATTTGTGACTTATTGACGAAATGTGTACATGAGTCCAGAAGTTCCCGAATTTAGGCCTGAATTTAGTGATTGAGACCATGATGATTTGCCCTCTCTGCATACCCTGCTTCCTGCACACAACCTGGCCAGCCTCAAGCCTCTTATTTGTATTCAGATCATCACGTGTCTGAGGAGAATTTATTACTTGATTTGTGAATTATTGACGAAATGTGTACATGAGTCCAGAAGTTCCCGAATTTAGGCCTGAATTTAGTGATTGAGACCATAATGATTTGTTGAAAAAAAATCTATTGAAACAGTATTTCATGAGAGAAGTTTACACTTTTTGAATAAGAGTCTACTGAAGCCAGGGACATTTTGAAGCCATCACCTAGTGGCCGTCAGTGGTATTGCACTTTAAGGGACTTTTGCATTGGCTTCAATTTCAAGCCCTGGTTTGAAGAAGAGCAGAAGAATTATGACCAAAAAATAGCATAAAATTCCAGGTCCAGGCACTCAAGGTAGGTTTGAAAAATAGAAGGCCTTTATTTCAATGGGCTAGAGTCATTAAAAAACACACCAAAGCGTGTCGGCTTGCACCTTCTTCAGGGTCTGGTGTCACACACACTTCCATGAGCACCGGTAGTTTGAGGGACACCAGCAGCGCTCCTGTTACTTCTCTCTTTCAAGCCCTGGTTGTTGCCACTTCTACCGGACCTTATAGGATGGCAGAGCAGCTCCTTCTGCTGTTTGGATAGCAGATAATTGCCAATCATTCTCCCCACTGTAATTATGTGGTGGTAGCTGGTCAATTTTAACTTTAAAATATCTCAGACCCATACATCAAAAACATTATGCAGCATACTTTATGCTGTAGCCAGCCATTCTAATAAATATAGTAGAATTTTGTTTAACTTTGTCACAGATGATCCAAATTACACATTTGCTATATCTCAGGACACATTGAGATCAAAATAACACAAACAGCAATTTAAGATGAAAAAACTGTTTTATTGTGGTATATTTCACATCATATTATATGATTAGAATCAGCCCATCAGGTGGAGTGCTTTATTCTGCCTCTTTTCCCTGTGAAAATGTAAAACAAAAAATCAACACATAATTACATACAAACATTACATACTCTACATACATATAGAGATTTTTTGTTGGTGGTTAATTTTATTAAGCATAAGGCAATCATGGTAATTTTTTCATTCATGATTTATAAAGCAAACATCTGCTCTAAACTGTTGCACAAGAGGGAATTTCATTTGATTTGTTCTTCATGAAACGTTTATATATCTACCTTGCCGGAGTCACGGCTCTTTGCTCTCATCTTGTTGA
This sequence comes from Thunnus thynnus, assembly GCF_963924715.1. Classification (NCBI taxonomy): domain Eukaryota; kingdom Metazoa; phylum Chordata; class Actinopteri; order Scombriformes; family Scombridae; genus Thunnus; species Thunnus thynnus. Next base: position 4,933,996 of record NC_089521.1, on the reverse strand, counting down.
CCTGGGACTCTGCAATGTCTGCACGCTCCTCAGCCTCCTCAAGCTCATGCTGGATCTTCCTGCACTTGGACAGATGAACATTGGCCTGCTCCTCCTGGAATAGCACAAATATATTTTAAAGGTATAGAAAACTATTGTTTTTTGTTCATAATAAAGAGTCCATAGTTAATTCCACATTGCCAGAGTCAATTTTTTTTAATAAAAGCTCATTACCCATTGTTGACATGTCTTGAAACTGATATGTCTCCTCAACCTGATTTAATACTAAATTATTTGCCTACCCTACCACAGTGTCAGTCTTACTTTTAAGCATCAGTTATTCTGCTGTACTTTGCAGAAGCAGGGGAGAAGTTGATATATGCAGCAGAGCTTATTTGTGGTTCAAGGTCTCAGTCTAGTGAGGGGGAGCTATTTTGTAAAAAAAAAAAAACGAACTACCATAGGAAACTGAATCCCCAACCTCTGTGTCATTACACTTATTTTTGTTTCAAATGGATCAAAATTTTGGTAATTGATATAGTACTCAAGAATGATGGTGAGAATAGTAAGTAATAGTAAGTAATTAAGTATAAAAATGTTACAAACATTTTGTCTCTAGTTTACCAGGTTAGAACCTGGAAAGACAGCTGACAGGAGTAAAAAGACCCCACTGGGGCCAACATGGACTGGCAATCCGTGTTGACAGCAGGCTAATATATCGGGTTTCACCATTTGCAGCTTCAAGTAAACTCAAGATTGATTTACACTCTCTCCCAACCAAATAGTCATTGGTTGAATGGCATTTTGTGTAATACAGGCATCAGATTTTGAAAAGGAGGAAGAATGCATAGAAAAAAAGAAATAATTTCTCTGGGTCTGCTGCTCTCACTTTGTTAGTTTAGTTTTATCAATTAAAAGTGTATGTCGGTGGTATGATGCAGCGCTTATTGTGGTATAGTTATTGCCAATAGTTGTTGTTAAGGCTAGTGGAACTAGATAAACAGTGATGTTGGCTGGACAACTCAGCGGGCCATTTGAATGTCCAAAAACACAATAAGTCTGCTTTGTGTGAAAAATAACTGACACACTATCAAGTTTTCAGTGTTGAAAATTAACATGTCCTTACCGCTTCCTCAGACTGCCTCTTGTAGGCCTTCACCTTGAGCTGTAACTTGTCAACCAAATCCTGCAGCCTGGTAATGTTTTTCTTGTCCTCTTCAGTCTGTTATAAAAAGTAAATTTGATATGTAAAAGGTGTCAAAATAACTCTTAGATTGAGTTGTACATGTTAAGTGTTAATGTGGCTGTACCTGGTAGGTGAGTTCCTTCACCCTCCTCTCATATTTGCGAACACCCTTAACAGCATCTGCTCCACGTCTTTGTTCAGCCTCAACCTCTGTCTCCAGCTCACGCACCTTCAAAAAAGCAGAAAATTCAGAAAATATTTAGAATGCATGCTTTATATGATTTCTTACATTTCTTCAACTGTGCATATTTGTAACATAACTGTCTTACCCTAGACTCGAGTTTCTGGAGCTGCTTCTTGCCACCCTTCATGGCCAGGTTCTCAGCCTCATCCAGGCGGTGCTGCAGGTCCTTAACAGCCACCTCCAGGTTCTTCTTCATCCTCTCCAGGTGAGCACTGGTGTCCTGCTCCTTCTTCAGCTCTTCAGCCATCATTGCAGCCTAGCGCAGACAGCATAAAACATTTATTAGAAATATCTTGAAAAAGCACATCTTACTTTGATTTAAATTAAGAACAAATAAAATGTAAACCTACATCAGTGATGGCCTTCTTGGCCTTCTCCTCTGCATTCCTTGCTTCCTGAACAGTGTCATCCACTTCACTCTGGATCTGAACCAAGTCAGCCTCAAGCTTCTTCTTAGTGTTCAGAAGGCTTGTGTTCTAAAAGATAAAAAATATTGTCACTTCAGTCATCAAATGCCACTAAATAAAGTGAGTATACTCACTTATTTCAGAACTGTTTAGGTTTATTATTTATAGAAAAAATAATTGAAGAAATATTCACCTGAGTGTGCAGAAGTCCAACACGCTCACTGGCATCCACCAGCTCCTGCTCAGCAATTTTGCGGCCTCTCTCTGTCTGTTCCAGGGCAACTCTAAGTTCCTCAATTTCAGCCACCATAAGACCGTTTCTGCGTTCCACCATAGCAGCTTGTTCCTTGATGTCATCCTGGGCTCTGACAGCATCATCAAGGTGCAATTGTGCATCCTGGCGAAAAATCACAGGGAAATATTTACATCAATACCAAAAAGTAGATGCACTGACTGACTATAGTCCGTGCAACAATAACTTTGTATAACAATACCTTCAGCTGTGCCTGCACATTCCTCAACTGCTTCTGGGACTCAGCAGCCTGGCGATTGGCATGGCTCAGCTGAATCTCCATCTCGTTCAGATCTCCCTCCATCTTCTTCTTGATTCTCAGGGCATCATTTCTGCTCCTGACCTCAGAATCCAGAGTGCTCTGCATGGAGTCAATCACCCTCTGGCTGTTCCTCTTGATCTGCTCCATCTCCTCATCTTTCTCTGCCAGCTTCCTGTCCACCTCACCTTTAATCTGGTTGAGCTCCAGCTGGACGCGCAGGATCTTAGACTCTTCATGTTCAAGAGTGCCCTAATGATATCAGAAATTAAAATGTTCATCTCTGCCTTCATACTTTCTATAATGTATTCATCCATTATTTGAAATTCCATTTCAGAAGATCTCCCCGAAAATGTTTTTACCTCAGCCTCTTCAAGAGCTGTCTGGATCTCAGCCTTCTCTGTCTCCACCTGCTTCTTGGACTTCTCCAGCTCATGGATGCTCTTGCCAGTCTCACCAATCTGTTCAGTCAGATCTGAGATCTCCTCTGCAGAGAGACGGATGTGTTTGATATCGTTAAGCCTTAAAATGTAAAATATATACTGTACCAGTCAAAGGTTTGGACACACCTTGGACGCACTTTCTCATTCAAGTAAATGGGAAGGTGTGTTGAAACGTCTGACTGGTAATGTAAATACTTTATTGTGCCATATAAACATATGCGTTGAAAATCAATCTAACTATAGTTGCTAACACAAATCTAGAACTCACGTTGCAGGTTCTTGTTTTCACGCTTCATGGTCTCCAGGTGATCCAGAGCTTCCTCGTAAGAGTTCTTCATCTTGAACATCTCAGTGCTGAGAGAACGAGCCTCCTTCTGAGCTCCTTCAAGCTCTGCCTGACCCTCCTCATACTTTTGTTTCCACTCTGCCAACACCTAAATTGCACAATTTATACAGTAGGGTTACTTATTAATAAATACAATGACAAATAATTGTCATTGTCTTTGTTTTTTGGTCATACTAAATAAATGGTGGTACCTTGTCAAAGTTCCTCTGCTTCTTGTCCAGGTTGGCGGCCAGCCCATTAGCCCTCTCCACGTCAATCATGAGGTCCTCCACCTCACTCTGGAGCCTCTGTTTGGTTTTCTCCAGAGAAGCACACTTGGAGTTCACAGCCTCAATCTGCTCCTCAGCCTCCTGAAGGCGCTGGGCAAGCTTTTTCCTGTTAAAAACATGGGAATTTTGTTTCTCTGTCAAGGATTTACACAAGACTCTGTGAGTTTTGTGAGTGTTTAAATGTGTTTAAAGTATTGATACAAATACTATTGTCAGTTGAGCTACACTATGATGCTAACCTTGTGGCCAATCAATTGTTTAAATTTTACTCACTTGGCCTCCTCAAGCTCCTCAGTGCGCTGGATAGCATCAGTTTCATACTTAGTTCTCCACTGAGCCACCTCACTGTTGGCCTTGGACATTCCACGCTGCAGCTCAGCCTTGGCCTCCTGCTCCTCTTCAAACTGCTCCCTCAGCAGATCACAGTCATGGCGGGCTGATTGCAGTCCATGGGCAAGAGCATTCTTGGCCTGGTATCAGAAATTTTATTGAATGTGCAATATTTCTAAATAACAAGCATAAATACTATCCTTTTTACATTCTTATTTCAAGTTTCTTTTACCTTAACCTCCTCTTCAATATGTCTCTTCAGCTCCTCAATCTGCTGTGTGAAGGCCTGTTTGCCTCTGGTCAGCTGGGAGACTAGAGCTTCTTTCTCTTCAATTTGACGGCCAAACTCACCTGGTGTGAAAATTGTCATTAAACATTACTTTATGTCCAATTTCTCAGTTATACACTGCAGATCACTGTAGTTGAATGCTGTTTCATACACACCATTTTCTGTCAGAAGACGTGCTTTCTGTGCACCCACATCATTGATTTGACGAAGATTTTCATCATTCTTGGTCTTTAGTTCACTAAGTTGGTCCTCAAGAGTACGGCACAGCTTTTCAAGATTTCCCTAATGAGGAAAGGTTTTCAGTATCACAGAACAGATTTTATTTATGATACTAGTTACTTGCTGTACTACTTTGGATATTAGCTTAAAACACAGTGGAATGTATTATGCACCTTTGCTTTAGCAACAGCCTCCATGTTGCTGGAGAGGTCATCAATCTCCATCTTGTATTCACTCTTTTCCTTCTCAAGCTTCTGCTTGACACGCTGGAGGTTGTCGATCTGCTCACCCAGCTCAGCAACGCTGTCAGCCTGCTTCTTGCGCAGAGCAGCAGCAGTGGCCTCATGCTGCAGGGTGGCTTCCTCAAGGTCACGACGGACCTTCTGGAACTCAGCCTCGCGCTTCTTGTTCATCTCAATCTGAGCAGCAGTGGCACCACCGGCCTCCTCCAGCCTCTCACTGATCTCCTCAAGTTCCCTGGAGAGATCAGCTCTCTGCTTCTCAACCTTGGCACGAGCAGCACGCTCAGCCTCAATCTCCTCCTCCAGTTCCTCAATACGGGCCTGTTGAATGTAGATGTGTTGTCTTTCAGTAAACTTTCACTTTTAAAACATACAGTAGGAAATGTACAGAGAAATATTTTATGTAACACTGTATGTGAGTCACCTGAAGCTCCTTGATCTTCTTCTGAAGCTGAGCGCCCATTGACTGCTCATCCTCAATCTTGCTAAGGAGCTGACTAGTTTCAAAGTCCTTCCTGTGAAAATAAAAGAGTGCATAGTAAGACTTTATCCATGCTGTTGGCCATGTCTAGAAACCTTATCATTGTTTTAGTATGAAAACAATTATTTTACTTTTTAATTTTCTCCTCAGACTGCTGTTTGTCGTTCTCAAGATCCATGATAGATTCCTGGGCCAGTTTCAGATCACCCTCAAGCTTCCTCTTGGCTCTCTCCAGGTCCATACGCAGCTTCTTCTCTTGCTCCAAAGAACCCTCAAGCTGCACATTAATACGTAGTTAGTTATATGTATATAGTGTGTAATTATCATGTTCAAGAAGAACCTTGTTTTTTCAATCTAAGTGACTTACATCATCCACTTGCTGCTCAAGCTTGGTCTTTGACTTGGTCAGTGAGTTGACTTTGTCCTCCTCAGCTTGCAGGTCATCAAGAGTCTGCTGATGAGCCTCCTGAAGGGCTTTCTTCTCCTTGGTCAGCTTAGCAATGCTCTCATCCTGAGAGGCCATCTCCTCAGTCAGATTCTTCACCTAAGTTTGCAAGAAAGATGTTGTTATCAATCGTTAACTTTGATAATGTTACTTGATCTGCTATATATAGTAATATTTACAAACCTTGTTCTCAGTGGCATGTTTCTCCTTTTCCACTTTGGCCAAGGTCAGCTCCAGGTCATCAATATCCTTCTTGAGCTCAGAGCATTCATCCTCCAGCTTTCTCTTCTTGCCAGTAAGCTCAGCATTGATTTCCTCTTCATCCTCCAGTCTCTCAGTTGTCTCTTTGAGTTTGGCCTCCAGCTGAATCTTACTCTTGATAAGTCCCTCACATCTCTCCTCAGCATCTGACAGATTCTCTGATTCCTAGTTCACATTGGGAAAAAGGTGTGAGCACTTCAACAGTTTACAGACACAAACTGAAAAAAGGGTTAGGGGTTAGCTGCAGTTCTTTTGGTGTCTACGTACAGATGCTACTTGCAGCTGCAGATCGTTCTTCTCCTGCAGGAGAGACACCATCTTTTCCTCCAGTTCCTTCTTCTTGGCCAGAGCGGTAGCCAAGTCTTTTTCCATCTTCTCATAGTTCTCCTTCATCTGCATCAGCTCCTTCTCAGTTTCAGCACTCTTCAGCAGAGGCTTGATCTTGTAGTACACCTTCATCCATGGCCAGTGTTTGACATTCATGAATGAACGTACGTTGTACTGGATTGTAAAGACGGCATCCCTGCGCACAAAAAGTTGCTGTTATGGACAATGTTGTGAATTTTTCATACCATGACTGTGTGTAGGATTAACTGTTTTAAACATGCCTCCTTTCCATCATCTTCACAAACTCCCTTCTCATGAGGAACCCACGGCAGATAGCCTGAGTCATGGTAACAAGATTTGCCAGCTTTTCATCTCTCATTTCCTCAAGGGTACCCAGCAGACCAGCCTTGAAGAACACCTAAACAAATAGAAAATTACAAATGAATGTTTGCACAATAAAGTTAAACATTGAAACTGGGATGAACTCAGAGTTCACACCTCACACTATGTAAAACAAAGAAAGAGGATTTTCACCTACATAACCTTTCAAAATATGTTTTCATGAATGGCCCCATCCTGGGGGCTCTGGACCTAAACCAACGATTAATCACTTTTTCCCTCACCCATTGTCCTACTTTGCACTAAATTCATTAAAATTGGGTTAGTAACATAAAACAAACTGAGCAACTCAACCTCCTTTGTAAGCATGCCAAGGTAAAATAAGGAAAGCGAAGTGCTTACCTTGGTGTGTCCAAATCTGTACTGGTCATGATCAATATCGATTGAACCAAGCAGCTTCTCTGCAGCCTTCTTGTTGTCAATGAACTGGCCCTCAGGGATGACGCTGGCATTCAGTACCTTGTACCTTTTCATTAGAGAGTTAATGGTCAATGTAAGGACTTTGTAGTTTTTGTCAAATATTAGAAGATGTTAAGAACATATTCATTGATACCTCTGCTTGAAGTCACCGTAGAGGATTCTGCTGGGGAAACCTTTTCTGCAGATTCTGATACCCTCCAGCACACCGTTACACCTGAGCTGGTGGATGACCAGGAAGTTCTCCATCAGACCTGTAAGAAAGACATAATCACTTATTCATTTTTTGAATAGTTATTGTCCTTGTTAAAGCAGCACAAAATTATGTAAACCATACCAAGAAGATTTAAGATTACATTATCTATGTACCTGGAGTCTTTGACTCATTGGGAATCAGACAGCGCACAAAGTGAGGATGGGTGCTCCTCAAGTTAGTCATCAGCTTGCCCAAGTTCTCCTGTAGATCCAAAACAGTAAATCTTGTCATAAAATGTAACACATGTGAGTTTGAGTATAAACTGAAATATGATGTTATGCCTAGGTTTGCAATGTTAAACCTTACCCTAAACTGTGAAGACACAGTCTGCATAGAACCACCCTTCTTCTTGCCTCCCTTCTTTCCGGTATCTGTTGATAATTTTAAGTAGAAAACATTTTGTTAGAAAGAGACTTCATATTTCCATGAACACATTCTACAGTTAGTTAAAATACACAGTATCTGCAACCTTAAATATGTTTTAGTTTACTGTTGTTAATTTCATACCCTCAGCAGCAGCAGGAGGATACAGAAGAGCCAAAAGTTTAACTGAGGACTTCTGGTACAGCTGCAGGACAGACTCATTCAGTGGGTCCTTGTTCTTGTCAAGCCAGCCACAGATATTGTAGTCCACAGTACCAGCATAGTGCACCAGGGAGAAGTGGGCCTCAGCCTTGCCCTTGGCTGGCTTTGGCTTCTCAAATGCTTTATTTTTGCCAAGATGCTGGTCATACAGCTTGTTCTTGAAGGATGTGTCCGTGGCCTTGGGGAACATGCACTCCTCTTCAAGGATGGAGAAGATGCCCATGGGCTGTAAAAAAGTGGGAAGAAGTTTGTCATTAAAGGAATACATGAAGTTGTATTAATAACAATTATATAGAATCACAAAACTAAGTGCTTACCTTTTCAATCAGCTCAATACAGGCAGCCAAGTCCATGCCAAAGTCAATGAACTCCCAGATAATGCCCTCCTTCTTGTACTCTTCTTGCTCCAGCACAAACATGTGGTGGTTGAAGAACTGCTGCAATTTCTCATTGGTGAAGTTAATGCACAGCTGTTCCAATGTGTTGAACTGTGAGGGAGAAAGGATTAGGGTGATCAATAGAAATCAATAATAATACCTTGTCATAAACAAATCAGCTTTGTTAGGAATGAACCTTACATCAAAGATTTCAAAGCCAGCAATATCCAGGACACCAATGAAGAACTGCCTGGGCTGTTTAGTGTCCAACATCTGGTTGATACGGATGACCATCCACAAGAACATCCTCTCATAGATAGACTTTGCAAGGGCAGTCACTGAGTTCAGCACCTGAAAAAAGAAGAGAGAAAAGATATGATTTTTTTATTCAAATCAGTCAGCTATTCTGTAATATACTGAATTACTGATAGTCTGAACTTCTTCTAATGACAGAAATGAGACAAAAGAATGAAATACAACAATATAGCCTAATTCATATCAATTTCATATTTTTCTTGGAATACTTTTCCATTAGTGCATTTTTATGATACAAAGAATTTATCAAAAGTAGAACTAACTTGCATACTGCATGTTACAAATCTGTGAGGGACTAACAAAACTTTGCCAGGTTTTCCCTAATAAAGTTTCTGCTGAATAACTTCATTGGTGCTAACTTGACTCTGTTTTAACATAAATATAACTTGTAAATTAATAGAAGAAGTTGATTACCTGAGGTACAGTCTGTCCCTTGGTGACAAACTCATTTCCGACCTTCACTCTGGGATAGCACAGAGCCTTCAGCATGTCAGCGGAGTTTAGACCCAACAAGTAAGCAACCTTGTCAGCATCTGAAAATAGTTTTATAGTTAATAATACAGTATGTGGCAGAGATTGTCGGTAATGACATAACAGAAACCAGTCTGGTAAAGGACCTTACCACTTTTCTCAAGCTATTCAATTTGAGATAACACTCAATACTCACCCTCTGTGCCATCAGGCTCAGCCTGCTCCTCACGCTGCTTCTGCTTGAACTTCATGTTACCATGGTGGATGACAGCACCAGTCATTTTATAGATGCTCATCTTCTCCTCATTACTGAAGCCCAGGATATCAATAGCATTCTGTGTGCAAAGGAGGTGTCCATATGAAACACATACACTTAATAAAATGTGATTATTTAAAAAACTTGTTTTTATGTTGCATTTAATACATAAAATATTTTAACATATTTTGAAGATGAGATCACTTACATCGGTGGCATCCAGCTCCTCTTTGTCATCAATGCTGGCCACTGTGATCTGACCCATGCTGATCATGGGGAAGTCATAGGGGTTGGTTGAAATGAGTGACATTTCTGGAGATCAAAAAAGGGTGAAATGTTCATCATATTATGTTTCATATTAATAATATAAGTAAGTCTAACATTGTATAACGACTCAGTCTGCTTACCAATCAGCTCAGGCTTGTGGTTGGTCATCATCTGGTAGAAGATGTGGTAGCCTCTCTCATCAGGAAGCTGGAATGTCACTCTAGACTTCTCCAGCAGATCTACAAATGTTGTTCATAAGTCACAATTTGGCCAACTTTCAGTCTAAGTTATATGTATTTAGTTATAAGAATTTGTGACTTACATGTCTCAATATCAGCACTAGCCAATTTGCCAGATGTTCCAAAATGGATTCTGATGAATTTACCCTGTTTGGAACAAAGGAACATTTAACGTTCTTCCACCTGGGCAATGTGCAACAAGACCTTTCTCATGTGAAGAAATCGCTCCATACTTACAAAACGAGAAGAGTTGTCATTTCTCACAGTTTTGGCATTACCATAGGCCTCCAGCAAGGGATTGGCTGCAATAATCTGATCCTCCAGTGACCCCTACAATCCAGGATTAGAGTTGATATCAGCAAAGGACTGTATTTTTTCTCCTGGAAACATATTCTATAATTTTAGGAATGTTAACATACCTGCATCTTTCCTGTGTCCTTCTTCTTGTCTCCACCAACTGAGATTGTTGCAAAGTACTGGATGACACGCTTGGTGTTCACAGTCTTTCCAGCACCAGATTCTCCACTGGATATAGACACAGACTCATAAGAATTTGATCAAGATATTTGATTATATTGTAAAGTTCAACAAATGTAACACTTACGTGATCAAGACAGACTGGTTCTCCCTATCTGTAAAAATGAAAAACAAAGCGATTAACTGTATTTCTGCAAAAGAAACCTCTCTGTACTGATAAATTCTACATTGTTAAGGACATACCACAAAGCATGAACTGATAAGCGTTGTCAGAGACAGAGAAGATGTGGGGTGGAGCCTCCATACGCTTCTTGCCTCTATAGGCACTTACAACTTCAGCATCGTACACTGGGAGCCACTTGTAGGGGTTCACAGTGGCGCAGAACAACCCAGAGTAGGTCTGAAAGTGATCAAGGAGACAGTACAGTTAACTTCATGTTTTCTACAAGCACTGTAGAGTAATTTTCAATATTTCTATTTGCTCAGTATCAGATTGTCTTACGTAGATCATCCATGCTGCATAACGCTCTTTAAGGTTATACAAGACAGAGGCTTCATTGAGATGGGTCATCATGACCATGTCCTCAATTTTGTCGAATTTGGGAGGGTTCATTGGACAGACGTCATCTTCTTTAACTGTCTTCTCCTGGAACAGGACATTGTTCACAATGAGAACTGATCACATTTATCTCCCATTTGAGTCAGACTGTATGATACCAACCTCCTCTGTGTCCAGGACTTTGACGGTGACTTTGCCACCCTCTTTCTTGAGTATTGTTGCCTTCAGGTACAGCTCTTTGGCATCGGCCACATAGCAGGCTGTCTTGGCATCAAATGGTTTGCTTTGAGCCTCAATTCTCTCCTTCTCTGGTTTACGGAGATAAATGGCAGCTTTGCCATAAATGGCCATTTCCGCGTCTGTACTCATGGTGGCAGCTGTTGTCTGTGAGGTAATTACAAAGAAGAGTGAGTTTTGTCTTACAACTTCTTCAGTGCTCAAGTCTGAACAGCCCTGAATAATCAAGTTCAACTAAATAATTAACAGAAAAGTGATTTCATCATAGCTCATTCAAAATTATTTTCTAGACAGTGATGTTATAATGTTATAATTATAATAATATTAACAGTAACCTCAGTTTTCAAAAACAGATGAAACAAAATTGTCACAGGATGAATTATTTCACATAAAATATCTACAAATTATAAAATAGTAGAAAGTTGTTCATACCTGACCCTCTCTCTTTCAAAAGTCTGTTATATTCCACAATCCTGTTGAAAACATATTACATATTTGTAGTTTGAAAGGAAAGGTTCGCTCAATAAACATATTAATGAGATAAAAGATATGCTTCAGATAGAAGATATGCTTACCACAAGCAGGTGTCTTCAAGGGTCCTGTACCACACACTGACATGCTGTCTTGGACTCCTTATATTGAATCCAGTTTGCTTACACAGCAAAGGTTAAATCTGGGACACATGCCAAATGTGGTGTGGGTAACACTAAGAGCAGACATCTTATACATGTGTTCCTAGTGTATACCCCTTATGTTTTTGATTTTAATCAGTAAAGGCAGTTCCAGTGCCTTCCTAAATATGTTTTGACCAAATTAAGTGTTTTTAGAAAAAAATCCTTAAAGGTTCTGTACCACACACTGCCATGTCTTCTTGAACTCCTTATATTGAATCCAGTTTGCTTACACATCAAAGGTTAAATCTGGGACACATGCCAAATATGGCATGGGTAACACTAAAAGCAGACATCCATCTATGTGTTGCTAGTGTTTACAACTTATGTTTTTGATTTCAGTCAGTAAAGGCAGTTCCAGTTTGTTTCTAAATATTTTTTGACAAGAAAACCCTTGAGCTGACTACAAGATCATTCAGCCGGGTTATGGTTTTCCTTAGATTGTAGTATAAAGCTAATATGCAACTTTAAATATTGTCAGTGATAACTATGGACAAGGATTTATTTGATCCATATTTTGTGCTAAATGTCAGTGTACTTGTAGGTTAGTTCATCAAACTCACCTTTAACTGCATCTGCTGCTCCATATGTCTTATCTGTAAAACTCAACTTCAGATTAGCACAGTGTCATCTACTTTACAACCTGGTGAGCATTAAGGCTCTTTTTTGATTTCACTTTTTGATTTGACTTTGTCACTCAAATCATCAAATGCTGGATGTGCATTTATTGATTGGTTTATGAATTAGTGAGAAAATATTTGCATGAGTTCAGAAGTTCCCAAATCTAGGCCCAACTTTAGTGACTGAGACCATAATGACTCATTGAAAAAATCTACTGACTCAGTATTTTGTGAGAGAAGTTGAAGCTTTTTGAATGGGAGTCTATTGGAGCCAGCACCTGGCAGCCGTCAGTGGTATTGCACTTTTTTTTTCAATTTCAATTCAGTTTTATTCATGTAGTGCCAAATCATAACAAAAGTCATCTCAGGGCACTTTTCACATAGAGCAGGTCTAGACCGTACTTCTTAATTTACAGTTTACACTTCTGCATTGGCTTCAATTGTTTTTTTTATTTCATTTTTTTATTGCACGGTCAAAAAAGCACAACGTACTCAAGAGACTGTAGTTCATGACAAAAACAAAACAAAGAAAACTGAGCAAGCAACAACAATAATGAAAACAAAATAAATTACAAAATAGAAATAAATAATAATAAAAAAAAACAAGAGGTCAACCAGGAATTAAGGTACATAGATATTCATAAAGATATAGGACTTTTTGAATTTTACCACATTTTACATATTTTTTATATAGTGTTGTCTTAAAAAGCGACATTGGTGTAGGAAATGCTTTGCCAAAATAGTTAAATGATTTTTCCCAAATTCTGTTTTCTTGTCCTCCAGTTGGAGACCAAACTTTATCTTTTTGTATGTTCGGAATACTTTGATCATTATAGGTTATCCAACCTTGAAAAGCATCCCAAAAGGTCCTGGTTAATCTACAAGTGAAAAAAAGATGTTCTATTGTTTTATTGTCTGAGATACAGAAAGCACAAATATTTAAATCTAAATTATGCCTTTGGTGTAAGAAGTCATTATACAGGTAAATCTCATTCATCATTGGAAAATGAACTTCTTAAGGCCTTAGGTAGAACTGGAAAGGAGAGGTAACTAGTTCTTATCTTAACTATAAAATAACTGGTGTATTCTTTGAACATATGTTTCCTGTTCAAGGGTGATGGGAAACAAATTGAAGTGAGAATAGTCCATAATAATGTATTATTGAATTTTTATCCAAAAAGCTACATCCATCTATAACTAATAAAGGCTTATAGCCACAGAATAAGTCAACATGCCTTTGATTAAAAGAATAATTTCTTGCAGGGTTGCCTTAGTTAGGCAAGGCAAGGCAAGGCAAGTTGATTTGTTTAGCACATTTCAACAACAAGGTAACGAATGAATGTACTAAAAGGCAATATAACGACTGAAGTTAAATATTTAGGGATCTTAATTACAAAAGACAAAAATATTAGGGAAACATGTATTGTAGAAAATAATATACAGAAAAGTAGAAAATAATATACAGAAAAGTAGTCCTCCGTTTCCAATAATGGAGGACTTGTTGATGTAAAGCAGATAGCTTAACTGGTAGTTTAGAAATGTCTAAGTCACATCTTAATAAGAAACCTATGCCCCCAAACTTCCTGAAGATTTTAGACGGAAAATCAAACCAAAAGCTTTCACATTTTATAATAAAAGTTTGTAACCATTTTAGTTTGATGGTATATTTCACTGGACCAAAGTCAATTGCGTTTAGACCCCCTTCCTCAACAGGTTTCACAATATCACCTCTCCTTAAATAATGATATTTATTTTTCCATATAAAGTTGAAGTTATCTGCATGGTATTAAGTAAAATATATTCAAGTCTCTGTGAAGCCAACTATTAAGAATAGTTCTATTTTTCTGTATATTATTTTCTACATTAGATGTTTCCCTAATATTTTTATCTTTTGTCATTAAGATCCCTAAACATTTAACTTCATTCATTACTGGGATATTATACACATTAGTCAGAGGGTGATCATAAATAGCCTCACACTTTTTCATATTTAAATGTAAACCAGAAGCTTTTGAAAACAGGGAGATCTCATTTCAGCCTTGTCGCCACAATAAAACATTGGCATTGTACATTTCTCTAAACCACGGATACATTGATTTTGTACGTTTCAACACAGTAAATATGTAGCATTCAACATTTCAGCAATATGTATCATATCAACATTTCTAAAGTGACGTAGTTCACATGACATCTATATGTGCTGACTTTCATATTAGGAGGAGGAGGGGTTGGAGGATGGCTAGAAAGTCAAAGTTAAAGTAACTTAACTTTAAAGTTAAATTTAAAATTGTAGGTTTAACTTTAAAGTTAAAGTTACTTAGATGGAAGGTGGAAGAAAGCTGGAAAGGAGCAGAGAGCACGTTTTTAGAGCGTCTCGAAACCAATGCTCACTTCCTGTTTGAATCGCTAAAACTGGGTGCTTTTAGTGAGATGTTGGGACATTTGCAGCCGTTTTCTGGTGACAAAACCTGGCTAATATTGAAACGTAGAGATTCAATGTATGAAACATAGACATTCAATGTATCTGTGGCTTGCAGAAACATACAATGCCAACGTTTTATTATGGCGATTGGGTTGCTCATTTAGTGCTGCTGGAATCTGTGATGTGTTCTTTCAGAATAAAGTGGTGTCATCTGCTAGTTTACTAATAACCAATGAACTTCAATGAACTTTTAATGGTTGGATGTTTAAACTGTTTTTTTATGAGGATCGCTAATAATAAAGCTAGGAAGGAGCGCTAGGAATTGACACATCTGATATTTCAGGTGTTGCTAACCATAAATCTATTCTGGATTTACAACTACCATTTGGTTTAACCCATGAAAATTGACTAACATCTGGATTTGTGTCCCTCCAAACATATATTTGAGTATTGGAGTTAATAAAATCAAATAAAATGTTATTATACCAGTTAGTATTATATCTAGAAGGGCATCTACCCTGCCATTCATCAGATGTCAAATTTAGGTCCCCACCAGTCAAAATAAACTCAGTATGATAAACTACTTTATATTCAGAGATAACATCTGTCACTTTCAATAACAACAACTTGTTTTGGTTATTATTATTATATCCATAAAAAATGATCAAAATACAAAAGTTCCATCATCATTTAGCTCAACTGCAAGCCAATGACCATCCTCATCAGCTTTGAAAGTAACTACCTTCCCTGAACAGGATTTTATCTCCCACTGGCTTTACCGGAAGTTAGCATCAGCGTCGCACGAATGCAGTAGGCTTTTTGCCCTTTATAAAATAAAAATACAGCTTTCCTCTACACATTGTCTCTGAGACCCCATGCATTTAATGAAAAAAAAGATACAACTTGTTTTTAACATCAGCAATGCAACAAAATGCTGTTTTAAAATTCAGCGACAATTAACAGTAGAAATAAAAAACTAGCAGCTTTCTTAACTGTCCTTTGGAAGGAAAAAGAGTGAACGTTCCTCCTCTATAAAAAAAACCCCAACCCCCCCACCTTTAACTTGTATTTTCAGTATATCTCATTCTTTAGCATAAATGTCGCGGCCATTTATAATTCCAAAAGATCCACAGAAATATGCCTTTTCACCAGCCTTCCTTGCTTCCTTGAATCTGCAGCCAAAGTCTTTCCCTCTCCAGCTTTTCACCTTCGGTCAAATCCTCAGTGTAATGGATCCCTGCATCCTCACAGACCTGCAACTTCTCGTCATCTTCCATATGCCATCTCTGAACAGGCGTTTGGTGAACTGTACAATCACCTGGCAGGTCTTCGATTCACCTCCTTCCTTCCCAGGCGATGCACGGTGTCCACATACACCTCCATTTTCTGGGACCATTCTGGGGTGATTTCCCCATGTAGCTGTATCACATCCTGCCTGATGTTTTCATCCATCTTCTTCATTCCTTTAATCCTCAAATTCAACCGTCATTTGTGCTGGTCCTGTTCTCTTGACCTCTCATTGAGCTCGTTGACTTCTTTCCATAGGGTTGCTGCATTGAACTCAAGTGACTTGGTAAGATTAGCAATCATCACTGTGTTTTGTGTCATCTTCGTGTCAAATTCTTCCATCTTTTGTTATTGGTTGTCAAAACTGGGGTGAAGAGCTTTAACGGCTGCTAACACATCAGTCAAGGACAGAAGCTGTTTGGCCATTTTTCGAGCAGGACAGAGTTCTCCTTTGGACAGGGTTACCGTTGGGCAAACGCTTATTATGCCAAGACTTTGTTTCTCTCCATTGCTTGCCGCAAACTCCACAGCCATCATATAATCATGTCCATCTTTCTGTGCCTTTGGTGCACTTTCTTGCTTATTTTGTTCCTTTGACATGTTCAGAATGTCAAGTTTAACTGTTCAGTGGGTGTAAAGTAACCAATGAATTACTTTGAGGAACTTTACACACGCTCTGAATATACATGACCACTTAGTCCGCCACCTTGCCCGGAACCGCCATTGGCTTCAGTTTCAAGCCCTGGTTGTTGCCGCTTCTACCGGACCTTATAGGATGGCAGAGCAGCTTCCTCTGCTGTTTGGATAGCAGATTATTTCCAATCATTCTCCCCACTGTAATTGTGTAGTGGGAGCTAGTCAATGTTGACTTTAAAATATCTCATACCCATACATCAAATTACACATTATGCAGCATAATTTATGCTGTACCTAGCCATTCCAATAAATATAGTAGAATTTTGTTTCACTGTGTCACAAATGATACAAATCTCACATTTGCTATATTTCAGGACACATTGAGATCAAAATAACACAAACAGCAATTTAAGATCAAAAACTATTTTATTGTGGTATATTTCACATCATATTATATGATTAGAAACAGCCCATCAGGTGGAGTGCTTTATTCTGCCTCTTTTCCCTGTGAAAATGTAAAACAAAAAATCAACACATAATTACATACAAACATTAAATACTCTACATACATATAGAGATTTTTTTGGTGGTTAATTTTTATTAAGCATAAGGAAATCATGGTAATTTTTTCCAGTTATGATTTATAAAGCAAACATCTGCTCTAAACTGTTGCATGAGAAACAAGAGTATTAGGAATTTCATTTGATTTGTTCTTCATGAAATGTGTATAGACTTACCTTGCCAGAGTCACGGCTCTTTGCTCTCATCTTGTTGACCTGGGACTCTGCAATGTCTGCACGCTCCTCAGCCTCCTCAAGCTCATGCTGGATCTTCCTGCACTTGGACAAATGAACATTGGCCTGCTCCTCCTGGAATACCGTAGAGATAGACATGTTTGAATGTCCAAAAACACAATAAGTCTGCTTTGTGTAAAAAATAACTGACACACTATCAAGTTTTCAGTGTTGAAAATTAACATGTCCTTACCGCTTCCTCAGACTGCCTCTTGTAGGCCTTCACCTTGAGCTGTAACTTGTCAACCAAATCCTGCAGCCTGGTAATGTTTTTCTTGTCCTCCTCAGTCTGTTATAAAAAGTAAATTTGATGTATAAATATTATCAGAATAACTGTTAGATTGAGTTGTACATGTTAAGTGTTAATGTGGCTGTACCTGGTAGGTGAGTTCCTTCACCCTCCTCTCATATTTGCGAACACCCTTAACAGCATCTGCTCCACGTCTTTGTTCAGCCTCAACCTCTGTCTCCAGCTCACGCACCTTCAAAAAAGCAGAAAATTCAGAAAATATTTAGAATGTATGCTTTATATGTTTTCTTACATTTCTTCAACTGTGCATATTTGTAACATCTGTCTTACCCTAGACTCAAGTTTCTGGAGCTGCTTCTTGCCACCCTTCATGGCCAGGTTCTCAGCCTCATCCAGGCGGTGCTGCAGGTCCTTAACAGCCACCTCCAGGTTCTTCTTCATCCTCTCCAGGTGAGCACTGGTGTCCTGCTCCTTCTTCAGCTCTTCAGCCATCATTGCAGCCTAGCGCAGACAGCATAAAACATTTATTAGAAATATCTTGAAAAAGCACATCTTACTTTGATTTAAATTAAGAACAAATAAAATGTAAACCTACATCAGTGATGGCCTTCTTGGCCTTCTCCTCTGCATTCCTTGCTTCCTGAACAGTGTCATCCACTTCACTCTGGATCTGAACCAAGTCAGTCTCAAGCTTCTTTTTAGTGTTCAGAAGGCTTGTGTTCTAAAAGATAAAAAATATTGTCACTTCAGTCATCAAATGCCACTAAATAAAGTGAGTATACTCACTTATTTCAAAATGGTTTAGGTTTATGATTTATAGAAAAAATAATTGAAGAAATATTCACCTGAGAGTGCAGAAGTCCAACACGCTCACTGGCATCCACCAGCTCCTGCTCAGCAATTTTGCGGCTTCTCTCTGTCTGCTCCAGAGCAGCCCTAAGTTCTTCAATTTCAGCCACCATGAGACCGTTTCTGCGTTCCACCATAGCAGCTTGTTCCTTGATGTCATCCTGGGCTCTGACAGCATCATCAAGGTGCAATTGTGCATCCTGATGAAAAAGTTTCAGGGAAATATTTACATCAATACGAAAATGTAGATGCGCCTAATGACCATAGTCTGTGCAACAATAACTTTGTATTACAATACCTTCAGCTGTGACTGCACATTCCTCAACTGCTTCTGGGACTCAGCAGCCTGGCGATTGGCATGGCTCAGCTGAATCTCCATCTCGTTCAGATCTCCCTCCATCTTCTTCTTGATTCTCAGGGCATCGTTTCTGCTTCTGACCTCAGAATCCAGAGTGCTCTGCATGGAGTCAATCACCCTCTGGCTGTTCCTCTTGATCTGCTCCATCTCCTCATCTTTCTCTGCCAGCTTCCTGTCCACCTCACCTTTAATCTGGTTGAGCTCCAGCTGGACGCGCAGGATCTTAGACTCTTCATGTTCCAGAGTTCCCTAATGATATCAGAGAATAAAATGTTCATCTCTGCCTTTAGACATTGTATAATATATTCATCCATTATTTGAAATTTTGTTTCAGAAGATGTCCCCTAAAAATGTTTTTACCTCAGCCTCTTCAAGAGCTGTCTGGATCTCAGCCTTCTCTGTCTCCACCTGCTTCTTGGACTTCTCCAGCTCATGGATGCTCTTGCCAGTCTCACCAATCTGTTCAGTCAGATCTGAGATCTCCTCTGCAGAGAGACGGATGTGTTTGATATCGTTAAGCCTTAAAATGTAAAATATATACTGTACCAGTCAAAGGTTTGGACACACCTTGGACGCACTTTCTCATTCAAGTAAATGGGAAGGTGTGTTGAAACGTCTGACTGGTAATGTAAATACTTTATTGTGCCATATAAACATATGCGTTGAAAATCAATCTAACTATAGTTGCTAACACAAATCTAGAACTCACGTTGCAGGTTCTTGTTTTCACGCTTCATGGTCTCCAGGTGATCCAGAGCTTCCTCGTAAGAGTTCTTCATCTTGAACATCTCAGTGCTGAGAGAACGAGCCTCCTTCTGAGCTCCTTCAAGCTCTGCCTGACCCTCCTCATACTTTTGTTTCCACTCTGCCAACACCTAAATTGCACAATTTATACAGTAGGGTTACTTATTAATAAATACAATGACAAATAATTGTCATTGTCTTTGTTTTTTGGTCATACTAAATAAATGGTGGTACCTTGTCAAAGTTCCTCTGCTTCTTGTCCAGGTTGGCGGCCAGCCCATTAGCCCTCTCCACGTCAATCATGAGGTCCTCCACCTCACTCTGGAGCCTCTGTTTGGTTTTCTCCAGAGAAGCACACTTGGAGTTCACAGCCTCAATCTGCTCCTCAGCCTCCTGAAGGCGCTGGGCAAGCTTTTTCCTGTTAAAAACATGGGAATTTTGTTTCTCTGTCAAGGATTTACACAAGACTCTGTGAGTTTTGTGAGTGTTTAAATGTGTGTTTAAATACAAGTATTGATTCAAATACTATTGTCAGTTGAGCTACACTATGATGCTAGACTTATGGCCAATTAATTGTTTAAATTTTACTCACTTGGCCTCCTCAAGCTCCTCAGTGCGCTGGATAGCATCAGTTTCATACTTAGTTCTCCACTGAGCCACCTCACTGTTGGCCTTGGACATTCCACGCTGCAGCTCAGCCTTGGCCTCCTGCTCCTCTTCAAACTGCTCCCTCAGCAGATCACAGTCATGGCGGGCTGATTGCAGTCCATGGGCAAGAGCATTCTTGGCCTGGTATCAGAAATTTTATTGAATGTGCAATATTTCTAAATAACAAGCATAAATACTATCCTTTTTACATTCTTATTTCAAGTGTTTTTTTTTACCTTAACCTCCTCCTCAATATGTCTCTTCAGCTCCTCAATCTGCTGTGTGAAGGCCTGTTTGCCTCTGGTCAGCTGGGAGACTAGAGCTTCTTTCTCTTCAATTTGACGGCCAAACTCACCTTGTGTGAAAATTGTCATTAAACATTACTTTATGTCCAATTTCTCAGTTATACACTGCAGATCACTGTAGTCGAATGCTGTTTCATACATACCATTTTCTGTCAGGAGACGTGCTTTCTGTGCACCCACATCATTGATTTGACGGAGATTTTCATCATTCTTGGTCTTCAGTTCGCTAAGTTGGTCCTCAAGAGTACGGCACAGCTTTTCAAGATTTCCCTAATGAGGAAAGGTTTTCGGTATCACAGAACAGATTTTATTTATGATACTAGTTACTTGCTGTACTACTTAGGATATTAACTTAAAACACAGTGGAATGTATTATGCACCTTTGCTTTAGCAACAGCCTCCATGTTGCTGGAGAGGTCATCAATCTCCATCTTGTATTCACTCTTTTCCTTCTCAAGCTTCTGCTTGACACGCTGGAGGTTGTCGATCTGCTCACCCAGCTCAGCAACGCTGTCAGCCTGCTTCTTGCGCAGAGCAGCAGCAGTGGCCTCATGCTGCAGGGTGGCTTCCTCAAGGTCACGACGGACCTTCTGGAACTCAGCCTCGCGCTTCTTGTTCATCTCAATCTGAGCAGCAGTGGCACCACCGGCCTCCTCCAGCCTCTCACTGATCTCCTCAAGTTCCCTGGAGAGATCAGCTCTCTGCTTCTCAACCTTGGCACGAGCAGCACGCTCAGCCTCAATCTCCTCCTCCAGTTCCTCAATACGGGCCTGTTGAATGTAGATGTGTTGTCTTTCAGTAAACTTTCACTTTTAAAACATACAGTAGGAAATGTACAGAGAAATATTTTATGTAACACTGTATGTGAGTCACCTGAAGCTCCTTGATCTTCTTCTGAAGCTGAGCACCCATTGACTGCTCATCCTCAATCTTGCTAAGGAGCTGACTAGTTTCAAAGTCCTTCCTGTGAAAATAAAAGAGTGCATAGTAAGACTTTATCCATGCTGTTGGCCATGTCTAGAAACCTTATCATTATTTTAGAGATGAAAACAATTATTTTACTTTTTAATTTTCTCCTCAGACTGCTGTTTGTCATTCTCAAGATCCATGATAGATTCCTGGGCCAGTTTCAGATCACCCTCAAGCTTCCTCTTGGCTCTCTCCAGGTCCATACGCAGCTTCTTCTCTTGCTCCAAAGAACCCTCAAGCTGCACATTAATACATAGTTAGTTATATGTATATAGTGTGTAAGTATCACGTTCAAGAAGAACCTTGTTTTGTCAATCGAAGTGACTTTATTAACTTACATCATCCACTTGCTGCTCAAGCTTGGTCTTTGACTTGGTCAGAGTGTTGACTTTGTCTTCCTCAGCCTGCAGGTCATCAAGAGTCTGCTGATGAGCCTCCTGAAGGGCTTTCTTCTCCTTGGTCAGCTTAGCAATGCTCTCATCCTGAGAGGCCATCTCCTCAGTCAGATTCTTTACCTAAGTTTGCAAGAAAGATGTTGTTATCAATTGTTAACTTTGATAATGTTACTTGATCTGCTATATATAGAAATATTTACAAACCTTGTTCTCAGTGGCATGTTTCTCCTTTTCCACTTTGGCCAAGGTCAGCTCCAGGTCATCAATATCCTTCTTGAGCTCAGAGCATTCATCCTCCAGCTTTCTCTTCTTGGCAGTAAGCTCAGCATTGATTTCCTCTTCATCCTCCAGTCTCTCAGTTGTCTCTTTGAGTTTGGCCTCCAGCTGAATCTTACTCTTGATAAGTCCCTCACATCTTTCCTCAGCATCTGACAGATTCTCTGATTCCTAGTTCACATTGGGAAAAAGGTGTGAGCACATCAACAGTTTACAGACACAAACTGAAAAAAGGGTTAGGGGTTAGCTGTAGTTCTTTTGGTGTCTACGTACAGATGCTACTTGCAGCTGCAGATCGTTCTTCTCCTGCAGGAGAGACACCATCTTTTCCTCCAGTTCCTTCTTCTTGGCCAGAGCGGTAGCCAAGTCGTTTTGCATCTTCTCATAGTTCTCCTTCATCTGCATCAGCTCCTTCTCAGTTTCAGCACTCTTCAGCAGAGGCTTGATCTTGTAGTACACCTTCATCCATGGCCAGTGTTTGACATTCATGAATGAACGTACGTTGTACTGGATTGTAAAGATGGCCTCCCTGCGTACAGAAAGTTGCTGTTATGGACAATGTTGTTTGTGAATTTTTCATACCATGACTGTGTGTAGGATTAGCTATTTTAAACGTGCCTCCTCTCCATCATCTTCACAAACTCCTTTCTCATGAGGAACCCACGGCAAGCAGCCTGAGTCATGGTGACAAGAGATGCCAATTTTTCATCTCTCATTTCCTCAAGGGTACCCAGCAGACCAGCCTTGAAGAACACCTGAACAAACAGAAAATTACAAATGAATGTTTGCACAATAAAGTTAAACACTGAAACTGGGATGAACTCAGAGATCACACCTCACACTATTTAAAACAAAGAAAGAGGACTTTCACCTACATAACCTTTCAAAATATGTTTTCATGAATGGCCCCATCCTGGGGCTCTGGATCTAAACCAATGGTTAATCAATTTTTCCCTCACCCATTCTTACTTTGCACCAAATTCATGAAAATTGGGCTAGTAACAAAACCTAATAAACAAAGCAAACAACTTAACCTCATGTGTAATTATGCAAAAGTAAAATAGGGAAAACAAAGTGCTTACCTTGGTGTGTCCAAATCTGTACTGGTCATGATCAACATCGATTGAACCAAGCAGCTTCTCTGCAGCCTTCTTGTTGTCAATGAACTGGCCCTCAGGGATGACGCTGGCATTCAGTACCTTGTACCTTTTCATTAGAGAGTTAATGGTCAATGTAAGGATTTTGTAGTTTTTGTCAATTATTAGAAGATGTTAAGAACATATTCATTGATACCTCTGCTTGAAGTCACCGTAGAGGATTCTGCTGGGGAAACCTTTTCTGCAGATTCTGATACCCTCCAGCACACCGTTACACCTGAGCTGGTGGATGACCAGGAAGTTCTCCATCAGACCTGTAAGAAAGACATTTCTTATCATTTTTGTGAATAGTCATTCTACTTGTTAAAGCAGCACAAACTTAAGTAAACTGTATCAACAAGATCTAAGATTACGTTATCTATGTACCTGGAGTCTTTGACTCATTGGGAATCAGACAGCGCACAAAGTGAGGATGGGTGCTCCTCAAGTTAGTCATTAGCTTGCCCAAGTTCTCCTGTAGATCCAAAACAGTAAATCTTGTCATAAAATGTAACACACGTGAGTTTGAGTATAAACTGAGATATGATGTTATGCCTAGGTTTGCAATGTTAAACCTTACCCTAAACTGTGAAGACACAGTCTGCATAGAACCACCCTTCTTCTTGCCTCCCTTCTTTCCGGTATCTGTTGATAATTTTAAGTAGAAAACATTTTGTTAGAAAGAGACTTCATATTTCCATGAACACATTATACAGTTAGTTAAAATACACAGTGTCTATAACCATAAAAGATGTTTTAGCTTGATATTGTAAAGGTCATACCCTCAGCAGCAGCAGGAGGATACAGAAGAGCCAAAAGTTTGACTGAGGACTTCTGGTACAGCTGTACAACAGAGTCATTCAGTGGGTCCTTGTTCTTGTCAAGCCAGCCACTGATATTGTAGTCCACAGTACCAGCATAGTGCACCAGGGAGAAGTGGGCCTCAGCCTTGCCCTTGGCTGGCTTTGGCTTCTCAAATGCTTTATTTTTGCCAAGATGCTGGTCATACAGCTTGTTCTTGAAGGATGTGTCTGTGGCCTTGGGGAACATGCACTCCTCTTCAAGGATGGAGAAGATGCCCATGGGCTTTAAAAAAGTAGGAAGAAGTTTGTCATTAAGGAATACATGAAGTTATATTAATAACAATGACATAGAATCACAAAACCTAATGCTTACCTTTTCAATCAGCTCAATACAGGCAGCCAAGTCCATGCCAAAGTCAATGAACTCCCAGATAATGCCCTCCTTCTTGTACTCTTCTTGCTCCAGCACAAACATGTGGTGGTTGAAGAACTGTTGCAATTTCTCATTGGTGAAGTTGATGCACAGTTGTTCCAATGTGTTGAACTGTGAGGGAGAAAGGATTAGGGTGATCAATAGAAATCAATAAAAATACCTTGTCATAAACAAATCAGCTTTGTTAGGAATGAACCTTACATCAAAGATTTCAAAGCCAGCAATATCCAGGACACCAATGAAGAACTGCCTGGGCTGTTTAGTGTCCAACATCTGGTTGATACGGATGACCATCCACAAGAACATCCTCTCATAGATAGACTTTGCAAGCGCAGTCACTGAGTTCAGCACCTGAAAAAAGAACAGAGAAAAGATATGATTTTTTTATTCAAATCAGTCAGCTATTCTGTAATATACTGAATTACTGATAGTCTGAACTTCTTCTAATGACAGAAATGAGACAAAAGAATGAAATACAACAATATAGCCTAATTCATATCAATTTCATATTTTTCTTGGAATACTTTTCCATTAGTGCATTTTTATGATACAAAGAATTTATCAAAAGTAGAACTAACTTGCATACTGCATGTTACAAATCTGTGAGGGACTAACAAAACTTTGCCAGGTTTTCCCTAATAAAGTTTCTGCTGAATAACTTCATTGGTGCTAACTTGACTCTGTTTTAACATAAATATAACTTGTAAATTAATAGAAGAAGTTGATTACCTGAGGTACAGTCTGTCCCTTGGTGACAAACTCATTTCCGACCTTCACTCTGGGATAGCACAGAGCCTTCAGCATGTCAGCGGAGTTTAGACCCAACAAGTAAGCAACCTTGTCAGCATCTGAAAATAGTTTTATAGTTAATAATACAGTATGTGGCAGAGATTGTCGGTAATGACATAACAGAAACCAGTCTGGTAAAGGACCTTACCACTTTTCTCAAGCTATTCAATTTGAGATAACACTCAATACTCACCCTCTGTGCCATCAGGCTCAGCCTGCTCCTCACGCTGCTTCTGCTTGAACTTCATGTTACCATGGTGGATGACAGCACCAGTCATTTTATAGATGCTCATCTTCTCCTCATTACTGAAGCCCAGGATATCAATAGCATTCTGTGTGCAAAGGAGGTGTCCATATGAAACACATACACTTAATAAAATGTGATTATTTAAAAAACTTGTTTTTATGTTGCATTTAATACATAAAATATTTTAACATATTTTGAAGATGAGATCACTTACATCGGTGGCATCCAGCTCCTCTTTGTCATCAATGCTGGCCACTGTGATCTGACCCATGCTGATCATGGGGAAGTCATAGGGGTTGGTTGAAATGAGTGACATTTCTGGAGATCAAAAAAGGGTGAAAAGTTCATCATATTATGTGTCATATGAATACTATAAGTAAGTCTAACATTGTATAATGACTCAGTCTGCTTACCAATCAGCTCAGGCTTGTGGTTGGTCATCATCTGGTAGAAGATGTGGTAGCCTCTCTCATCAGGAAGCTGGAATGTCACTCTAGACTTCTCCAGCAGATCTAAAAATGTTGTTCATGAGTCATAATATGGCCAACTTTCAGTCTAAGTTATATGTATTTAGTTATAAGAATTTGTGACTTACATGTCTCAATATCAGCACTAGACAATTTGCCAGATGTTCCAAAATGGATTCTGATGAATTTACCCTGTTTGGAACAAAGGAACATTTAACGTTCTTCCACCTGGGCAATGTGCAACAAGACCTTTCTCATGTGAAGAAATCGCTCCATACTTACAAAACGAGAAGAGTTGTCATTTCTCACAGTTTTGGCATTACCATAGGCCTCCAGCAAGGGATTGGCTGCAATAATCTGATCCTCCAGTGACCCCTACAATCCAGGATTAGAGTTGATATCAGCAAAGGACTGTATTTTTTCTCCTGGGAACATATTCTATAATTTTAGGAATGTTAACATACCTGCATCTTTCCTGTGTCCTTCTTCTTGTCTCCACCAACTGAGATTGTTGCAAAGTACTGGATGACACGCTTGGTGTTCACAGTCTTTCCAGCACCAGATTCTCCACTGGATATAGACACAAACTCATAAGAATTTGATCAAGATATTTGATTATATTGTAAAGTTCAACGAATGTAACACTTACGTGATCAAGACAGACTGGTTCTCCCTATCTGTAAAAATGAAAAACAAAGCGATTAACTGTATTTCTGCAAAAGAAACCTCTCTGTACTGATAAATTC
The DNA here is from genome assembly GCF_963924715.1 of Thunnus thynnus. Taxonomy (NCBI): domain Eukaryota; kingdom Metazoa; phylum Chordata; class Actinopteri; order Scombriformes; family Scombridae; genus Thunnus; species Thunnus thynnus. The sequence goes on along the minus strand of NC_089521.1, from coordinate 4,907,277 downwards.
TACATTGTTAAGGACATACCAGTAAGCATAAACTGATAAGCGTTGTCAGAGACAGAGAAGATGTGGGGTGGAGCCTCCATACGCTTCTTGCCTCTATAGGCGCTTACAACTTCAGCATCGTACACTGGGAGCCACTTGTAGGGGTTCACAGTGGCGCAGAACAAACCAGAGTAGGTCTGAAAGTGATCATGGAGACATTACAGTTAACTTCATGTTTTCTACAAGCACTGTAGATTAATTTTCAATATTTCTATTTGCTCAGTATCAGATTGTCTTACGTAGATCATCCATGCTGCATAACGCTCTTTGAGGTTATACAAGACAGAGGCTTCATTGAGATGGGTCATCATGGCCATGTCCTCAATTTTGTCGAACTTGGGAGGGTTCATTGGACAGACGTCATCTTCCTTAACTGTCTTCTCCTGGAACAGGACATTGTTCACAATGAGAACTGATCACATTTATCTCACATTTGAGTCAGACTGTATGATACCAACCTCCTGTGTGTCCAGGACTTTGACGGTGACTTTGCCACCCTCTTTTTTGAGTATTGTTGCCTTCAAGTACAGCTCTTTGGCATCGACCACATAGCAGGCTGTCTTGGCATCAAATGGTTTGTTTTGAGCCTCAATTCTCTCCTTCTCTGGCTTACGGAGATAAATGGCAGCTTTGCCATAAACGGCCATTTCCGCGTCTGTACTCATGGTGGCAGCTGTTGTCTGTGAGGTAATTACAAAGACGAGTAAGTGAGTCTCGTCTTAAAACTCCTTCACTGCTCAAGTCTGAACAGCCCTGAATAACCAATTTCAACTAAATAATTAACAGAAAAGTGATTTCATCATAGCTCATTCAAAATTATTTTCTAGACAGTGATGAGAAGTGATAATATTAACAGTAATCTCAATTTTCAAAAAATGGATGGACCAAAACTGGATGAATTGTTTCACATATCTACAAATTATAAGTGGAAAGTTGTTCATACCTGACCCTCTCTCTTTCAAAAGTCTGTTATATTCCACAATCCTGTTGAAAACATATCACATATTTGTAGTTCAAAATTAAAGGTCTGTAAATGTATTAATAATAATTAATATTGAATTCAATTCAATTCAAACAGCTTTATTGGCATGAACAAAAAAACATGTTGCCAAAGCAGTTTACAAATGTTAATATTTAAATGTTGTTTTAAATAAGGAATATATTGAAATGCTCCTAAGCACAGCACATAGAAGATATACTTACCACAAGCAGGTGTCTTCAAGGGTCCTGTACCACACACTGACGTGTTGTCTTGGACTCCTTTTATTGTATCCAGCGTGCTTACACAGCAAAAGTTAAATATGGGACACATGCCAAATGTGGTGTGGGTAACACTAAAAGCAGGCATCCATCCATGTGTTGATAGTGTATACCCCTTATGTTTTTGATGTCAATCAGTAAAGGCAGCTCCAGTTCCTTTCTAAATATTTTCTTGACAAAATTAAGAGTTGTTGTTTTTTTTTTTTAGATCTTTAAACTTTTTTTCATGACATGACAATAGCAGGTTTCATAATATCGGTAGGAAGGAAATTTTATTTTTTACATGACTTCTAATAACAATTTTTATTTATATTGGGATCTCCAAATAGCTTCTTATCATATCCCGTGGCCTTGGCCATGATTAACACTTTGTCTAACAGATTGCATTTCAGCCACATTTTCCAGTTGTTCATGTCACACATGACACAAACAAGGTTTCATTTTAATCAAAACAGCTGTCTACACAGGCTGTGTAGCGGCTCACATTTCACAAGCGTTTTATGAGCATAAGAATGACCCCAAGTATCTTTTTAGGCTTCAAGTCTATTTTCTGCCTTTCTACACACATAACTTCATAGAGAGGCTTTCAATTTAAAGTGTTAGTCCTTCAATTGTGACGCAGCCCAGTGGCACATTACGTCATGATTATTCATCACTGTTGTAAGTTGTGCACATATGAATCATCTCATCTTTTTCAATTGCTGAAATATTCTCTTTGAGTATTTGTCAAATAGTAATAATTCCATTACAATGATTCCAAGACATGTTCTCCTGATGTACCTAATAGTGCAGGATGGGAAAGAAACCCCATCAGTGTGTGGGTCTCATCAGAGAATCTTCCTAATTTTCCAGATATGTTCTTACATCTAGCCAGAATTGCCACTTTTTGCAATTCCAAGCTGCCAAACTCATAGTTGGATTGATGTGCCTACGAGAGGGGCACATCAATCCAACGTATGCTACACAAAAACAATATGCATAGTTCATGTTGTAGCCTATCATTTTGAAGAAAGCTGAATTTTGTATATTAAGTATGATTAATTGTGTCATTTAAGACCATTAATATATTAAAAAGAGCCTTTCTTAATTGCACTTTTCCCCTATCTGTTCACTTTAAGAAGTTGTTTCTCAGCCTTTTCCTGTCACCCTATTTTTAGGTCCCATAATTCTCATGGATTACTGGGTTCAGATCCGTCAATGTGGTGAGTTCATAATTTTAGTACATTATTTTTACATTATTTTTCTATTCAATTTGAAAGGGAGCTCTTACTGATTCCTCATTCTGCTTATTATTCAGCCTGGTGATGTTTTTCTTCAGTTTGTAGTATAAAGTGTACATGCAAGTTTTAATATTTTCACTGATAACTATGTACGTTGAATTTATTTGATGCATTTTTTTGTGTTAAACATCAGTGTATTTGTAGGTTAGTTCAACCTCCTCACCTTTAACTGCATCTGCTGCTCCAAATCTCTTATCTTTAAAACTCAACCTCTAATTATTTAGTTTCTGAATGTGCTTCTTGCCACCCTTTACTTCTCATCCCCATCCAGGCAGTGCTGCAGGTCCTCAGCAGCAACTTCCAGGTTCTTCTTCATTATCTCCAGGTGAGTTTCATATTAAATACAGGACAAATGAAATTTAAACCTATTTTAGTGATTTCCCTCTTTGCCCACTCTGCATGCCTTGCTTCCTGCACAGTGTCTACCCCACAACCTGGCCAGCCTCAAGCCTCTTTTTGTATTCAAAAAGACTTCAAATCATCACATGCTTGATGTGCATTTATTATTTGATTTGTGAATTAGTGAGGGGGAAAAAAAAGTCCAGAAGTTCATTACACCCACTAACATCAAAAGCTGCTCAAACGCTTCACACCCTCTCTCTGTCTATTTCCGAACATTCCTTAGATCCACAATTTCTGCCACCTGTTGACTGACTGTACTCATAGTGGAAGCTTACTTCTGTGTGTTATTTCCACTCTGAGAATATTATTCTTTTTAATTGTAATTGAGTTCTGCTAAGCAGGAAAGGATTCACAAAATGATGAAAATGCAACACCATAGTTTGATCTTAATTTAAGATTTAATAAGCTGGTAATAATGTTAATAAAAAAAAACACATTAAAAATAGTTGAGTTAAAAACTTTATAATTAACTTTAAATAATCTTTAATGATGTGTGAAATGTGTGAAATGTTATGTTTCATACTTAACTTTTGTCATTTTAGGAAAAAGTGTTCATAGTAGTTCAAATTAATTGTTTAATTAATATGAAAATGTTGCTCTTATATATATCATAATGTATAACAGTGTTGCATATTTGGACTACCGTGGCCTGAAGCATTATAATAGATAGTTTCACCACAAACATAACTTGATCAGTCTTCTAAACACTCACTGACTGGAATTAGATTCTTTGCATTGAATGTGTTTAGCTTACAACGCAGGAGTTAAAAATGGGACACATGCCAAATATGGTTAGGACAACAGCTGATGCTTACATGACTTAAACATTTGTTGCTACACACATCTTATGTTTCAGGTTTCCATTGGCAAAAACAGATCCTGAATTTGTAATAATCCCTGCTTAAAATAGGTAATTTTAAAGTTTAATTTGAAGTCTTTTAGCTATTCATTGATTTGGGCAATTTATTGCAGCATAATGGTTACAGTAAAAATGCATACAGTATGTATTCATATTCTTCTTACATAATAGTTAATTAATTTGTTTGATTAAGAATAAAATAAAAATACCAAATAAAAGTTCAAAATACTAAATGGAACAAAAGGCTTCAAAATGAAATTATGTGAACAGTGCTGTTTAAATTGAAACAATTACATTAAGGTTAGTTTCACAAGAAATAAATAATTAAAATTATATTACTATTACTTGTGGTTAGGTGTAAGAGATATGTCTCTGGTATTCACACTCATATGTCAAGCTATTAACACTTTAACTGACTCTGCAGACATAGCTTCAAGTCCATTTTTGGCTCCACACACATCACTGCTAGCTGAATGTCACCCTCATTCCTGTTGTAGAGCGATATATTTTTTAAATGTAAAAGGCAATAGCGAAGTAATAGTGATGAACTTATGAAAAACATTATAATATCAAGTCAGGTTCATTTACATGTTTGTCTCTGTGGTGTACCTGATTGAAATAAATGTTATTTTATATGAATTGACTATTTTGGCTTCTACCTATTTTATTCAATATTTATATAATTGGACTTAAAATATTGTCACCATTTTTTTTGATTTTGTGAGTAATGCAGCTGAATGCTTTCTGATAAGAGCTAAATATAAGTATACAAGGTGTGATTTTGGGATGCCAGATTTATTGTGCTGTCTAATGTACACTAAGTCCAGCCTGTGACTTCCAAAGCAAGCTCATATATGGGAGTTATTCTAGGATTAACTAATTAGTTTATCTATTTTCATGCCTGTTTCCTTGTTGAAGATTAAAGTCACTTTGGTAAAACACATTTTATTTTTCCCTAATTTGTTTTTCTGAATTTTCCTGATGAAGAGAAGGGTGTTCTTAGACCAGCTTGGCGATTAAAGGTGCAGTGTGTAGAATTTAGTGGCATCTAGCGAGACGGATTTGGCAGAAATGGAATATAATAGTATGTTTTAATTAGTGTATAATCCCATGAAAATAAGAATTGTTGTGTTTTTGTTATCTTAGAATGAGACCTTTATATCTACATGGGGAGTGGGTCACCTTCCATGGAGACTGCCATGTTACACCGCCATGTTTCTACAGTAGCCCAGAATGGACAAATCAAACACTGGCTCTAGGGAGGGCTTTTCACACTTTTCGCAAGTTTTGTGGCCACCGTAGGTTCTCCTACACGCTTAGAAGGGGAGGGTGAGTGAGGTGTATGCAGTTGGTTGCAAACTGCAACCTTGCCACTAGATGCCACTAAATCGTACACACTGGCTTATAAGTCTCCCTGCACATCAGGGACAGGTTTATTAGCTGCCCATAACACCTTTACTTTAAATGTTAAGGATTGTTTCATCAGATAATGCATTTTTAGTTGTTGAAAACCTTTTAAAGTCACAGTAGTCATCCCAGTGGGGCTTTGCCAATGTGTTAAAAAAAGCTTATTTTATGCTTCAGTAACCAAATAGTCAGCATTAATGAATTTAAAAGTTATTTGTTTAGTTTTGTAGCTTAATAGTCTTCACATGATTTCCATTTGAGTGTGACAAATTGACCAAATTTGTCATTAGCTACCTTTCCTCGGAGGCAAAGAGATGAGAGTAATAAAGACAGAAATTTAAGAGCAAAAGCTTAACCTTTATTGTTTCAGCATAAATAGTGTCATATTGTATATCTCAACACAGCAAAACTCTCAGCTTGCTTTACTCAGCTGCTTCTTTTCCCTGTAAACAGAGAAAATGGTGTATGTAAGTTAAATTTTAATAAGCTTTAGGTGACAATAATTATAATCAGATAAATTAATTTAAACCTAATACTACGTAAGTAGAATATAGTACTGTAAAGTATCTGCTCTAACATATTGACAGATTTAAATTAAAGAATGATGATCGTTGTTTTGTTTGTTTTTTTATTTACCTTGCCGGAGTCACGGCTCTTTGCTCTCATCTTGTTGACCTGGGACTCTGCAATGTCTGCACGCTCCTCAGCCTCCTCAAGCTCATGCTGGATCTTCCTGCACTTGGACAGATGAACATTGGCCTGCTCCTCCTGGAATTCAAGACATAATAAAATGTTTAAATGTTCAAAAAGACCCGTGTGTAAAATAACTGAATTAGTATGAAGTTCTCATCATTTCAAATAAATGTTTTGCTCTTACCGCTTCCTCAGACTGCCTCTTGTAGGCCTTCACCTTGAGCTGCAGTTTGTCTACCAGATCCTGCAGCCTGGTAATGTTTTTCTTGTCCTCCTCAGTCTGTGGTAGAAAGTATTGATTTGCATGATAAATATTTGTAATGGTTTGTATATTAGATTTATCTGTACATGTTAAGTGTTAATGTGACTGTACCTGGTAGGTGAGTTCCTTCACCCTCCTCTCATATTTGCGAACACCCTTAACAGCATCTGCTCCACGTCTCTGTTCAGCCTCAACCTCTGTCTCCAGCTCACGCACCTTCAGAAAGCCAGAAAATTTATGAAATATTAAGAATCCATATCATCAGGAAGCAGATCCTCCTAACTCTATGAATTTTGGTACTTGCAGGGTGAGCTGTGTCTGTGAGGGTACAATGGCTACCAACATTCCAAGAAAGCAGGGCTGAGAGATAGGGGGGAGCTTTTGTAAGATAGCTTTATAAATTACTAAACCCAAAAAGCAGAGTGGTCAACTGTGTCAAAAGCCTTCGTTAAATCAATAAAACGAGCAGCATAGTGTTTTTTGTTACCTAATGCTGAGACTACATTGTTAATAACTAAAGAAGAAACAGAAATAGTGCTAGGCCTGAAGCCAGACTGAAATGGAGTTAGTATGGAATAAAAAATGATTTCAACTGTTCATTAACAAGTGACTCAAATATTTTAGCAAGACAAGATAGTTTTGAGATTGGATGATAATTATTCGCTACCAACTTTATGGAGAGGAAGAACATGAGCAGTCTTCCAAACTATAGGAATGATGCCAGAGGTAATGCTAAGATTGAAAATATGTCATGTATTCAGAAATGAGCTGTGCTGAGGATTTCAAAGCAAATGGTTCCAGTTTGTCATCACCTGTTCTAATGCAAACAATGGGGTAATGGTCAGTAACACTAAGGTCAAAAACATTACAGGCAGGATATTTCTCTGGTCTGTTTGTCAATTAAGTTTGATTTGAGTCCTTCAGGTTGGAGTGAGTGGGATGTGAAATAAGCTGTGTAAAATTAAAATGAATTAAGATTGTAAAAAAGATCTTCAACATTTATAGATGCTGAGGTAAGTCCGTCTAAATTGGGATCACCAAGGATAATCACCTCATGATCAATCAATAGTGTCATTCATCCAATTTTTGTAAGGCTTCTGAAGGGGCAGAATGAGGTCTCTAGACACCAGTTACTATTACTGAATTATTATGCACCAGATCAATTAAGGAAATTAATTCAAAATATTTAGCACTTGAAACTGAAGTCAACTCAAGTACAGAGAGAGATGATTTTACATATATTGCCACACCATCTCCTTTACCAGCTCTATCTGCCCTGAAAATATTAAAACCACTAAAAGAAACCGTTTGATTTTCTCTTTTTTCAGCCAAGTCTCTGTTAAAATCATAACATCCAGATGACTTTGAGATAATAGGATACTTGAGTTATCATATTTGTTATGACTTAGTAAACTACATATATTTAGATGTTTTAAGGAACCAAAACCACTTCTAGTCTTAAAATCCTGTGGATCATTTAAATCATTTAAATTAGTGCCTGAAGTAACAAGTGAAGAAGACCCAGAAGTAGTCAACTCTCAACATTAACAGTGATGAGGTTCCTGGGACATGCACCAGACTGTATGACTGCAAATCTCAAGGGGCATCTCCAAGAAATTATCACAGGTATGTTGAAAATGTCTGTCTTGTCTGAGTCCAATATAAGTTACCTGTGTTAGATGTGAACATATCTGTTTGGTTCCACATCAATATGTTTTCATTTGTTTAGCTGTGCAAATTCTTGACTGTCTTACCCTAGACTCGAGTTTCTGGAGCTGCTTCTTGCCACCCTTCATGGCCAGGTTCTCAGCCTCATCCAGGCGGTGCTGCAGGTCCTTAACAGCCACCTCCAGGTTCTTCTTCATCCTCTCCAGGTGAGCACTGGTGTCCTGCTCCTTCTTCAGCTCTTCAGCCATCATTGCAGCCTAGCATAGACAGCATTAAATGTTTATTAGAAAATATCTTGAAAAGGTGCATTTTACTTGAACTAAAATTAAGAACAAATAAAATGTAAACCTACATCAGTGATGGCCTTCTTGGCCTTCTCCTCTGCATTCCTTGCTTCCTGAACAGTGTCATCCACTTCACTCTGGATCTGAACCAAGTCAGTCTCAAGCTTCTTCTTAGTGTTCAGAAGGCTTGTGTTCTAAAAGATAAAAAATATTGTCACTTCAGTCATCAAATGCCACTAAATAAAGTGAGTATACTCACTTATTTCAGAACTGTTTAGGTTTATTATTTATAGAAAAAATAATTGAAGAAATATTCACCTGAGTGTGCAGAAGTCCAACACGCTCACTGGCATCCACCAGCTCCTGCTCAGCAATTTTGCGGCCTCTCTCTGTCTGTTCCAGGGCAACTCTGAGTTCCTCAATTTCAGCCACCATGAGACCGTTTCTGCGTTCCACCATAGCAGCTTGTTCCTTGATGTCATCCTGGGCTCTGACAGCATCATCAAGGTGCAATTGTGCATCCTGGCGAAAAATCACAGGGAAATATTTACATCAATACCAAAAAGTAGATGCACTGACTGACTATAGTCCATGCAATAATAACTTTGTATAACAATACCTTCAGCTGTGCCTGCACATTCCTCAACTGCTTCTGGGACTCAGCAGCCTGGCGATTGGCATGGCTCAGCTGAATCTCCATCTCGTTCAGATCTCCCTCCATCTTCTTCTTGATTCTCAGGGCATCATTTCTGCTCCTGACCTCAGAATCCAGAGTGCTCTGCATGGAGTCAATCACCCTCTGGCTGTTCCTCTTGATCTGCTCCATCTCCTCATCTTTCTCTGCCAGCTTCCTGTCCACCTCACCTTTAATCTGGTTGAGCTCCAGCTGGACGCGCAGGATCTTAGACTCTTCATGTTCCAGAGTGCCCTAATGATATCAGAAATTAAAATGTTCATCTCTGCCTTCATACTTTCTATAATGTATTCATCCATTATTTGAAATTCCGTTTCAGAAGATCTTCCCGAAAATGTTTTTACCTCAGCCTCTTCAAGAGCTGTCTGGATCTCAGCCTTCTCTGTCTCCACCTGCTTCTTGGACTTCTCCAGCTCATGGATGCTCTTGCCAGTCTCACCAATCTGTTCGGTCAGATCTGAGATCTCCTCTGCAGAGAGATGTATGTGTTTAATGTTGATAAGCCTTAAAATGTAAAATATAAAATTGAAAATAATCTAACTATAGTTGCTAACACAATCTGGTAGGAACTCACGTTGCAGGTTCTTGTTTTCACGCTTCATGGTCTCCAGCTGATCCAGAGCTTCCTCGTAAGAGTTCTTCATCTTGAACATCTCAGTGCTGAGAGAACGAGCCTCCTTCTGAGCTCCTTCAAGCTCTGCCTGACCCTCCTCATACTTTTGTTTCCACTCTGCCAACACCTAAATTGCACAATTTATACAGTAGGGTTACTTATTAATAAATACAATGACAAATAATTGTCATTGTCTTTGTTTTTTGGTCATACTAAATAAATGGTGGTACCTTGTCAAAGTTCCTCTGCTTCTTGTCCAGGTTGGCGGCCAGCCCATTAGCCCTCTCCACATCAATCATGAGGTCCTCCACCTCACTCTGGAGCCTCTGTTTGGTTTTCTCCAGAGAAGCACACTTGGAGTTCACAGCCTCAATCTGCTCCTCAGCCTCCTGAAGGCGCTGGGCAAGCTTTTTCCTGTTAAAAACATGGGAATTTTGTTTCTCTGTCAAGGATTTACACAAGACTTTGTGAGTTTTGTGAGTGTTTAAATGTGTTTAAAGTATTGATTCAAATACTATTGTCAGTTGAGCTACACTATGATGCTAGCCTTGTGGCCAATTAATTGTTTAAATTTTACTCACTTGGCCTCCTCAAGCTCCTCAGTGCGCTGGATAGCATCGGTTTCATACTTAGTTCTCCACTGAGCCACCTCACTGTTGGCCTTGGACATTCCACGCTGCAGCTCAGCCTTGGCCTCCTGCTCCTCTTCAAACTGCTCCCTCAGCAGATCACAGTCATGGCGGGCTGATTGCAGTCCATGGGCAAGAGCATTCTTGGCCTGGTATCAGAAATATTATTGAATGTGCAAAATTTCTAAATAACTAGTATAAATAATACCCCTTTTACACTCTTATTTCAAGTTTCTTTTACCTTAACCTCCTCTTCAATATGTCTCTTCAGCTCTTCAATCTGCTGTGTGAAGGCCTGTTTGCCTCTGGTCAGCTGGGAGACTAGACCTTCTTTCTCTTCAATTTGACGGCCAAACTCACCTGGTGTGAAAATTGTCATTAAACATTACTTTATGTCCAATTTCTCAGTTATACACTGCAGGTCACTGTAGTTGAATGCTGTTTCATACATACCATTTTCTGTCAGGAGACGTGCTTTCTGTGCACCCAGATCATTGATTTGACGGAGATTTTCATCATTCTTGGTCTTCAGTTCGCTAAGTTGGTCCTCAAGAGTACGGCACAGCTTTTCAAGATTTCCCTGATGAGGAAAGGTTTTCAGTATCAGAGATGAAATTTTATTTATGATACTAGTTACTTGCTGTACTACTTTGGATATTAGTTAAAAACACAGTGTAAGGTATTATATACCTTTGCTTTAGAAACAGCTTCCATGTTGCTGGAGAGGTCATCAATCTCCATCTTGTATTCACTCTTTTCCTTCTCAAGCTTCTGCTTGACACGCTGGAGGTTGTCGATCTGCTCACCCAGCTCAGCAACGCTGTCAGCCTGCTTCTTGCGCAGAGCAGCAGCAGTGGCCTCATGCTGCAGGGTGGCCTCTTCAAGGTCACGGCGGACCTTCTGGAACTCAGCCTCGCGCTTCTTGTTCATCTCAATCTGAGCAGCAGTGGCACCACCGGCCTCCTCCAGCCTCTCACTGATCTCCTCAAGTTCCCTGGAGAGATCAGCTCTCTGCTTCTCAACCTTGGCACGAGCAGCACGCTCAGCCTCAATCTCCTCCTCCAGTTCCTCAATACGGGCCTGTTGAATGTAGATGTGTTGTCTTTCAGTAAACTTTCACTTTTAAAACATACAGTAGGAAATGTACAGAGAAATATTTTATGTAACACTGTATGCGAGTCACCTGAAGCTCCTTGATCTTCTTCTGAAGCTGAGCACCCATTGACTGCTCATCCTCAATCTTGCTAAGGAGCTGACTAGTTTCAAAGTCCTTCCTTTGAAAGTAAAAGAGTGCATAGTAAGACTTTATCCATGCTGTTGGCCATGTCTAGAAACCTTATCATTGTTTTAGTATGAAAACAATTATTTTACTTTTTAATTTTCTCCTCAGACTGCTGTTTGTCGTTCTCAAGATCCATGATAGATTCCTGGGCCAGTTTCAGATCACCCTCAAGCTTTCTCTTGGCTCTCTCCAGGTCCATACGCAGCTTCTTCTCTTGCTCCAGAGAACCCTCAAGCTGCACATTAATACGTAGTTAGTTATATGTATATAGTGTGTAATTATCATGTTCAAGAAGAACCTTGTTTTTTCAATCTAAGTGACTTACATCATCCACTTGCTGCTCAAGCTTGGTCTTTGACTTGGTCAGTGAGTTGACTTTGTCCTCCTCAGCTTGCAGGTCATCAAGAGTCTGCTGATGAGCCTCCTGAAGGGCTTTCTTCTCCTTGGTCAGCTTAGCAATGCTCTCATCCTGAGAGGCCATCTCCTCAGTCAGATTCTTCACCTAAGTTTGCAAGAAAGATGTTGTTATCAATCGTTAACTTTGATAATGTTACTTGATCTGCTATATATAGTAATATTTACAAACCTTGTTCTCAGTGGCATGTTTCTCCTTTTCCACTTTGGCCAAAGTCAGCTCCAGGTCATCAATATCCTTCTTGAGCTCAGAGCATTCATCCTCCAGCTTTCTCTTCTTGGCAGTAAGCTCAGCATTGATTTCCTCTTCATCCTCCAGTCTCTCAGTTGTCTCTTTGAGTTTGGCCTCCAGCTGAATCTTACTCTTGATAAGTCCCTCACATCTCTCCTCAGCATCTGACAGATTCTCTGATTCCTAGTTCACATTGGGAAAAAGGTGTGAGCACATCAACAGTTTACAGACACAAACTGAAAAAAGGGTTAGGGGTTAGCTGCAGTTCTTTTGGTGTCTACGTACAGATGCTACTTGCAGCTGCAGATCGTTCTTCTCCTGCAGGAGAGACACCATCTTTTCCTCCAGTTCCTTCTTCTTGGCCAGAGCGGTAGCCAAGTCTTTTTCCATCTTCTCATAGTTCTCCTTCATCTGCATCAGCTCCTTCTCAGTTTCAGCACTCTTCAGCAGAGGCTTGATCTTGTAGTACACCTTCATCCATGGCCAGTGTTTGACATTCATGAATGAACGTACGTTGTACTGGATTGTATAGATAGCATCCCTGCAGACAAAAAGTTGCTGTTATGGACAATGTTGTTTTTTGTTGTTTGTGAATTTTTCATACCATGACTGTGTGTACATGATTAGCTGTTTTAAACATGCCTCCTCTCCGTCATCTTCACAAACTCCCTTCTCATGAGGAACCCACGGCAGATAGCCTGAGTCATGGTGACAAGAGATGCCAATTTTTCATCTCTCATTTCCTCAAGGGTACCCAGCAGACCAGCCTTGAAGAACACCTGAACAAACAGAAAATAAAAATGAATGTTTGCACAATAAAATTAAACACTGATACTAGGATGAATTCGGAGATCATACCTAACACCATGTAAAACAATCAAATTGACAAAACGATTTTTGTCTACATGATTCAAGGGTTTAATAAATGGCCACATGCTGGGTGCTCTGGATATATACCAGTGATTAATCATTTGTTTCTTGGCCCATGGTCTAACATAGCACTAAAATCATTAAAATTAGGTAAGTGATTTTCGAGACATTCTGCTAATTAACTGACAAACAAACAAACTGAACAATTAATTCTCCTTTGTAATTATGCCAAAGTAAAATAAGGAAAGTGAGGAGCTAACCTTGGTGTGTCCAAATCTGTACTGGTCATGATCAACATCGATCGAACCAAGCAGCTTCTCTGCAGCCTTCTTGTTGTCAATGAACTGGCCATCAGGGATGACGCTGGCATTCAGTACCTTGTACCTTTTCATTAGAAAGTTTATGGTCACTGTAAGGATTCATTTTGTAGTTTTTTTCAACTATTAGAAGATGTTAAGAACATATTCATTGATACCTCTGCTTGAAGTCACCATAGAGGATTCTGCTGGGGAAACCTTTTCTGCAGATTCTGATACCCTCCAGCACACCGTTACACCTGAGCTGGTGGATGACCAGGAAGTTCTCCATCAGACCTGTAAGAAAGACATTTCTTATCATTTTTGTGAATAGTCATTCTACTTGTTAAAGCAGCACAAACTTAAGTAAACTGTATCAACAAGATCTAAGATTACATTATCTATGTACCTGGAGTCTTTGACTCATTGGGAATCAGACAGCGCACAAAGTGAGGATGGGTGCTCCTCAAGTTAGTCATCAGCTTGCCCAAGTTCTCCTGTAGATCCAAAACAGTAAATCTGGTCATAAAATGTAACACACGTGAGTTTGAGTATAAACTGAGATATGATGTTATGCCTAGGTTTGCAATGTTAAACCTTACCCTAAACTGTGAAGACACAGTCTGCATAGAACCACCCTTCTTCTTGCCTCCCTTCTTTGCAGTATCTGTTGATAATTTTAAGTAGAAAACATTTTGTTAGAAAGAGACTTCATATTTCCATGAACACATTCTACAGTTAGTTAAAATACACAGTATCTGCAACCTTAAATATGTTTTAGTTTACTGTTGTTAATGTCATACCCTCAGCAACAGCAGGAGGATACAGAAGAGCCAAAAGTTTGACTGGGGACTTCTGGTACAGCTGCAGGACAGACTCATTCAGTGGGTCCTTGTTCTTGTCAAGCCAGCCACTGATATTGTAGTCTACAGTACCAGCATAGTGCACCAGGGAGAAGTGGGCCTCAGCCTTGCCCTTGGCTGGCTTTGGCTTCTCAAATGCTTTATTTTTGCCAAGATGCTGGTCATACAGCTTGTTCTTGAAGGACATGTCTGTGGCCTTGGGGAACATGCACTCCTCTTCAAGGATGGAGAAGATGCCCATGGGCTTTAAAAAAGTGGAAGAAGTTTGTCATTAAAGGAATACATGAAGTTATAGTAATAACAATTACATAGAATCACAAAACCTAATGCTTACCTTTTCAATCAGCTCAATACAGGCAGCCAAGTCCATGCCAAAGTCAATGAACTCCCAGATAATGCCCTCCTTCTTGTACTCTTCTTGCTCCAGCACAAACATGGTGTGGTTGAAGAACTGTTGCAGTTTCTCATTGGTGAAGTTGATGCACAGCTGTTCCATGCTGTTGAACTGTGAGCGGACAAGTGATTAGGATAATCAATGGAAATCAATAATAATACCTTGTCATAAACAAATCAGCTTTGTTAGGAATAAACCTTACATCAAAGATTTCAAAGCCAGCAATATCCAGGACACCAATGAAGAACTGCCTGGACTGTTTAGTGTCCAACATCTGGTTGATACGGATGACCATCCACAAGAACATCCTCTCATAGATGGACTTGGCCAGGGCAGTCACTGAGTTCAGCACCTGAAAAAAGAACAGAGAAAAGATATGATTTGACCAAAGTCTGTCAGTTGTTTTGTAAAATGCTGGATTACTGTTTGTCTGAATTCAATCCATTTACATTTGTGTATTTGTTATAATACAAAAAACTTCTAATGTTCTATGAGATTAGAGCTAGATGTCAAACTACACCTAATATTACAAACCAGCAGGGACTAACACATTTTCTCAATTATATTTTTCCTGATAAAGTCTCCGTTGAATAACTTTAGTGGTGCTAATTTGACTAAACAGTTTTAACATAAATATAACTTGTAAATCAGTGAAAGAAATTGACACCAGTATGTCTTGTTTACCTGAGGTACAGTTTGTCCCTTGGTGACAAACTCATTTCCGACCTTCACTCTGGGATAGCACAGAGCCTTCAGCATGTCAGCAGAGTTTAGACCCAACAAGTAAGCAACCTTGTCAGCATCTGAAAATAGTTTTACAGTTAATAATACAGTATACCTTGTCAGCATCTGAAAATAGTTTTACAGTTAATAATACAGTATGTGACAGAGATTGTCTGTCATGATATAACAGAAACCTGTCTGGTAAAGGACCTTACCCCTTTTCTCAAGCTATTCACTTTTAGATAACACTCAATACTCACCCTCTGTGCCATCAGGCTCAGCCTGCTCCTCACGCTGCTTCTGCTTGAACTTCATGTTACCATGGTGGATGACAGCACCAGTCATTTTGTAGATGCTCATCTTCTCCTCACCACTGAAGCCCAGGATATCAATAGCATTCTGTGTGCAAAGGAGGTGTCCATATGAAACACAGTCACTTTAGAAAATGCATTTATTTAAGTATAGTTGTTTTTATGTTGCATTTAATGCATAAAATATTTTAACATCTTTTGAAGATGAGATCACTTACATCGGTGGCCTCCAGCTCAACTTTGTCATCAATGCTGGCCACAGTAAGCTGACCCATGCTGATCATGGGGAAGTCATATGGGTTGGTTGTGATGAGTGACATTTCTGGAGATCAAAAAAGGGTGAGAAGTTCATCATATTATGTTTCATATGAATACTATAAGTAAGTCTAACGTTGTATAACGACTCAGTCTGCTTACCAATCAGCTCAGGCTTGTGGTTGGTCATCATCTGGTAGAAGATGTGGTAGCCTCTCTCATCAGGAAGCTGGAATGTCACTCTAGACTTCTCCAGCAGATCTACAAATGTTGTTCATGAGTCACAATTTGGCCAACTTTCAGTGCAAGTCATATGTATTTAAAATGAGAATTTGCGACTTACATGTCTCAATATCAGCACTAGCCAATTTGCCAGTTGTTCCAAAATGGATTCTGATGAATTTACCCTGTTTGGAACAAAGGAATATTTAATGCTCTTCCACCTGGGCAATGTGCAACAAGACCTTTCTCATGTGTAGAAATTTGGGGTGCAACGGATCATAGTTGATCCGTGATCCGTACGGATCGCCCCCCACGGTTCGGTAAGCATGTGAACCGCGGATTAATTGCAAAATTTAACATCTCATTTAAAATAAAGTAAACAAACTGCTGTAAGTACAAGTCATAGACAGACAGCGCGTCGCTGACAGGGATTTTGAAGAGCCACGACCAAACCAGCATTTAACGGTTCCGTAGTGACATCTGCAGCTTTGTTTACACGCTGTTTAATGTGCTTCAGCTGAGCAGCTAATTAGCTACGTAGCTGCTAACTGACCTTAGCGGTGAATGTTTGATTTGTGGCTCGTTCAACAAGCTGCAGGACAAGACGTGTGTTCATATTTGAAGTTTTGATGATGTGGACACAGGCTGTTGTTTCATTCACTACCATGTTTAAAGGAAGAAGGTATCATGCTTCATATTGCAATTTAATTTAACAATTGAGCTTTGAATATTTAATATAGTTTAAGATTTTATTTAAATATTGGACATCTTGAATGTTGTTTTCATTTAAGACCATGGGCAGGAGTTCCATGCTGTAAGTGTTTAACAGAATATATGGAATACAAAGTTTTGTCGCTTTTTCTTTTTCTTTTTCTGATGCGAGAAATGATCCGATCCGTGACTCAAATCCGTGATACGATCCGAACCGTGAGTTTTGTGACCCGTTGCACCCTTAGTAGAAATCGCTCCATACTTACAAAACGAGAGGAGTTGTCATTTCTCACAGTTTTGGCGTTACCATAGGCCTCCAGCAAGGGATTGGCTGCGATAATCTGATCCTCCAGTGACCCCTACAATGCAGGATTAGAGTTGATATCAGCCAAGGACTTGATTTTTTTCTCCTGGGAACATATTCTATAATTTTAGGAATGTTAACATACCTGTATCTTTCCTGTGTCCTTCTTCTTGTCTCCACCAACTGAGATTGTTGCAAAGTACTGGATGACACGCTTGGTGTTCACAGTCTTTCCAGCACCAGATTCTCCACTGGATATAGACACAAACTCATAAGAATTTGATCAAGATATTTGATTATATTGTAAAGTTCAACGAATGTAACACTTACGTGATCAAGACAGACTGGTTCTCCCTATCTGTAAAAATGAAAAACAAAGCAATTAACTGTATTTCTGCAAAAGAAACCTCCCTGTACTGATAAATTCTACATTGTTAAGGACATACCACAAAGCATGAACTGATAAGCGTTGTCAGAGACAGAGAAGATGTGGGGTGGAGCCTCCATACGCTTCTTGCCTCTATAGGCGCTTACAACTTCAGCATCGTACACTGGGAGCCACTTGTAGGGGTTCACAGTGGCGCAGAACAACCCAGAGTAGGTCTGAAAGTGATCATGGAGACATTACAGTTAACTTCATGTTTTCTACAAGCACTGTAGAGTAATTTTCAATATTTCTATTTGCTCAGTATCAGATTGTCTTACGTAGATCATCCATGCTGCATAACGCTCTTTGAGGTTATACAAGACAGAGGCTTCATTGAGATGGGTCATCATGGCCATGTCCTCAATTTTGTCAAACTTGGGAGGGTTCATTGGACAGACGTCATCTTCTTTAACTGTCCTCTCCTGGAACAGGACATTGTTCACAATGAGAACTGATCACATTTATCTCCCATTTGAGTCAGACTGTATGATACCAACCTCCTGTGTGTCCAGGACTTTGACGGTGACTTTGCCACCCTCTTTCTTGAGTATTGTTGCCTTCAGGTACAGCTCTTTGGCATCGGCCACATAGCAGGCTGTCTTGGCATCAAATGGTTTGTTTTGAGCCTCAAGCCTCTCCTTCTCTGGTTTACGGAGATAAATGGCAGCTTTGCCATAAAGGGCCATTTCCGCGTCCGTACTCATGGTGGCGGCTTATGTCTAACAAGTCAAAAAATAGCAATCTTAGTCTGATTTTCTGTTCCTGTTGTTCAAAAATATCTGTGTTCTGGGTATACACCAATCAACCTCAAAACAATGTCTTTGCATATTCATAGGTGGTCTTCTGCTCAGTAAAAGCTTTTCATTCTGACCTTATAGTTATACAACAATATTTGAGTTTTGTCCAAATTGGATGAAGAATACACAAGGTCACTGATTCAACATGCACAAACTTTAACATTATGTTAAAAAAATCATCAGTGGTAAAAGTTGTACATACCTTACCCCTACTCTCAGTGAAAAGAATGTTATATTCCACAATCCTGTTGAAAACATTAGATTTTAGTCAGTGCAGAAAACAACAAATTAATAAGAATTGTTAAAATGTAACACACTCCTACACTATTTATTGTACTATTTATTAAGTTACAAGAAAAAATAAATAAATATATATATATAATATATATATTTAATAAAAATTCCCTATGTTGTAAACTAATATCTAGAATGAGAAATACATTTCAATAGTACAATGTTCAACAGCAGAGAACCTCACCACAAGCAGGAACGTCACTAGTCTTCTACCACACAGCCTGGAGCTCCTCTTCCACCCCTTATATTTGCCTGGTTTGCTTACAAAGCAAAGGTTAAGGAAGGGTTACATGCCAAATATGGGTAGAATGATAGTTGAGACATAGAGCATTTGAAATATTTTGCTGATACTTGTAATTTGGGAGAATTCCTACTTCAAATAATTTTGAGTAATTTTGAAACACTTTAATATATATAAATATAAGCAGTAAATGTAATAATTGTTTAATATAAAAAATGTGAATAAAATGATTACACTTCACAGGAATCTGTGGTATTATCACTCACATATTAAGGTATAAACACCTTTAAAAGATTAAGTCCATGAGTGTGTTATATTGACCCAATGTGTCCCCATACCAAAAAGCATCCAGACATCAAAAACGCGTGAGAGGTGGATGAGTTGTCATAATGGTCTCTAATTTTTTTTTTTTTTCGCTTGTGAAAAGCCTGGTGGCTGGACTTTTTATGTTTGCATTGTGCTTTTGTTTGATAATTTATGCGTCTGAATAAACCTGATTGTGCTGAGGTGAGTGGAGCACATTACTTTGTTTTTATACAGATTAGTGACAGTGGTTTTGGTACTTGTTTTGACATGATATTGTGATTGATTTTTCCAAGCTAATGGCTTTTATTATATGTAACTTTTATTGAAAGTTATATATAATATAACTTTAATAAAAGTTGTAAAAGTTATATATTTTATATGCAATCTTTTTAATGACTAATTTAGCCAAAATTTAATTGAATATTATTATTTTTAATTGTTACATTTAAAACATAATAATAATAAAATTGTATTATTTAAATTTATTTATTTATTTTTTATTTTTATTTTATTTTTTTATTTTTCCATTTTATTCAACATGTTAATGTAGAAAAATTGCACATTTATTTTTTTTCTTCTAAACTAACACACATTCACAACTAACATTAATATGATTTCACAAGAATGTCGCTGTCTCCTGAAACGTACATTCAATGGGGTTCCAAGCTCCATTATTTGTTATTAGAAAAGATTATGTCTACATCGTAGGGTGAGTTTGATTTAGTAGTCAGTTGTCAGCTAACATGGGGTGCATTGAGGAGCACATACGGTGTCTTTGAAGCTGCATTTGTTGGGGGCCCTCTGTCGTACTCCATCATGTCATTTGAGTAGTTTTAAAGGAGGTGAAAGAAGTGGGCATGTCATCGAAGAGTGGGAACGTGCAAGGCTCGCCCTGGATTGGTTGACTGTATATTGATCTAAACTGATTACTGATCTAAACTTAAGAAGAGATAATGTGTTAAAATGTTGCCATGACCCTGCATTTACTCACTTGGATGCCACAAAATGTCTTTTAATGGTGTAATATGTAGTTATATTACTTATTATTTCAAAGATGTTTGTCATAAGTTAATTTTCAAAATGTTACATTTACACAAATGTACGATCTATTTTGCATCTGACAAGACTATTGCACTTCTGCCAACTACTGCTGCATTTAGAAAATCAACATGTTATCTAACTGTGTTTATTTGCTCTATGTGTGAATATAAATATCTGCTGTCAGTTGCTGCAGACAAACACTTGAGTGTTAACTGATACTTGAGTTAGTTCACATTGTGGTTAGATGTCTACAAGATGTGGTTTAATTGTTCATAATTAGACCATTTATACAGCACATCATTGCACAGCCTTATTGTATGTATCATATAGTTTTTTTTGTTGTTTTTTTTATTTTTATTTAAAAAAAAGTTGTTAAAAATATATATACAGTATATATATACTGTATATATATGCTCCAGATTCCTGAAGAGGTAGTTTTATTCAGACTTAGCCCTGTTTCTCAACAAATTATGTTTAACATTATTTAATGCTCTGATGACAGTTGGCCAACCAAACCAGTAGCTGTGAACATGATTGATGGCTCACAGTGAAGCCCTCCCACTGCAGAATTTACCTCACTCAGTCAAAATCTAAAGCCATATACCCTTTAAGCTACATTGATAAGAACAAGCAAAACTACTATTTACACATGTTACATTCTGATGTTTTTGACAGTATTAAATGAGAAAATCTATGACAGATTTTGATTTGAGTTCCTCAGTTAATTTTGTGCCACTAGGAGTAAAAGGGATGAGCATCATCTGTTCATTTCACACAACAGTCCACCTGATTTGAATGTAATCATTAATTATTATAATACATACTGTATGTGTTGAAGTTCTTTCGTTACATGTTTTCTTGTAAGCTAACGCAACATTTGGTGTGCTGTGTCTACCTAAGTATGCCATCTCAATGTAATTAGATAGCTGTCAGAGAATTGAGAATGAAGACAGAAGCTATAGGAGGTCAGGGGTCAGGTGGTGGGGGTTGGTGTTTTGAGGCACAAGGCAGTTGTTGAAGTAACTGTAAAAGGCTGGTCAGCAAACTGGTTACCAAAGTGAGATAGCGTAGTACAGTATTGCCTTTGACCAATCATGGTATAATCTATTTGTGTGCATAAAAAGAGGATAAAAATGGACTGCCGCTCACCACGGGTAGAGAAGGAATGAGCAGATAGATGGGATCTTGTTGATTCAGTCTCCCTGAGAATACTTACAAACAAGCTTTGAGCATTAGACTCAGTTGCAGTGATCAGTTCCTGTTGTTGAGCACCACAACAGTTCTTAGTAGATACAGATCATGAGTGCTTTCAACTTCAATTCAAATTATTGGTATTGTCTTTAGGCATTTCACAGTTTGAATAGTCAAACACAGGAGTAACTAATATCATTAATAACGGCTGCATACCATTAACTTGTGCTGTAATATGCATGCTGGCTGACTGGCACACCTTCATTGTCATTTTTGTCATTTTTACACCAGTACTATTCCGGGCATGATAAGTCAAAATGTCCACCATAAGAATGGCCAGATCTTTTAGGAGAAGTGCCCCAGGTCATTTTGCCTTCCCCTCTCTGCTTCATCAAATAATGAAAGTAGATGCCCAATTAAAACAGGCATCAGGTGTTTTTCTTGATCATGAACAGATCGTAGTGATATCTGGTCATCTCTTATAATCTCAGACTGCTCGAAATCAGATCATAGCTACAAGCATGTATTAATATACG
Organism: Thunnus thynnus; assembly: GCF_963924715.1. Taxonomy (NCBI): domain Eukaryota; kingdom Metazoa; phylum Chordata; class Actinopteri; order Scombriformes; family Scombridae; genus Thunnus; species Thunnus thynnus. The sequence continues at coordinate 4,885,477 of NC_089521.1, read as the reverse complement.
TGGATGAAGTAAAACTTCAGAGATCCTGAGAGGAAAAGATAAGGCACTGTGGCTCAGCACAGCTGACCCCAGATACTCTATTTGGAGCGAAAACGAAAGTAAAACTTAATTCCTTGTCTTAACTTTCGTTTTACAATAACAGACTGTCCGGCTGCGGTGAGATGCAGTCTACCACTACAGTTATTGGTGAGTTCTTGTTTTATTTCTCAGTCTCAGTTTACCCTCTACTGAATAAGAACCGCAGCGAAGCCTAAAAACTTGTTTCTGTGGCGATGCAGATAAAAAGACTCAGCGCACTGCGATGTGTTACCTTAAATGACCTCGTCTCTAGTCACTCAGCCTGGAAGATACCAGGAGAAAACGCGCACTGGCTGCCCTGCTTTATATATGCATATTGTATGTTGTGTATGTTGTATGCTTCATAGTCGACAACAAGACAAACGTATAGCTCGTGCGCACGAGCTACTTAGCTTATTATAGAAAAACACGAAAGTGCTGAGAAAGCGCACGCGCACGTTGTTTGAGATGTGATATCTGATAAAAATTCTTCACGACTATTGACGTAAACCTAACTATTGATCATTTGTCTGTTTCTTATTATTAATTCACAGAAGTGAGTTTTAAACTGAGTTGTTCTTCAGAGGAGCGCTTTACTGAACAATATATAAAAATAAAAAGCCAAAGGAAACGTAATGGGTGTTTAATTAGATACATGTAAAAGAAGCTTCTGGGTGGAGCCGACCTCAGCTAGAGCACGCATTTGAAAAAGTTTTTACGTGTAAGCAAAATAAAGGCTGTTAAGTGAAGTTCCTTTAAGAAATTAGATTTGTAAATTCATAAAATAGCAGCATTAGTCCACCTCTTCTTTTTGTTGTAATGTATTCATTAGTTGAAGTTGTCTTTTAGGTGTGAGATTGTGTGTGAATGTATACACTGTATGTTTTTGTGCTTGTGCTTCATATTTTCGTGTTTGTGTCCCAGCTGATGGAGTCTGACCATGGATGAGGAGGGTGGCCCTGATGAGGAAAATGTAAACTCCGTCTTGGCACAAGAATCCTCAGAGCTCCTTCGGATCCTTAGCAGTCAGTCACCCATAGTCATAATGGAGTTGTGCCAAATGATACCTAGTGATGCACGATATAACATCAACCAGCTGGTCCTCTCCAGCTCTTCAGCAGCAGCAGCAACCATGTTGGAGTACTTCAAGACTGCCAACACTGCAGACTGTCGCACCTTCCTTCAGAGCATGTGTATGTTGTGTGAGAACATCCCTATGCATCTGGAGTCACGGCTCATATCAGTGGCTGGATATACAACCAGTGAGTATGAGATGATGTTATAAATGTTGACAAGTGATGCAAGTCCTTGGCTAAAAGGTTTATGCAGTCAGAGCATCCCCAGTCACCTTCAGTTGGCCTACAGACAGTCCACAACTGGCTGTAAAACACAACAAAAATTAATTTCAGTCATTAAAGAGGTAGTATTTAGTTTCATACACATACATCATGTATGAATCTCAGACATGTATTATGAGAAGTTATAGTTCAGTGTCTTAAGGACAGTCTATAAATGGCAGGAAAGCTGTAAAAAAATTTTGTGTGTGTGTTGTAAGGGTAAGGTAACAAAAAGACCACAGGGTGCACTGCAGGGCAACTGCTGCTGCATTTCTGCTGTTGGTTGAAACGGAAGTGATTTGGATAGTTTTTTTCTTTCTTTCTGTTTTCTCTTTCGTTCATGATAGCTTATAATAAGTTCCCTCTGTTGCAGCTTGGTAAGGGTGTGGCCAGAAGTGCAACACCATAGAGAGCAATGCAGCAGCATATTTCAGCCCCAGAACCTTTATTCCACTAATTATCTAAATAAGAGCCCAATTAGAAAACATGTCTGTTGAAAGAACAAATTGGCTCTTTCTCTTTTGCTCGCTCATTTGAGTTAGACAAGTTGATCTAATTTTTGGTGGTTACAGGTGGTTAATCTTCTACTGTTTAATATCTGTGGGAGTAGCATGCCCTGATTAAACTGTAACTTAAGCACAACACTCAACCATAAACGGTGTCTAGCCCTGGTGTGGTTATTGCTGACATTGGCGCATACAGTGTATGGTTGTCATGCCAATGTCTCCTTTTACTGCACAATCTGTCAAAATGATACTTAACCAATCATGTTATTGAGTGCTCATGTAAATACTCTTGTTGGTTCATCAGTGAGATTATCAATGTTGATTTACCCTTTAAATATAACTATTCAATATTTTGTGTCTCAGTAATTTATTTATTTTTGCGTTACTAATTTGGATAGCATAGCAGGCTACAAAACTATATTTTTTTCAGTCTCTTGTGCTGCAAATCAAACAATACTTGCAACCTGTCTCTCACTTTTTACTTAAATGACGTTTTCCACAAAGCCATATATATGTTCCACATTTTGTTCTGTTCACTGCATGTAGTGGGATAACGAATAATAAGTGATACATGTACTAGTCTTTTTGCTGGCCTGGCTAACAGTATGTCAATGTGTTTGTCTGTCCAGTTGATGACATACAGTCTCCAGCCACAGAACCAGTGTCTCTGAGAAACACAGGTAGTTAACATTTGTTTGTCTGTCTGTCTGTGCGAGTGTGAGAATTTATACAGGTGTGAATGTGCATGTGTATATAGATGTGTACTTATGCAAGCCTTTACTGGTAGCCTATGTGTGAACACCTGCCGTATACAGTGTGTAGAGTGTGTTCTGTTGATTGTGTAAGTTGTTCTGCTTTATTTACAGCCTTTCAGAACCACCTTTCTATACATCTAAAGGTTTAATCAGGTGACATTTCTTCAGTTCACTTAACTTGAGGCTACCCACAGTACTGTTTCACCTACAGTACTGTGCTGTGTCTGTGTTGGAGAATTTGCATATGGGGCACGGCACACCTAACACACGTTGTAAAACAAGATGTGGCTCATCTGAAAGACATTAAAGAAATTAAAATAATCTGTCAAGCATGTTTTTTCCTCGAAGAGGCTGCAGTACCAAACTATCTGTTTTTAAGTGAAAAAAGTGTTTCTTTACTTGGCATTTATTTCTTTATTTAGTTCATAGTGAAGCATTCCACAGCAGGTAGTGTCATGGTTAGCTTGCACGTTAGTTACAAACTGAAGTGTAAACATGAAAATGAAAGGTAACTGATCTCCACGCAGCAGTCTGTCTAGCAACAATCGGCCTATATTTATTAAATATTATAACATCTCTCTTTTGTTTCACTTTGGGAATCCCCCACAATCCCGTTTGATTCTTTGCCTCCACCTCAAAATGATTTAGAAAGTAAAAGTGAAGGATAGTTGTTATGCCAGATATTCAAAACTCCTGCATTGCATTAGATAGTATTAGTGTGTAATTCACTCTAGTTTTCCCCAGTATTTATATGTGTGTTTTGTATGTGTTTTTTTTCTGTAGATGGTTGTGAAATTTCCACTTGCAGTGTAACAGAGGGGAAGTCATCATTGCCTCATGCAGAGCAGCACCTGACTAAACGCCCACGGATTGGTACTCAGGACACTTCAACCTTTTTAGATTGCAGCTACATTCACATGCACAAACTAACCGTACAAATAGCTATTCACTGGTTAAAGTCCAAGGATTAGAACTGGGTACAGTGTGGCAGTGTCAGCCTTGCTCCAAATTTATCTCATCGACTATCGCAACAAAATTGGCATAAATTCCCTGCTTCCTGAAAAGTCAATAAAACTGTTAACAAAGTACCTTGAACGACACACAAGGTAATTTATTACTCTTCGTGTTGTGATTTTTTTTTTTTTTTTTTAATTTTAAAGAATTAGTTAAACTCTCTCTTTTTCAGACTTTTTGTTGTATGTGCAGTGAGCTACTCTTACTGGAATGACTGGCTTCCATTTGAAACATTTCATCCAGTTCTGATAATAAATCTAAGTTAAAGTTTTTTCAATTGTTCGGTGAAGAGAGAGCTCAGCATCGCGCAGCGTGCAGCCGCCCTACAGAAAATGCGCTGCAATCAGCATCTATTTTCAGAGCGCTTTTTGGTGCGGCTGTTCCGAGCGCATCATGTTGAAAATATCTGAACTTTTCAAAAAGGCGCTTGTGTCATCAGCGTCGCTCCTTTTCAGGCATCCCATCATATATTAGATATGGCGTCCTCAAACAAATAGATAGTAGCCTAAGAATGACAAATGGATAATTAAATCAAAAGGGGCGATGCTAGTCTATCATACAACGGCGCTGTTGACAAGATATTGTTGTCATAGAAACAAAACCCGTGCGCAGCGTTTTTCCCCCCCTCTCCGCTCCCCAGCGTCCTGCCAGACACAAACGCCATATGGACACACACCAACTGTTGCTTGCCACCAACATCAACGTGTAACTATAGAACTGAGTTTGCATCGGCAGTAAAATTTTATGAGAAGTATTCATTCCACAGTGATGTGTTAATTATAGTAGTAAAGCAGGTATCTTAAGGTGCTTTTTAATGAGTATTACGTTACCAGGGTTAACTCTGCTCTGATGTCTGCGGTCTTAAGAGTTTATTAGTTTCCTACTGAGACTTGACTCCAAAAATCACAACTGTAGGGACAATGAACAGTTTTTTGCACTGGGAGCTTTCAGAGTTTGGATTTTATTGTTCTGGTTTTTGTTGATGTTCAGCCAAGCATCTAATTAATTATATTTTGGAATTTTTGTTTTGGATTACACACACACACACACAACTTTTCAAACCAAATAATCCTGTTTCTTGTACTTTTTTTAATAAACTTTGTATTTTGCATGTCAAGTGCTCTAAAATAATTGCATATGTCACCACGTATGTTTGGGAATTTGTCTCTTGACACTGCAATTAAATTATTACAAAAGGGATCATCTGCCCCTGTAGGACGTGGTATATTTAGAAAAAAGGGCTGCTATTTATTTGTGCATTGTAACTTTGCATCTCCACAAGAAGTTTTCTCCATGATGAATAATGAATAATTTGATATACCCACAGATCACTGGGAGCATTACATTGCTGCAGTGATGAATTTGCTGCTGAGGAGGTGGGAACGACTGAGAGAGCACCTGGTGCAGGATGTCCAGCTGGAGAATGTGTGGGTTGGCCTAAAAGCAGCCAACAGAGGCAGGGACAGACCGGATCAAACCCCTGGGTCATCAGACAGAGGGGGTAGAACGCCAGGTGAGTGCCACGTCCTTTTATTGTACACCAAAAATCTACCAAATGTATGATAAGTTAATATTCTTTCTTCATCTTAAATATGGGAGATTTTATGAATATACTTCAATGTAGTACATGCAAGTGAATAAAAACTGACTTTAAAGGGGTGAAAATGGAAGAAAACACCCAACCTAGAAAAAAATGCATCTTCATTTGAGTGGCCTGGTCGTTCTGACAGAAATGTAATAGACATGCAAAATTAAAGTGTGCTGTCCACTGATAAAATACATTATTCACCTAACTCAGAGCCTGATGGGGATTATGGATCTATGGAATCTAGAGTGACATTGGAGACCTTCCTCCAAGGATCTGCAGGAAAGGTGACAGTTCTCATTGGCCAGGCTGGATCAGGAAAAACTCTGCTCATGTCTCATTTAGGAGAGCAGTGGGCACATGGCCTTGTAAGCTCACCTTTTTGTTTCTCATCATTAAATAAATGTTTACATTATTATTAGGTATGTCTGGTATCGCCTTGCTGGATTGGTGAAGGCAAAATGTATCACCTGGAACCTATTTCTGACATATAGCATACAGTGAGGGGTGCACAAACACAAACAAGTAAACAGCAGCTAGCAGTTTCACTTAATGATAACCACACTGACAGTGTGCATCAGCTAGCAGAGTTCGTTTCAGGTCAAAATGGTCCCATTGCCTCTAGCAGCATTACTCAGGTGTGGTGCAAAGTAAGTGAAGTCTGTTGGTTTTAGAACACATTTGAAGTTTTGAGTTTTTTGTAGAGCTAATCAGCTGTCATTTGCCTAATATCAAAACTTTATTGACCTCACCTAATGTATACTGGGTACTGTATCAGCACGCAGTATGAGAGATACTCAATATTTGTTGCCTTGGATCAGGATCTATTGATTATATATTAATATGTCTTCATAATTAGTCATTTTTCTAAACTTTTCTTCCTCTCCTTGGTTCAATTTGTAATTTGTCTTTATTTTATTCTCTCTATCCCTCCTTCCCTCTCTCTGTTTCAATCCCTCTCTTATCATCCAGGGCTTTGTCCCTTCATCCTACCTGTTTGTCCTGCTGGAGTTTCGTCAGCTCAACCTACTGTCACACCCTCTCACCCTGTCTGAGTTGCTATTCCGAGTCTACCTCCCTCCAAATGGGTGCCACGATGAAATGGTATGCAGGTAGCAATAGGAGACCCGCAGCTTTACAAATGTCTGACTTTTGTGATGTAAAATGTGAAAGTACAATGTTAATCATCCTACCAACATATTTAACATACAAGGACTACCGACAAGGGTCCCTGGGGACCCCAAGAATAAGCTACTGTAAGAAACAACCATCATAGCAAAAAGTTAACTCATTTCTCCTCAAAACATTATTGGTTACATAATTAATGTAAAAAAAACAGATTATTATTGTAGGAAAGTTACAGTTAATTCGCATATTGTGTAAAGCAAAAATATATACTTTTCTTCAATACAAATTGCAACTTTTATCCCAAGTACAATCTTTCCACAAAGCCTTCAAAATGGCTGACAGAGTGCCCCGACCCCCCTGATAGTGTGTGATCCATGGCAAACATGAACTCAATAAATAGTTCTATCTGTTAAAACTGCAGAGGCGGAATTGGATGCCCTTGACTGGAGTCCCCCCGACCCCAGTACATTGGTATTTTTTTTAAAAAAGCACTAATTAAAACAGGAACAGAAAACAATGATATGAAATCATTAGGAACAAATTGATTGACAAAGTCATTAAAAATTGGAATGATAAAATAAAGCTACTGTGAGATATGACAAAAAGTATACCTCTGGGGTCTGCGGGTACCCCAGTGGGTAGGATTAAGGTTAAATATGCTGTCATTATTAGCTGATTATATTTAGCACTTATAGCAGTCCTGTACTGAGATTAAGTGTGGTAAGATTGCTCTAATGTTAATTGGCAGTTCATTAGGGGCTTTATTAATAAAGTTTTCTAGTGTTAATATTGGTCCTACTGTTAAATTTAGAGATTAGAGCTATGCTATTTTCTACACAAGTCCACTTTAATTTGTGATTAAATGCAACAGCTTCTAAAGTGAAGAAGTGTAAAGAATTTGGAGGAGGGGGCAGATGAGGAATGTCAAGAAGTGAAGGCGAGTCAAAAGCTATTTATACTTAAAAACAGGTTTCAGTAAAGTGCTATAAATAGGTGTGTGCAGGTACAGTTTGATGGATGTGGTTGGGAAATTTGCATCTCTCATGCAAATAACTACTTGTTATTATACCCTTAAAGGTATTTCACAAGCTCAGTTTAGTTAATGTCCACTGGATATGTTCACCAGTCAAAAGAATATGCTTGAAATATTCATTCAAATTAAATTAAAATTAAAATTACGTTTTTGATATTACCACTAAACCGCACTAATACATTGTCCTTGCTACTCTTTAATTTTATGTTTTTGAACAGCGAGCCATTCTGGATTACCTCATTTCCAATCCAGAGCAAAGCTGTTGGGTGCTGGATGGCTATGATGAGTTTCATAGCAAGGTCACTAGACAAGAGGTGCAGAGAGAACAATTGAACCCAGAAACACCTCTGCCTGTCGCAGACCTAATCTCAGGGTTGTTAAACCGTCAGCTTCTTCCGGGATGCACTGTGGTGGTCACCTGTCGTGTGCGAGACGTCATCGATTTGGAAGGCGTATCAGATAAAGTGGGGCAGCTGCTGGGGTGGGACCGCCACCAGATCAAGGAGTATGTGGACAACTTCTTTGCAGTAAAAGGTGAAGACTTGCATACTTTTATATTTACATTGTGATGTTTGTTGTTTTATTAAAATATATTTCAGTGTCTTTTGTCTAGCTTGTTGATCAGTCACATACATACACACTCAGCTGTCAGGCAGTTGGAAACAGTCAAAATGCGGTCTGCAGTGAAGATGTCAGAAGATGCAGTTGTGACTCATTTCCATTCGTCATTTCATTCATGGCAGAAACATCCGGTTAAACGGGGCTAACTAAACGCTGACTGACTCTAAAAGACACACCATAAACTGACTTGAAGACACTCACTAGCCTAGCAACAGCAAGGATACAAACATCCCATAATGCAACACTCACTGTAGGAGCTGGTGTTACAGTGGTACTCTCTCCATTCAAATGATCCTGTGAACACGTAATTGTCTAGTCCTCAGAATAAAACGACCCTCACTTTTTCGGTTTCCAGAATAAAATATTGTCTTACATTCAGGCCAATAAGGTATTGCTTAGCCTGTGAAACCAGTTTTAAAATGTGTTCTGTGTCCAAAGTCTGTTAAAATAACCCCTGATGTTTCATTAAGTAGACTATGAATTATCAAGTTGCATTATGGGAAGTGTAGGATCCAGCATTTTTTGGAGCTTGACCAGTATTCGGGATTTAAAGTCAGGATATGTTGGCCTCTTTTGCATGTCACCCAGCTTTAAGCATGTATTTAGTGTGCATCACAGAATTGCTGGTGTACCCCTTCAAGACCTCATGTACCAGTAGATCAGTAGATCATTGCAAAAAGGCTGTATCATGTGTTTTTAGAATAGATTACAAATAAATTGCAATAAAAAAAAAAAAAAAATAGGTTTATTGGACTCAATTGAACCCGTACAAAGCAATTTTCTTGTGTATATTTTGACATTGACCTTTTACAACCACACAAGTGTTTTATTGGCGGAAATTACATTAGATCATTAAACTTGATGCAATAAAAATAATTTAACAGGTGCCACAGAATGAGGAGACTCAGGGATCAATCGATCAAGCTCTCTCATGACATGAGGTGTAATCAGCCTAAATAAGTGAAAACACCTGTGTGGGTCTGCCTTATGTGTCTGTGGGCTTTAACTAATTTATATCTCAACTGCAAAGGTCACTCAACAAGCAGAACTCTTGGGGTCCAGGCAGCAGATCTCCTCCTTTCTAATCGACACCTCCTTACCATGTCCTCCCTCCCTGCCCTCTGCAACATCTGCTGCATCTGTCTGGAGCATTTACTGCTGGAATGTAAAGAGGAAGGGACAAGAGCTAGATCCAGAGACGGGAGAGAAGAGAAAGGAAGCAAGGAAAGAAAAGAAGTGATGGAGAAGGAGGTAAAACGAGTGCAGATCCAAGGAGGAACAAGAGGAGGGCGTGAAGATGTAGTGATGGATGGGACAAATGGCACAGCCCAGCTACCTCCCATGCCACCTCAGATACCCAGCACACTTACCCAGGTCTACTTCACTGTCCTTGGTGCATTTCTGAGCCATGACCCTGATAAAGGAGGAAGAAATGTCAAGCTAAAGCCTGCAAGTTTTCCACAGAGGTGAAGGTTCTTTAGAGCACTTAACTTATTAACACCACTTCACACCATCAGCGGAAACACATAGCATTACATTTCAATGAATTTGATTGACAAGGTGACTTACGAGAGCTTGACTGTTCGCTTCTTGTCTATTTAAAGAACCCATTTGTGTAACTTCTTTATTTTAATGATATGCTTAGTCACTATTCAATGTCAATTCAGATTTAACTTTCACACGATGCTTGAATCTACCACTGCAGCAAATACTGTTGTTTAATTGAAGTCTGATCAAATGCAAATTCATTTGTTTATTTTCTGTCTCTTTGTGTAGCTCTGTGTTTACGCTGACCGCCTTGAGCCAATATGGGTCTGAGTTGTGTGAGCTGAGTCGGCTGGCATGGAAAGGGTTAGAGGAAAGCAGCATCATCTTCCTGGAAGAAGAAATTCCTCTGGATGTTTTGAAATTTTCAGTCAGGATAGGGCTCTTGTCAAAGGTTAGACATGGCTGAATGTGTGAATGTTCTCTTCATATCTGTGGGTGTACAAAGCTTCCACTAAAACTAGGGGGCGATATTCTTGAAGGAGGTATGGGTGTCGGGGGATGTGTGTGTGTGCTGGGGGGGGGGGGCATACCTTCTTTGAACTGTGAACTGTGGGTTTGCTTTGCATTAAAAATTAAATTACTAGTGTTGGGAATGCATTTATATTTCAGGCAAAATAGTTATGTAACGTTGTAACAACCCTCTTATGCCACATGTCTCTATAGTTGGGATATCTGCAATATGCTGTAGCATGTGGTTTCAGTTCAGCTGCCTCTTCCAACTCTTCATTGCTCACTGTGGCTGCTTCTCCTTTTCACATCCATCTTTTGCAATATGTAAAATCAATCTGCCCCCAGAAACACTGAGTAAAGTTCATATCTTGATGTAAAGCTTTTTTTTTTTAATCAAACAATGTACTTCTTGTAGTTACTTCACTTGAAGAAGTCTTCCAGATGTTTCAGTGTGAAAAGCTTGTAATGGAGAGCAGCAGGAAGAAGTGTGTCACAGTTGTGACCACAGGAAATGAAAGCAGTTCAGATATCAGTGAGGCGTATACCTGTTAGATGAAAATAATAATAGGGCTACAAGAAGTCCTGTTGCCTGATTGTTGATGCAGGTTAGAATAAGGTTTTCTTTACAGTGAGCATTACAGCCATAGGCTCTTAGTCTTGTTAGTGACATAATAAATAATACACGTCTCTGTCTTCTTGCAAGGTGGAGCTCAGACGGGAGGATGGGATGCATCTCAACGCCTACTGCTTTGTCCATCTGACTCTACAGGAGTTTTTGGCTGCACTCAGAATCATGACCAGTAATGATGTTAGTGACACAGAGCTCAAGAAGCGGTAAGGGACACAATTCAAGGAAATCAAGTGGAACAGGAAGGGAACATGGTTATATTTTTCTAGGCAACTGCCATCGATTACATGGCCTCTCTGAAGGTGAAAACCGTGGGCTCTATTTTAGTGTAACAGCAGCTGACATGCTCTGTCTTGTGCGTGAAATCGGTCACAATTACAATTAATTGCAAATGTTTATTTATATTATACAACAGTGTTATACAGTTGCTGTGCAGTTCCTTCAGTTTGTGACGTGCTGGAAACAGATCTGGTTCTCTGAAGTGTATTTACAGTACAGCATGTACAGTATGACCCAATTTTCAAATTTTCTGAAATACCAACACCTTGCTTTGTGCTGCCTCATTTGAATGCAACACCATCTCTTTACACCTGTTGTCCCACCTTTGCACTGTACAAAAATACCAAGCAGATGGGTAAAGTTACTATCAGGTCAGGTAAGCACATACAGTAGCACTACTGTCTGCACTGCTACAAAAATAGAGCCCCGTAACCTAAGCTTGAAAAATCATCTCATGTTTAACAAATCATAATAAATCTATCCAAGTATTTGTCAAAGACTGACAAATACTTGGTGTTCAAATGTATTTTGGATTATCTGGATAATGACACGAGGTGCATAAGAATGCTATAGAATTAATCATGTGAAGTCACACTGTATACCAGGAATAACTTAGCCACGAAAGTAAGATGAGCTGGGTAAGTTGAGCACACTACCAAACATGGCTGACCTTCCTCCCCACAAGGAGACCAGAAATGCACCGATGCAGGCACAAAGCAGATGGTCCAATCAGAGGAGTGGAGGCTGCCAGTACCAGACATGACATGGCAGACATGGTGTAAACAGTCTTGTTACTGCACCAGTTAACTAGATTTTCAAGTGACAAGAAACCCCAGTGTGAAAGACAACTCAGCAAGACTAACTGACTTAAGTCTGCGCTTTATTTAATCAACACTTTTCATCACAGGGCCTTCATTAGAGATTTTTTTTTAAATGTAACATGGTGTTCTCTTCACAGAAGGCTGTTATGAAACCCTGTTTAAGGCCCAGTGAAAACACATGTCAAATGAATGAAGTTTAGACTCTGGGTGTCTGGTGGCCTCATAGCTGAAACACATACCATATAACTACATCTCCGGTTTGATTCTGGCCGAGAACTTTGTCATACCCATCTGTCAATACCCGTGTTTTCTGTCTGTATCTACACTGTAAACTGTCCAACAGCCAAAAAAAGAAAAAATAGTTTTGCATTCTGTATTTCAGTTACTGCAGAAATGTCTTTATTATTTTCCAGCATTTTTAACAGCTTTGTCTAATATATTACTGCACTTTGTGCTAAGGTTGCTGAGTGCTACACAGAAAGTAAAATACAAAATGCTCTCTGACACACTGACTCTCTCTACAACATCCATACAAACACCAAAACCCATCAGATATCTGAGTAAAGTTAGTCACTTGTTTGCTTCTGTAAATTAAAAATTACCTAAATAAACTGAGATAAATATTTCTCTCGTGCTGAAATATGCCATTGTCATGTGATGATCAACTAGTCAAAGCAGGGCAGTGTGCCTACGTCATGTGAGGTATTATTCTCATCTGGCTGGTGAGGCTCGGACTTCCTCCTACAAGGCAATATACTCTAGGTGTGTTCCTTAATCTTGATCTAATTAAATACTGACTTTGCTCAATCCTCTTCCTCATTGCTCTCTTAGATTCAGTCTGAAAAAACGCTGGATGACCAGGTCAGACCAGAGGACAGTCTTCACTGACTCTCTGTACCTGTATGTATGTGGTCTGGCGTCCCCACGCTGCACCCAGGCCCTTGTTCAATTAGCCAGGACTTCTGGTGGAACTGGAGGTCAAAGTTGGGTCCAAGAACGACAAACCCTTATTGTGCAACTGCTAAAAAAACTGTGTCACAGCAACACACTGACTGGACCAAAGGTAGTACGAACTAAAGTGAATCCTGATAAACAGAAGTATCATTTGGTATGATCAAGTGTACTGATTTTTACTGATTTTCAGTCTACCACTTTTATCTCTATCTCTTTCCTAATTCTGTGTCCTTCTTACATCTACCCAGATATTGGAGCTTTGCCACTGTGTCCAGGAAAGCCAGGACCACCAACTGGCCAAGCTGGTTGTGGGTACAAGAACTAACCTGGAGCTGCGCAACATCCGGCTGTTACCCAATGATATTGATGCTCTGGCTTTTATAGCTAACTCAGTGGGTGAAAATGGCATCGGTTTGGACTTTGGGTCATGCTCAATGGAGTTGGAGTGTTTAGATGTCCTGCCCAGGTGTCAGTACATTCGACACCTCAGGTGGGTGGACACAAATACTCACACAAGCAAAACAATATATAGCATCAACACACACTTGTCTACAGAATTAAAATCAAATTGAAAGAAAGAAATTATATCCACAATTTATTTCATTTTCTTATAGGTGAAGAAGAAGTAGCCAAAAGAAGCTTATATGTCATTTGAATTTGCTTCAGAAGCTAAATTTGTTGCACATATCATAATAATCACCTATGGGGGATTTTCTCTTCATTGGAGCAAATCACAGAATGATGTATATATTTCCTGAATCATTCAATTATGTAAAGTAAAACATGTGCAACATGCACACAAGATGCAAGGTGCACAGGGCAGGTGAAGAACTATTTTTATGGCCAGAGACGTGGTGTGCTTTCAGGGCAGTTGAAAACTGCTGTTGGAGAGGTTGGTGTTGATGGTGTTGAGCTGTCATGAATCTGAACACCTGTGTTTAGCCTTTGGACATTTAGAAAGCTGTTGCACAGCCTCCGGAAAGAGCTGTTGCTTTGCCTTTGACATTCCTCAGCCACCTGTCCCACTTACTGTGTAACTGACCGCAGCTCTTAGTCTCTTGCTGTGTCCCTGTCAGTCTGTCTGTAACAAGTAGACATGCAGTAGCCGGGACTCAAGTACAATAACAAGGGTAGGCAGGATGACAACTGACCTGATGACAACCTTTAAAGGTTATGAAGAGTTAATTTGCAGAGACACATATTTCCATTTTTAGTCATTTTCATAAATCCTGTTTTTTTTTATTGTGCATTCAAGATAATATCAATCAAACTGCAACTGGGTGGTTTTGATTAAGTAAAAAATAACTCAACAAAATACAGGTAACTTACAAAATTAAATTTTATTTAAATTCAAAGTTTTTTGGGAGGCAAAGGCAGATAACTCCAACAGTGTTTTTTTTGTTGTTGGTTTTTTTTCAAAAATAGATAACTCCACATTTCATGTTTCAGAGTCAAACAATGCCATATAATGGATATTAAGTTTAATTAATACTATAAGTGTAATTTTACAGTATTCCATTTAGTATTCAGTGTAACTCCATATTTCATGTTACATATTGTTACTCAGTGTTTCACAGTATTCAGTGTTTCAGTTTCGAGTATTTCACAGTATTCAGTTTAACTCAGTCCTCCATATCACTCGGCGTAGCGCAGCGTATTTTCAGTTTTTAGTATTTCAGTGTTTTCAGTTTTACTTTATGCCCTGAAGTTGGTAACATCACAGGCTCTTCAGTTTTGTCCAAATGATCCATCGTTAAAGATAACTTTAAGCCAAAGTTACACCGAAATTTGCTTTCAGACAGCACATCTCCTGCTGGACATAGTTGCTGCCATATTGCGTCACCTGACCTGAATACCGTGTGCTGATTTGCTGAATAGTTTTATCGGTTCCGTTCAAGAACAGCACTGCAGTTTAACATTCTCTTCTGTAAAACATGAACTTGCAATGCATTGACAATGGACAATAACATCTTTGTGACAAAACATATTTAGGGCTCAGAATGTGCTATGTGTTATAATAACTCACGACAGTCAGTTCATTTTTTTAAAGGATGGTGTTTTTTTAGTTTTTGCAAATTAACTCTTCATATTTAATCAGAACAACTCAAAAACATTCATCAAACCTTCATAAGCCGAAATCAACTCAAACCTAAGTACAGCTAGAAGCTGTCCAAAGTGAAACAGATCAGGACACAGACTGAACTGCAAACATAACAAACAGATTCTATCAGTAAACACACTGAAGCTCTTGTTTGTAAGCTCAACAGAGTCCCGACATCTTGTTTCACTGTAAGTAATACACACCCTTCAACACTTTTTTTTTTTTTTCAGTTTTCGTAGCCGCAGATATGGTGACAAGTTTGCTGAGAAGTTGTCTTCCATTTTGCCTGAATTCCCAACCTTGAGAAAACTAGAGTAAGTTTGTCATTTTTGCTTCTCTTTTCCTGCTGTATTTTCCTCTCACTGTCTTTCACAGTCTGTGTTTCAAGTCTCTCTATAATTCAGTCACAGTGAAATGGAGCAATCATAAGAGAGACTTAAACCAAATCCTTCAGATTTGATTGGACCACTAAAAGGTGGGCGTGGCTTGGTAAATACAGTGCGATACAGAGCCGTAGGGGATTGTTGGCGTCCACACGCACCACCTTCACCTGTGTTGTTAGATCAGGAGGAAGAGACAGAGAAAAGAATAAATGAGACCTCAGCTACATTCATTTGGAAATGAAAACAAAGTTTTTACCAGCTGATAACAAACAGACACCTACATCTGTGGTATTGCTCTGCAAGCTACTATGACTACTACAAGTGGTTAGCTAGTCGCCCAAAATCACATTTGATTGAATACATTTTTGTATATATTTTTGTGTATGTATGCCCCTGAGTTCAAGATGAGTCATCAGACATACAAAATTGTTTTACAGAAAGAGAAAACAGGGATTTTAATATAAAAATACTACAACTGATAGTATTGATTTTTATTATATATTACTGATTTACATATAATATACAACTGATTCTTACATACTATATTTGGCATTAAAGAGATAACTGAACAATTAACACAGGTACACATGATTAGTACTTGAAAATGTACTTTTTTATTTCACTGTGTCTTTAACACCCATAGAACAAATTTCGACTTATTTTGTCTTCTTAAGGTTTTGTGGTGCCAGCCTGACTGCTGTAGGAGCAGCTAGTTTGGCTTCTGCTCTCCAGAGCTGTCCAGATATCACTGAAATCAAGTATGTTTGCTATTTATTTATACAGTTTATCTAATTACACTGCTACAATTACTGTAGAGCTCTTCAGTTCTTTGGAAATGTGTAAACAGTGTGCAGGGTTGCTGAAACCTAATACCTTTGGATATAGGTCTATAATATGACACCAAACTCATTTTGTTGGCCATGTTTTTGCATTGCAGTCTGGTTGACAACAACTTGAAAGATGAAGGGATTAATCACATAGCTGATATCTTTACCAAACTACCAAGACTGCTCTCTGTAATGTAAGTTTCTACTTCTGATGCCAGTGCTTATTTTCTCAATCACCACAACACAGTATCTCAAGATGTTGCAGAATTTTTGTTGGTCTTGTGCATAAGAGTCATGTGTGTGTGTGTGATCTGCAGGCTCGGTCGAAACAACACCTCTCTGGAAGCAGTGGACATCCTCATAGGGAAAATGTCTTCATGTTTGAACATCCAACATATTTATGCAGAGTAAGACCACACAAAAAAATGTAGTCTACCAAACTTACCCTATCGACTTCATAGCAATTATGTAGAAGTAAATAAAGTGAAAAGCAAGCAGGTACATTTTTAATACAATTGTTATACAGGAATAGAATTTTTTTTTTCTTTTTGCAGTGGTATGAAAGACATTAGAGTAACTTTCTCCCAAAGCTCTGATATGAACAGGTGAGTTTTTTTTATTAGATAAGGACAGTAAATACAAACCATACAGTTTGTCTGTATGAACAACAGTGTCACCAAACAAATACTGCATTCACAGAAATCCCTATTTATGTTTCCTCTCTGCAGTCATGAAAGCAAGTCTGAACGAACAATCAGGTAAGACGTTAGACAATAACATAAGTTATGACTATAATTATGGATCTGTGAGACCGAACAATGACCGTCACCATGGTCTTTACCTTGAATGATGCCATCCTTTTACCTATCCTTGAGACCTCATGTCAACAAAGTCATGTGACTGACCTTAGGAGGCTTGGCTCACCGTCTATAAGATCTTCTGGGTGAACACGCCTCCTCCTCTTGCCTGGAACACCTCAACCCGTTCTGAGTGACAAGAGATGGTGACGGTCATCATTCGGTCTCATAGATCCATAGTTATAGCCATGACTTATGATCTATTTTGACCTCACTCAGACTGTCACCACAGTCCTTACCTTGGATGACTAGTACCATCAGTTTTGCGAGGAACAGAAGTCTCTATCCCCTCACATCCTCACCCAGCAGCCGAGAGCAGAGTGGCGGAACCCAACGGTGCAGGGGAGGCCACATTGACTCTTTAAAATCTAGAAAATCTACAGGGGGCACTCCATGCTGCTGCAAAGATTTCTGAAAGATTAACCCTTTTAAAGTGGCCCAAGAAGGGGCTACACTTCTGGTGGAGTGAGCTACCAGAGTACCTTGGACTGGGAGGTTCTGCCTAGAATAGGCCTTAGAGATCATGTTAACAATCCAAGGGGATAAACACTGTTTAAACATAGGGAGCCCCTATTTTTAATTATTGAAACAGACAAATAACTGAGAGTGTGAGCACCTCAGAGACTGAGTGCTTGCGATATAAGCCCTTAGTACCCTCACTGGACACAAAGTAAGCAGGCCTACTTCCCCCTGTGGGAGAGCCAGATGGAGTAGAAATGCACTGATCTCAACCAGAGGGTTTACCACTTTAGACGAAAATGAAGGATTCAGCCAGAGAGACACGCTTGTGTTATCAGCCTTCCATCTCCAGTATTCCTCACTTACAGACAGAGCAACCAACAAATTGCTATCAACGATAGTGGAACATAGGAAGGGAAAAAACCATGTACAATCCTCAGGAACATAAAGCATCTGCACCACAATGACGGATTGTTGATTGCGGCGTCCCAAACAGACACATCTTACCTACAGTTCTCGGATGAGGCAAGTAAAGCAAAGAGAAGGAGGCGTGTTCACACTGATGCTCTTATAGACGACAAACCAAGCCTCCTAAAGTTAGTCACATGATTTTGTTGACATAAGGTCTTGAGGATGGGTAGAAGGATGGCATCATTCAAGGACTGTGGTGACAGTCTGAGTGAAGTCGAATAGATCTCTGTTATCAAATGTTGACTACTTTCCAGATCTTTACTTATATAGACAGTTTCTTCAAATAACTTTGCTTCTGCTTTTAAGTGAAATGGCTATTAGCACAGTGTCTGAACCATGACTTACTACTACTTACTTACAACTGCTGTATTATTGAGTTTATGCCTAAACAGCATCTAATTCATATGTTGATTTACATAAATAAATCAACCAGATAAATCATAAGTAAATGTAATACAATTTTTTATTGTTGATGTTTTCTATCATTGCTTTGAATCTTTTGGTACCATTTTTCTCCAGCTTGTTGAACCAGAAATGGAGCAAGGCTGAGATGAAAAGATTTGCAAAATCGTTGGCATGTTGCCCCACCCTGTCTGTCCTGGAGTAAGTAACCCTAAATACAGCTCTTCAAATGTGGCAAAACCACATCCCCACCAATAACACAGCACACAAAAACAGAATATTATGGTACTAAATGTCTTGGCCCAGGATGTGCTTCGGGTTATTTCCCTTGCGTTTCTCTATTCCCCTGTTTCCTGCTTTCCCCTGTGTTTCCTGTTTTCCCCTGTCTGTATGTGTGCGTACGTGGTGTGGGTGTGGCTTCCTTCCTTGGCACTCTCTGACTCCCTCCTGATTGTGGCTCATTCACCTCACCTGACCAGCCTGCACATCTGCCTTCCATCAACTCAACTGTATATCTACTGTGGTCGTTGTTTTATCTACTACAGTAGTAGTCTCTCCCTCTTGGCTGCTCTGCAATAACTTATTCAAACTTATTCCGTGTGTTGTTTGCATTACCTGTACTTACCATGTTTCCTTGTGCTTCCGGGATCACTACTCTCCGGTCACCCTGCTTGCTTACTAAACCCTAAGCTTATTCCGAGCCAGCAATGCTCACTCCCTCTTCTGCCTGTCTTGCTCAGCTCAACTCTACCATCCAGCATTGCCTCTCTAGCTTCTGCCTTGCCTGTCATCCCCATTCCCCCTTATTCCTACAATAACCCCCTTTTTTATATTACTTAATTACATTGTCTGCATTTGGGTCCACCTTCACTTATCATAACACTAAATGCAGTTATTGACTCAACACTTTCACATTGCAAGTACTTAATGTCAGTAGTTAGAAGTAGTGGTAGACTTTGTTTCTTTTTGTGTGAGTCACAGTAGTTTATCAGTGGATTTGATGTCGATTTCAATGGGCCATCACTTCCTTTCTTGTCAGCAAAGCAAGGCTCCCCACAACTGACATTTTGCATGTTATCATCAGACACTCATCAGACACTCAGCACTATCATTTCCCACTGCTCATCAGAGTGGATACTCTGGTCTCTGTATCAGTCATTTGTAACTCATGATGTGTCACTGATCATGCATATAGTATATTTGTGCATATCAAATGCTAATGATGTTCTGCGTGTGACTGTGTGTGTGTGTGTGTGTGTGTGTGTGTGTGTGCACCCTAGTCTGTCTGGAGGCCAGTGGGATGTGGAAACTGTGAAGACATTGACTCAGTTTTTGCCCAAGTTCAGTGTCACCAAAAAGATCATGTAAGGCTGACTTCAATTATTTATACTGTGGCATTTCTTACACCAAACTACCCATCACAAAGCATATGATATAAGACTGACAGACTTTCTTCTATACATTATGCAATTTAGAGCCACATACTATACATATAACTTTTAATTATGAAAGTAATCAATACATTTAGTGCACCATTTAATTTTTTTGTGGTCAGGAATAAGCACAAAAACAGTGTTCAGCATCTATAAGAAATAAGCTGCAAACAGCAGCAGTTTGTTGATGTCCTCATGTCTCTTCTCAGTGCGAATAACAGCTGCTCTTCAGTGGAGGGTTTAGTGGTTCTGACTGCTCTGCTGTCTGGTTGTCCTGCTGTGATGGAGCTTCATATCAGGTACAAACACACTTGTAATGTATGGTGCATACTATAAATGCACACATGCACACACACACAATTGTTGCAGGCACTTTTAGACATTTTTTACCAACAAATTCATATTTAGTAATACCCAGCAACATGTTCATTTTATTAGTTAGCGTCCAATTTTCATTGTTTACTACACTCTACTTTGTTATGAAACACTGGGTACATTCACAAATATGTATGTTTCTGTGTGTTTCAGACTACAGAGCCCTGTCCAGGTGTCTGTGTTATTCTCTGAAGGGAGACAACAACCTGCAAATGAAATATCTAAAACACTTTGGTATGTATTACATTATAGTCACAATGAAACAACATTTTGAGAGCTTCCTGTTGCAACATGATGTTGGGATGGGATTTAACAGAAAGATCATTCAAAAGTGTTTTTCATTGCATAGTAGTGAGTGAAACATGTTCTACACTTCCACAGATATGAGAGATTCCACCGATGTAGATAATGTTAATGATATTACTGGATCCTGATCTTACTGGTGAGAGTGGTTATGATGATGGTAACCATGATGTTATTGTCTCTGTCAGTCTCAGCTGCTGTGGTCTGCTGCCTGCTAGTCTGCAGAAAGTGTGCAAGAGTTTGGGAACCTCTTCTGATCTCACACTGCTGGAGTAAGATACACAATCAGAAACAATATTTACATTTAGTATTTACTAGCCTGTATAGATGATGTGGAAGTTGCTAATTTATGAGCATTGACAATATGAGTTTTATCCATCTCTCAGTAGACCTCTGTTTATGTTCTTCACTTCACTCTATTTGCCTAAATAAGTCTCTAGGTGTAATAGGAGCTTTATGAACTGTGAACATCTAAATTTATATTGTCCATGCCAGTTCCTTCTGGATGAATCTGCCCACACAAACTTTAAATTTACATTTGCAGATTATTGTTACCTTTTTTTTATCTTGCATACTAAACTAAGATCACATTCCATATACATATCAGTCCGCTGCTGAAATATGTTTTGTTAGTCATGGTGGCCAAAATTCGGAACCTATGTGTCTTCATGTTAAATTCAGACGTGGCCTTGAATTATAAAAGGATGTCTTGTGGTTTATTCATATTTTTTGCATCCCCAGTTGACTTAGTAGTTCCTTTGTTTTGGCAGCTACTTTGTACTTCATACATACGTACATGTGTCATTCTTACTTCTGACACTATTTTTACCCCATATTCTTGTCTGTCAGTCTGTCCAGTAACTGTTTAGGCGACAAAGGTCTAAGGAAACTGTTGGATGTCCTGCCTTGTCTCAGCAACATCCAAGAAATCAAGTAAGACTCACGTACAAAAAAAATATCCTCAAAGCAGTTATAAAAAAATATGAAACTTAACAGGTGCTTTATAATGCAAAAATGTATATTTATTAAGTATGTACTAAAAATGTATGATGAGCATAAAGTAAGAATGAGCAGAAGTTGTGTGTGTGCCATAGCTTTTTGTCTGAGATAGGAGGAAGGGACAGATGGTATGTTGGCAAAAGCATGACTATTATTTTCTCACAAAACAGGTTCCAAACAAAATGTGCCAACTCTGGCAGCTACTGTGTTTACCCCGGGGCAATATCCAGGATAAATGATGCCCTCCCCCAAGTCTCATTGTGTTTGTGTGTGTTTTTCAGTGCCAGTAACAATGGCATCAGCATGGAGGGAGTGGTGATGCTGGCTGGTGCTTTGTGCTCCTATAACAACTTAACACAAATTCACATCAGGTACTCTTTGTTTTGTATTTTAGGCATTTAATGATTTTAGTCGAGCAGCAGCAGAATAAGCACTGTCGCCAACGAGGCAACAGCTTACAGTTGCTGCCTTTATGCCTTCATGCTTGTTTATAAAATACAAGTATATATACAACTGACATTTGGACAGAAATGAATGGATTGAGGAGACAGTGTCCTATTATAAACTATAAACTGACATTAAAAAGTGCAAAATGTTAATCTTATGGTGTGTTGTTGGTTTCCACAGTGATGGAGGCAGAGAGCAGGTGATCCTGAAGTTCTGCCCTGACAAAAGGTAGAAAATCTGCATCTGTGATAACCTCCTAGATACCACTGTTTGCATTTTCATTTCTCGGTTAATAAGCAAATTCTATTCTCTTCCTCTTTTTCAGCGATGACAAACAGCAGCTGAAGATGTTCAGGTACAGTAAGCTGATAAAGAGTTGGAGGAAAAACACACATTTGACATGTTTTTTCTACACTTTACAAGTCATTACTTCAGGATTGAAGTGCATGAAAATATCCTCTTTTATGTTGTAGGATAAACAACAGCAACCTGCTGCCAACTGATGTAACCATGCTGTGCAGGAGATTGGTCCACTGTCGCTCCCATTTGGAGTTAGAGTAAGTTTAATTATTGTATATCCATACAAATATTATCTTATGAACAGGTAGACATTTATATACCATGATGTTGTGCCAGTTTGTCTAACAGCTCATTGAGAGACGAAGCTATTGAGAATCTGCTTAAAGTCCTGCCCAAGATGGCGTCACTGCAGAGACTCAAGTAAGACCCACACACATGCACAGTGTGGATGGTTTGTGTGTGAGAGGGTGTTTTTTATTATGTGGATTGAAATAATCCCTGATGGGAGTATTAACAGGAATCCTACACATAAATAATAAAAGAATGTGTACTGTGTGAATATTTAAAATAATACTGATATGTATTGTTAGTTATTGTGATTTAAAAATATATGCAGATGATGGCACTATGCAGAAAAATCTGTGGCATACACACAGAGATGTGACCAGATATAATTACCAGTTCTAAGAAAGATCTGTACAAGGATGTGTACAGAGTATGAGTCATCTGTGGGTTAGGGTTAGGTTATCTGATATGCAATACTGAACTCCTCAGGGGTCACGATATATGAGGAAGTCTGTTGCAGCAATTACAAAAACAAACTGTTACACTACATGAGAGGTGATTTCACAAAATGTTTTCATAGTACATTTAGAGCCAGGAGCCTTAAAAGTATTAAAACTAGCTTTTATTTTGGCCGCTGTGATGTCATTACATTCTTGCTTAATCTGAATCATCCCTATTCTCTCTTCCTCCTCAGTGTCACCCACAGTATCATATCCACAACTGGAGCATTGACGTTGGTCAGTTGTTTGACTGACAGTCAGCGAGTCACAGCAGTGGAGCTCAGGCACGACACTTTCCTGTGTTGCATTTATCAAGAAATCTAACTTGACACGTTTGAAAATCAAAGTCTAACTCATTTCTGTATCCAGGCACTCTTGAGTAATTATAATAAATATGTGCCCGTCATAGTTTTCTACATTTTTGTCACTGAACATGTTTATGTTAAATACTGCTTTGAACTCTTCTCCAGGCCTCAGAGTGAATCCTTCGTTCATTTTGGCGGAGTGAAAACAGAACAAGCCAGCTGCAGGTCTGTGATCAGCAACTGACATTTTTTTAGAGTGTACTGACTTGTGCAACTAAAAAAACTGGTTTTGTGGTTGTCGTGTCAGACAGCTCAGTTTTCCATTTGTCTAACCAATCATTTTATGTGTGGCATATCAGATCTAGCTTCTTAAGTTTCTCTTTCAGTATGACTGGCAGTGTTCAGTATGAGCATAAGCAATCTCAGCATGGGCGGAAACTGCTGTTTACCACAACTGAAGGCAGAACAGGGCAGCACATTTACAGGAATGGTGTAATGAACATCTTCCATCTGAGTTTTCATTTTAGAATCTAGTGGAAAAAGATATAACGTATAATACATTTTTTCTAAAATAAAAGGAACATAATGTCACTGAAAGTCTTCCAAACAGAAGGGGATTATTACATGCATGTGAAGTGCGGTTTAGTCTGCATGTAATGTGACCTGCCTCTCTTAATCGGCACAAACTAAGGGACTACTTTTTCAGCAGAAGAAGAGTAAACACAACATAACTGACTGTGACCTCATGTTGGACTACTTTCAGTCTGTCTGGTTGTATGTGCACACAGGTTAACTCGTTTCAGCCTGAACAGTGACAACGTGCAGAGACTGTTTGAGATCCTACAGCAGGGTCCCCAACTGTCTGACTTGGAGTACGAGCCACACACACACACCATGTATCCCACTACATACTCTATTTACTAGTATGAATCACTCACTCACTGTTGGCATTAATGCTGAGCTATTCTCTCTAATGACTGCAGTTTATCAAGTAACCAGCTGGATGATGAAGGAGTGAAACGTTTGGTGGATTCTCTACCTAATCTTAAAATCACCAGATATGTCAAGTAAGATACATGTTGTGAAATATTGTTCCATATTCATTTGTAGCTGCTGTGTAGAACAACATAAAGTAAAAAGAAAATACAGTTTTAATGAAGTCCTTGTAAAAACTTTTTGTCCTTTTACTGTAAATTAGAACCAGATATTAGACTGATATATTTTCAGCAGATATTGGCTCGGGTGCATTACATATTCATATTTTTATGTTTTTTGTATTTTTATTTGTGATTTTTGTGTATAAAGATTTAATTTCCAGTAAAAATGAAAACTGCATTAATATTAAATGTTTATTTCAAAAAGGAAAATCAAAAAAATGTTTTATATTCCCAAATATCAATATCAGTATCAACCTCAAATTTCTTTATAGATACATAGATATAGTGCTGGAAAATGGTTGGTAGTAATGTAACATATATGATAGTGATTAACTGTAGAATAACACTTTTATGGTTCTTACATGTTTCTTCCTCTGCAGTCTGAACAACAACAGCCTGACCCAGCAGGGGTTGTTGGATGTGGCCAGCGCACTGTGTACCTGTGACAACGTCTCTCGTGTAGAAGTCAGGTGAGTCTGTGCACTGAGTGAACGAATTACTAAAAGAAAACAATTAAAGTAATGTTGGAAGCATTAAAAACTGTAATAACAAATTAAATATTCACCGCCGTCGTACTATCCTTGGACTTGACTTTCTGATTCTAATTCTGTCTGCTGATAGTTTGGGGGCTGAGAAGAGGTGTCTCATCTGGTTCGGACAATATGGAGATTGTGAAAAAACTCTGAGGTATGTCAAGAATCCAAAATCCTAAAAGTAGAAGCACATAAAAGGAAACAGTAAATACATACAGAGATACATGTGTTCACACATAATTACGACTTCTTATGAATCCACAAGTAAAAATAACTAGCATGGCATTGTGGTGAGGCTTTCTGGTTGATTCAAAACTTAAACCTCACACAACTTCCACATTACCACTATGACCCTTTTATGTGTGGAGTGAGGTATGTGAGGTATTCCTGATCTTGTGCCCTATTTAACAAAAGCCATCACTAAGCCGTAGAACAATTTCAATATATTGATAATAATAATTCAAATAGGTGTTCCTGTGGTAGTTTGGATTGGCATCCTTTACCTGTTGCAGTCTGTATGTAGTTTACAGGCAGTACAGTATAGTAATAGTACCTTTGACCTCTCTCTCTCTCCCCCCGTCTTTTCTGCCTCTCTTCAGCGTCAGAGAGAGTAGTTTGGAACGTGACCATCTGGTCAGATTAGCAGAGATCGTATCTAAGTGTCCCGGTCTCACCAAACTGGAGTAAGTATGTCCATCCTCAGACCGTTTCTGAAGCTTAGAAACAGACTTGATATTCATGTATTTCTTTAAATAAAAATGTAATTGTTTTTTAATGTGTGTCTGTGGCCCCACAAGTTCATGAAAACTCTTCTTTCTGCAATATGTAAAAACTGTAGTTTTGGTGATTTTAATAGTTTAATATCTGTTGAAGGATAACTTTTGTGAAGATTAAAAGGAAAATTCTCCGTCTTGTGAAACTTTCACAAAGCATATTGGATAAATTAAAAAATGCAAAAGGGTAAAGACTAAAAGATCTGTAATCAAAATGTTGAACTCGATGTTAACTTATTTCAGAAGCTTGTGTCCGTATCTCACAGCCTTCTGTGAGCTGTATTTATTAGTTCTTAAGAGCTGCCGTTTCAAACAAGCTTTACAACTGATAAAGCTTAAAGAAATTCATCAGAAAGGCGTCTACTGATTAAAGGCCTGACTCGTTATCGCTTTGACTTTCTCTTTCAGTGTTTATTTTTCTTTTCCATGCTATCCCCCTGATACTTAATGATCATCTGTGATTGGTCCACAGGTTCAAGAACAATTTTCTGCAGTCAGAGGGGATCGAACATTTTGTCAAACTGTTGAACAGCAGTCTGAGAGGATGCATTGTGAGGTGAGAAGGAGTACAGCAGAAATAGTTTGTGCTGTTTGCTCTTAAAGGGAAGTTTTAAATGAAATTCCACATTTGGGAATGTAGCCGTTTTAGCATTTGGAGTCACAACCTGGTAGTCTTGACGTTGACATTTGTCTTTGTTTGTTTTAGCTTTGGTCTTCTTTTTTTTAGCTTTTCTTTTTTTTATATACATATTTGTCATGACTGAACCTTCTCCCATGTTTCTGTCCAAATAACTGAATTGTTTTATATATTTGTATATTAAATCATTGTCAGTTTTGAGGAGTATTGGATCAGATCTGTGAAAGCTGTTAGTTTGGTGTGTCGCTGTCTGGACCTTAACAGCAACATACATGCTATCAGGTGAGATATGAAAGCAAACACACATTCAGACTATACACTCTTGACGATATTCAAACTTACTGTAGAATGTCCCAAATCGAGTTTACAGTATGTGTGTTGTCATGAGTAACACCCCTAAACACATTTACTTTGCAGGGTGCACCACACCACACTACACCTGTCTTTGATGAAGTCCACTCAACTGACTTTAATCAGGTAATAAATGTCAATAAATTACATTTTGAATATCTGTAGTCTCTTTTAATTCAGCAGCTAGTTGAATTTTCTCTATTTAATATCAAACTTTAAAGGGTTCCAGGCTGTGTTGCATTCAAAGTATAAAAAAATACATGATAATAAAAAAGAAAAGAAAATAATGCATGATTTTGTGTCATCTGTCCTTGTGTTTTCAGCAGTGACTCTGCAGATCCAGCTCCATTAATGGCCACAGAGAAAATAGGGTACTTCTAATTTAATTTAAATGTGCTGCATAAAGTATCCTTTTTTTTTTTAAATGCAACATTGTGGTCTTGAGAAAAACAAATGCTACATGTTAGACTGTTAAAATGATTGTACATTGTAACAGAAAACAAGATGTTGTTTCAGTGAATGAATTCATTTAAAGGACTCTGGAGACCAATGAGTTTTTTAGAAATAGAAAAAGAGCAGCACAGTAGCTGATAACAGTAGGATAAAAAGATACCAGTACATACAGTATGTTGCTGGCAGTTGTACATGTCTTTCTTGGAGCAGGTGTTAACCTCTCCTCTCCTCTCCTCTCCTCTCCTCTCCTCTCCTCTCCTCTCCTCTTCTCTCCTCTCCTCTCCTCTCCTCTCCTCTCCTCTTCTCTCCTCCAGTCTTGTGGACTGTGTAGAGGGGTTCCAGATTGCGGCTATGAGCAGCATCATCCAGAGGTGTCCTTTACTGACAGAGCTGGAGTTAGTACTCTATTTTCTGTTTTAATATAATAAGCAGGAGGCAGTAAATACACACTGCCGCTGTAGGACATATTTTTGAATTATGTTTTTTTCTCATTATTCACAGTTTTTCCCAAAACAGCCTGGGTATAGAGGGAGCTGAGTTCCTCTGTTCTCTTCTTCCCTCGCTACCAAATCTCACTTCTCTCAGGTTCGACTTTTTTTTCCCCATTTGACACTTTTACCAATGACTGTTTTAAAGTTCTAGCATGACAAGCATCCACTCTTTTACAGCATTGGCTCCAAAGAAACTTGTGGGACTGTGGTTGAGAAGCTCTCAGAGGCCTTACTGCAGTCTACAGCCATTCAGAGCTTAAAGTGAGCATCACACACACTCACACATATTCCTTCTCTAGAGCATTTTCTTTTCATTTTCTGTCATTGTCTTTATTCTGAATGTGAATAAAGACACTGAATGATTTACTGGCGCTCCTCATCTCTTATTATTGTCATGTTGCAGAGTGGACCATATTTAGGTGGGGGGGGCCTGGTTAGATCAGAGCATTCACAACTAAACAGCCAGCCAGGCAGTGTGAAAATATGTTCATAAAGATGTTCTCAGACATACAGTATATGTGAACAAACCAATCTGCAGCATAGAAGTAGTTTCTCAAACCATCTGGCAGACAATACAGATTTAGCAGCCAGGATTAATGCTCTTTTCTAAATACACAGAGCAACGTTTGTACAAGGGAAAGTACAGAGATATCTATATCTATTCCATCTTTTCTTATCAAGCTTTTTGATTTCTCTTTTATTGTGGCCACCATCAAAGATTTGTATAGGAGGAATTGCTGTTCATGTTTAGATGACAATAATATAACTGGGCTCCTTTTTAGATCTTGACATATAATGTATGAAAATGACCTGGTTGCTGCCTGGCAGGCACAACCTTTCCTCTCCACAGGTCATGACAATTTAAATATGACTGTTTGTGTTCATTCCCTTCCAAAATAATCAGTGTTTTATGTATTAGTAAAGAAATCTTTTTGTCTCTCTCTCCCAGTCTATCAGGTCATGTGATTAATGACCCAGCAGCTCAGATTATAACCAGAATGTTGCCCCGTCTACGATCAGTCAAGTAAGCGTTCAACATTTAGTAATGTGTAGTGTATCTCTTGAAATGTAGTGACGGAAGTTCTTATCATGTGGAAGAACTAGTGATAATGTTTTATCTGTCCCATACAATATATGAATATTAGAAAAAGTTACCATTTGACTTGTCTTTTCTAGTCTGTCCCATTGTACATGGTCAGCATCTGGAGGGCTGCAGCTTGTCAAAGCGCTGGGACAGTGTGTCAGTCTGGAAGAGCTTTGGTAAAACATGCACAAACACACACACACACATACAAACGTACATATACATATAAATAAATGTGTACAGAAATGTTTGAATACAGAGACTTTTCTAATGTCTAATGTCTTTGTGTGTTTGTGTGTGTGTTGGTGTTTGTGTGCGTACCCCAAGTCTGGACTCTGTGTGCCTGGATGAAGACAGCAGGATGTGTCTGGCCCAAACACTGAGGAAAACACACTCGATGCGTAGTCTCAAGTGAGAGTCACCCTCTGATCGACAGTCGCAGCCTCATTAAAGCATGATGCACCAAACCTCCGTTTAAAAGTCACTGCCTTAAGTTATTACAGTAGTAATAAAGATGTCCCTCTGAGATGTGAGAAGTGACATGTGGTCTGTTTATAGCTACTCACCACATAGTAATGAAGAAATATTTAATATATGTGGGGAAGCCTGCAAACTATTTTGGCAGACATCTTGACTTTTATTGCTACAATCACAGTGACACACTTAAGCCATACATATCCTACGCAACTCTGACAATCTGGTCTATTTATGATGCCATGCATTTGCTTACACTTGCTGCTCACATTGCAACCCCTGCTGTTGCAGCTCAGCATACCAGCATGTCATCAGCTCTACATGAACCACCCTGCCTGAGGGAAATTTATCATTCCCTGATCTCTCATAGTGCTAAGTTGTAAAGTGTTGCTCACCGATAAGCAGCAGGTTCAGAATGTAGAAGGCAACTGTTTATAGTGTATAAATATACATCATATTTACATGAATATAAATCTTCTGCTGACTGTCTGACATGAGTACTCCATTTAGCTCTTCCTTAACACCGCTCATCTTTTTTTCTCTGGCAGTCACCCACTGGGTCTCTACACCCGGTTTAGAACCAATCGTGCATTCAGTGTGACTACAACAATTTCTCTGAAGGTCTGATTGTTTGGTTAAACAGCAAATTTGTCCCTGTTTATGTGTATTGTGTGTGTGTGTGTGTGCGCCAGGCTAAATAAGATTGCCACAGCGACAGAACCACCAGAAACCAACAGTGTGCTGGATCTCCTAGCCGCTATGGAGGGACTCACACGAATAGAGGAGATAGAGTGAGTTTTGCAGACATCCTGCACATACAGTACACAAATGTGATTAACTTCCTTTCAGTCTGTCACAAATTAAAAATCATCATCAGTGATGTGGGATGTCTTCTTTGTCTCGTGGTTTCAGGTTGGAGGGATGGAGGATGGCTGATAGAGGAGCAGAGTGGTTGACCAGACTCCTTCCTGTCTGGACAGAGCTCAGAAAGATCAGGTATCCTGTCTGTCTCATCCCAATACCTACATTTTCAAGCTGTTAACTGTCTCACCACCAGTTTGTGTCCTCACTGCACTTCATTGACGGTTGGTACAATTATCATCCATGTTGTTATAAGCCTGCAGATATTTAATTTATTACTCTTGATGGCGAGACACGCTCCAGTTGTAGGAAGAGTCAGATTAAAATAGAATGGTCAAAACCAGCCAAGCTCCAAAAATGCTTAATCCTACACTTCCCATAATGCAACACAATAACATCTTTCATTAGAGCCTATCACAGGCTTTTGGCTGAAAATGCCTCAAGCCCAAACAGAGACAACCCTGATGACGTGATCAGGGTTATTTTTCCTCCAGAACCACAAACAAAATGATACAAGAACTGTTTTCAGGGGTTGAGTAGCTCTCCTCCTGATGAGGAAACTGAACTTCATGTGTGAAATCAGCGGAAGGAATGACCTTTTCCTTATCTGAGCGATTTAGCCATTCTGATAATCTTTGTAATGTTTCACTTAAGCTGTACCAAACGATCATAGACTTCCCCTCAAAGAGTCACTGACAGAGTCACTCACAACACACAGGCCATTTTGTGAGGCTATCAACGCCCTCTTTATGGTGACCAGCTGTTCCCACTTGGCAGCTGACTCTTCCTACTCAAGAGTGACTTGACCACTTTCGGCTCAGGAGTTTGGCCTTCATTAGGGGATGCTGTTGCTGTATTTATTATTCATTACATGTTGTATTATTGGTCTACATGAACATCTGTTATAGTTCCTCAAATTGCTTCATGGCTCCTATTATCATCACTATGTACATAATGTGACCATTTCTGAGTTTGGCGCCATCCAGTGGCAGTATCAAAAATGACTTTCAAAGATAATTTCACAGACGTTCAAATCTCATAAAATGAAACACATAGTGGCTTTAATGTTTTTAATGTGGCTTTAATTCAGATCTCATTTCACCCACCAAGGCTTTAAGAGAAGAACTTTTAAACTGCAGTATTGCTGATACATTTAATGTTGAGAGTTTGCGTGTTTTTTGCAGTCTATCGAAGAACCACATCAGTGATCAATCAGGAGACAAGCTGCTGGAGGCTTTGAGGAGCTGTAGTCACCTAGAGGAGCTCCAGTAAGGACATTTTTCACACGTGTGCTGCTTGTATGCAAGGCTACAGATAACATTTTGGTCCAATAAACACTCATCTTTTTAAAGTCCTGCTTTTTTATTACGACTTGTAAAAACTTTTCATCTTCAAAATTGGGTTCTGTACTTGGAAAAGTTTATTTTTCTAGATGATACTTTTAGATATATATTTTTTTAATTTGATTTAATGTATTTTGGTTAAACAGGAATACAAATGACACATCTTTTCTTTTGCATAGTTATGTGCCTTTAAGAATTAAAACTGTTTCTTTTCTCCTTTAAGTCTGTCTAGTAACAGTCTGGGTGATCTCACCGCTGCCAGGATGGCCCTTGTTCTGCCATCACTGACACACCTCACTGTGTTAGAGTAAGTCTCACACGCACATCATTTATTACATTTGTCAGAATTATCCTGAGCTTCGTGGTCTTTATGCACATGTGTGTCTTTTTCTAGTATTTCAGAAAACAGTATTACATGTGAAGGGTCAGTGAGTCTATCCAAAGCAATAATGTGCACAAAGAACCTCACCAAGATTTAGTAAGTATCTCTCATCAGCTTCTCCTGCTGCTTTGGGAATGCAACAATGAATGAATGTATTGACTGATCATTAGATTTATATTAAATATGTTTGTTTTTTTCAGTCTGACCTCTGTTAGCACACCGGAGCTATGTGCTGTAGTTGCCAATCTGGCCCACTGTCCCCTCATACAGGATGTGAGGTAAGTTTACAAATGAACATGAAATTAGTTGTCAATAAGTAATAATGAAAACAAATATTAGAAGCAATCAGAATCAGAGTCACACTCCTCTTGCACATATGGAAACAACATGACCAGTTGATTCTTTCAAGGCAGCAAAATATATCAGCATGATTTCATCAAGTATTTAACCTTTGCACCACTGACCACAAGCAAACTGTGTTGACTTCTCACTGAGCGTAGAAAGGATAATAATAATAAAAAGAAGCTATCATTTTAGCAACAGCAGTTTCAAACACTGCTTAAAAACGCTGCAATGCAAAAGTCCTGTGGCGTGTTCAGCCATTAGTCGGTTTAACCGTGTGCTCTTTAAGAGAGGTAGCTAACATTCAGCTCTGCCTGTAATCACTACAAAGTGTGATGCCATGTGACTCACCAAAGGCAGCTTTAAGCACGTCATCAGCCTACAGTATATGAGACATAAACATGATTGATTTAAAATGTGAGGTCTGTCAGCTGTTATCTAAATTCTAAGCGGGATTGTTTGCTTTGAAATACTGTACAACTCTCTCTCTCTGTGTCTCTAGTCTGGGATGGAATCATTGTAGTGATGAAGTGGCGCTGGAGTTGGCCAGAGTTCTGCCTCTTTGTCAGAAGATGACCAGAATAGAGTGAGTCACACACACACACACACACACACACACACACACACACACACTCACCAGTGTATATTCTCTTTTTTCCCACATTTATTAATTTAATTCTAGGAAGATTTCAGGTTTTGTTTTTAGTTATAAATTTTAGAAATTAGTTTATTATTTTTTTTAATGAATATAGCTTTACAATTTCTTTAATGTTGATTTGTTTTGTTTAGTTGTTTAGGAATTTAAGTTAAATTCTTTCCACTTTATTTAGGTTTTGCCTTTACTGCAGTCAATAAAATGTGTTCATGTAGGTTTAGATGTAGATAGTATGGTATGCTATGGTATGGTATGGTATGGTATATGTGTATTTCTTTGCAGTCTGGAGTCCAACAGTTTGAGTGTTGTTGGAGTAGAGGCCCTGGTTCGAGCCTTGCAGTATTGTCCTGCTCTGCAGCTCATCAGGTAAACTTGCTCAGGCAAGGTTTGGCTTAAAGGGGCACCTGTAGATTTTGCTTTTGAATAGATTTGTTGTGTGACATTGCTTTTTTGACAACAATTTATAAGTCTCGTTAATGCCTGTTACATATTTCATTGACTGCTGCATACTTGAATTTTTGAAATATATCTATATCTCTAACATTGAGAATATGACTGTGCTTTTCAGGCTGTGGAGAAACAAAGTCTCTTCCATTGACGCCCAGAAGTTCAGTCTGAGGGACAGCAGGCTGAATTTCTCATCCACCTAATGTGATTTGTATTGTTGGACTACTGATGGCTCTCTGTTCATCAGTGACAGCAGAGGTGAATTACTGCTTAAGTACAGCGTTGCCTCTGCCACACATGAGGTTAAACTTTTTTCTTTGCAGAATGAAAGTATGAACAATGATCATTCAGCAAATAATTAAGATTTTTGTGGAAAATTTAACATCAATTATGTATCGGATGACTGAAGCAGCTGGTGTCTCTAATTGCATGAATGGTGAAAAGACCACTATGAATGTCAAGAGCTGCTCTCGGAAACAATGAAGGTACAGATGTGGGAAATGTGTAGAAGGATGTAGAAAGAAAACATCTTATTCTGACAATATTTAAATGTATGACTATGCACTTAAAGGCCTCCAGTTTCACCATGGCCTGTGAAAAAAGAACTACTACAGACTCTGATATAGAGTTACTTTGCACTGTGATGTGTTTACAATTATTAGAGGCCACATTGGTGAAAACACAATAAATCATAAGTTCACAGTGAAGGAAGAGTTCAGAGGGAGGATACCTCTCTCTATTATCTGCTCTTATGGTCATTTTAGGTTGTGGTCTCTATCCAATTTGCGTATTTATTTCTGCTGTTATTGTAAAACGGAATTATAAGTTTTGTTTTTAAGTTATTTATTTTTTAATTCAAACTGAGTCTCATTTATACATGAGTAACTAGAGATAATATTTGACATTGAATGAAAGTGTCTCATCACTGGTATTTCTTTAGTTTCTAACTGTGCTGATAATGCACCTTATTTCCTTTTCTGTTCTTTTGTGTTTAGTTGTCCAGTTTTTCTGATTCATTCAGTTTCATTACAATCTCTACAGGACTTGGAATATTAACTAGCCTAGACTGAGATGTCCTCAGCTTTGGTCTGTTTTTTTTTTTTTTTTCTTTTTTAAGATTTATACTCAGGTTGATGTTTGAGTTCTCACATGACAACTTACCTGTGTCATTTACATTCATTCTTTCTGACTTGCACTGAAATGTCAATGAAATATTAAAGAAGGCTTCCTTGACTACCTTTTGGTGTTTATTTATACCTATATACACAGTCACAGTTGATCTCTCTTTCTTTCTTTTGTCACTCGACTTGGTTTTAATTTGTGGTATTCCTGTTATCATAAATATAAAAGTTTCACTTAAATATGTTAACAACATTGGTATATTTGAATATCACACTTGTAATTCAGTTATTCTTTTAACAGGCTTTTCTGTTAGTAAAGTCACACACAGTCTGCATGTATGGCTCAAAATCTATTGAAACTGTTTAATGCACAGTGTTTAACAGAGATGCATCATGCCCACCAACCAAAGTGAACAATTACATTCCCTTGGTTGTATTGCACATCATATTTACACAAAAAATTGTTCATTTTTAAAAGTTAAATATTAGGTTGTTTATTTAGTGAAGGTGACATCAATATAACTTAGTTTCTAGAGTAGATAATACAACTTCACTTCAGATATGGAAGTTTCACTTCCATCTCTTGTTTCACTGGCCAGGGGTGGATCTTCAGGGACCCACAACTTCTCATCTCCTAATGCTGTCTGTAAAATAATGTCACCTCTGTGCTCCTAAGCTGTGCAAGGCACAAAAACAGAGATAAAATCCATATTTGATTACGTAGTTGCTGAAACATCATAGATAAGCTTGTGATCCTATGTATGTTTTTTGGATTTCCACCACAGTCTGAGCTATAAAGTAAACACCTTCACAGCATCAGCAAGGCAGAGGTGCCCTGCAATCACAAAGGGCCCCGTCTTAGATGCACATTGCTGTATGAGTGTATTCAAAGAGGTGCCCATACTTGTACACAGACAGGTGCGGAGACACCTGTGGGTCGTGGTTGTATTTTAGATGGTTATTCTATAATAAAATAGAAAGGCTTTAGTCAGGGAAAAGTGTTTTCATAACTAACATCCAGCCTGTCAGACTTTGAATATTTTAGCCATGATGGGATTAGTTAGTCTAAATATCCACCACTGATTCTGACTAATGTCATCAGGAGCAGCTGAAGTGGCAGCTGTGTCTGTCAGTCATGAGGTTTGGCTGAACACAGTCAGGACTGCCGTTCATTTATGTTCATCTGGCTCTCTCTAGTGGTGGAGGCTGGTGGTGCAAATGTGATGCTGTGTGCAGTTTTCCTGTGTTGAGGATTCACATAGTCACGTTTCACAAGACAAAAAACCCACTAATAATCACAGATGTTTCATGATTGATCATTGGGCCCTGTTATACTTATATTAGTAATAATGACAGTTATATAATCAATAATGTATAAAGAAACTGGATTAAATAAATACAAAACTATGGAACTGAGCTTAACTGCACAGAGGATCCAACAAGACTGAACTGAAAACCACGGCTTGAATACACACTGAACTAATGAAACAACAAGAAACAGGTGGCAAGACGCAAGGGCAGGCTGGGAGCTGATTGGCTGGAGACGACACAGGGAGCAGAGCTAACAAGACTGATGCAGTGCAGATGTGGAGGGAAAAGCAAGCAGAGGAAAACAAGAAAAAACGCAAAAGGCAATAGCTGCTCTGAGCTGAAGACAAATCAAAAACAGAACTTAATCCAGGAGTTAAATAGGAGTCTGCAATATAATCATGCACAATCCTCTTAATGTATAAACCGTCACAAATCAAACTGTCTCAGAATTACATAAATATAACTTAAAGTGCACAAGTCACACTGAACAAACAGCAAATAAACTTCAACATTACATAACCAACCTAGAAGCCTTTACCATAAACACTAGAAACATAAATTGCTTTTGACATAAACATGAACCAAGTGGCCTAATGCTGAATTTAACAACATAAAGAAAGACAACTGTTGCTCTGAGTTTCAGTTCACTTTTACACTTAGCTTCTGTGAGAGTCAATGTAGCAAGCAACAGTATCTCAAGTGGTCCTTGAATATAATCTGCAACCTCTTATCTGTCCTTCTTCCCACTCAGTCCAGTCATTAACTGGCAGGAAAGCCTGAGGGCATCTGGTGGACTGCTGGAGAGACAGAAAGCCAGACTGAGACAGAACCATAACAGTTTGTTGTGAGTGATATGTCTGCAATTTGTTGGGAAAAAACAAACAAACTTGGGTGGTGATACCTGTATTAACCACAAGAGAGTGCCACAAGAACAATACATTTTTCATATTAGATTTTAGAATACAATATAATATTACTAAGTCTGAACCAACTGGGAAAAACAAGTAACTGCCCAGGGGCCCCAGACCCCCAGGGCTCCCTAAATGCCTCAGGTTCACTCTGTCATAATTGATTTGTGATCAGTTATGACAGAGTCTGATTAATTAACTTTGTTTGTGAATATGCACTTCTGAAACACAATATCAACTGACATGATAAGGGCCTTAAAGTGGGTCCTTTTTTACCTTATTGTGTGGCCCTGTCTTGTAGAGGGGCCCCGTGTCAAAATCAAGTTCTAAAAGCTTCACTATTTCAGCTTGATATTATTTTATGTTTTGCTTACAAAGTGCACATATTGCTAAATAATTTGTGTTTAATCAAATTACAGCAAACCTGAAGCTAAGTAGCAATCCAGGAGTACTGCACACAAAGAACTTACAGAGATTAGGAGGAACACATATTACATATGAATATTACAGAAAATTCATGTGACTGTAACTTTGAATACACTGATGAAAAGCCCCATAAGGTACTGCAGTCGCACAAACTATGTGTATATGACTGTTAAGTGAAAACCAATGGCTGGTCATACTTTTTATAACAGTGCTTCTCCAACTTTTTCACATCAAGGACTGACACAAATTAGACCACGGACCCCCATCTGATAAGAAAGTGTATGAAACCCATGACCAAAATAGTCATACATTCTGTATGTTACTTATGGATGGAATTATAGTGAAAATAAATTATTCCCCTTTTTTTCTTGGGACCCCCTGGAACCCTCTCAAAGACCCTGAGGGTCCCCGTACCCCACTTTGAGAAACACTGGTTTATAACGTAAAACACTTCGGACGGAAGTGCTTTGTATGCGCTTGACAGTGATGCTATTATTGTGATGGTGCAGTC
This sequence comes from Thunnus thynnus, assembly GCF_963924715.1. Taxonomy (NCBI): domain Eukaryota; kingdom Metazoa; phylum Chordata; class Actinopteri; order Scombriformes; family Scombridae; genus Thunnus; species Thunnus thynnus. The sequence continues at coordinate 4,848,054 of NC_089521.1, read as the reverse complement.
GCTGTACTTCCGGTTTGAAGCTGGTTAATTCCCGCCAGCTTGACGCAGCTGCGTCCATCAGTGGCGCTGCTGGGCAGAGAGGAGACGGTTCACCTACCAGGATGATTTACAGCCGCTCACTGCTGCGCTGTACAGGACACTCAGGATAAAAATGGCAACAACTTCAGTTTTCACTCTTTTGTAGAAAAAGCGGCTTCTGGAGGATTTTTTTGTCCTCACTGTGCGCAGTAATTAAAGAAATTGCCAACTAAAAGGCGGCGAAGAAGTTGGACGTCATTGACTGAGGTGAGTGTAGCATCAGTTTTCACATTTAGTCCCGCTTTGAATCATTTGTAGAGATTTTAACAGTTGGCTGGTGTGTGTTGTGTGTGTTGCTGTCAGAGTCACACTGAGAGGCGGCAAAGACGCGCTCAGTTCTCAAAATGACAAAAAGGTAAAAATGTGCAGTTAGAGAGCTTAAAACACTGAGGGAAAGGAAAGATGGAACATTCTGCTCAACACCTTGCTTACAGGTTAATAACAAAGGAAACACGCTCAGGTGCGTTTGTGTATCACGAATAAGAGTCAGCTGTTTTGATCATGTACAATTTAAGTTGTCAAATCTCCAAATGGTTAATGTTTACAGTCTGTACTCCATTTCTATTGGCCTTTGTGATCACGAATATGGCAGACAGGACTTGTAATTAGACTTAATGACTGTGTGCGGAGCTCACCCTGCAATTAACAAGTATGAGACAACCTCCTGTCAGTCACACTTCACCTGCTCTCTGTGTGTCAGGTGTTCCTGCTCTGGCCTTGCAGAGAGGTGATCAGGTCAGGTGTGAAGGGCTTCAGCACGGCTAATACAACTACAAGCTCACCTGTAATGCACTCACACATGCAGTGTAATGCTGCTCCACTCTGACACACAGAATTCAAGTGGTCAGTTCATAATGACATAAGGGAGAGGTTGTTGGTTGTGTACAGCTGCAGCCAGTTGTTTCCAGCAGGTTATAGCACCAGCAGCTATAAGATTTCCATTGGAGGACATTAAAATGATGCGTCTCCTGCCTGCAGCTTTGAAAGTTTGGTAAAACTAAAACAACAAAATAATGGAGCACAATCCACTCTGGCTGTTGAAATACTGGTTTTCTCTCCAGATACCAGAATATCCAAATTTCTAGCATCTCCTGCTTTAACAGCTGCCATAGTGCATTGTAAAATAACATATACATTGTGTTTGTAGTGTCTGTTATTGTTAGGTACTGAGAGACATTTCGTGTTATATAAAGACAAATTCCTGCAGGACAGTGTAACCTTTTTAAATGTCATTTTTTATCCTCTTAATTTTATTTTTAGGATTGCTTATCGTGTCTTGCTTTAAGCGTTCCTCATCCAAACCATGTGAGGGATGCTGAGAGAGCAGCAGGTGTCTGCTGGAGGCTGAGTTTATCTCTCTGTCTGTTCAGGACTCTGCTGAGAGCAGTCCCTTGATTGACCCGCATTGTTGATATAATCAGTAAATACAGGAGCAAAGCCACTGAGCGAATGAATGCATGAACAATGAATGAATTAGATGAAGTCATTCAGCGAGTCAAAACATCATCACCTATGAATGACTGAGTAAATGAATGAAAATATTGCGCTGGTATTTTCAGTACATTACCACTACCAGTGTGACATCACAGGAGCAGAACGGGAGGAGCACGCTGGTTATGACACATTAGTCTCTTAGCAACAGACAGCATCCTTTTAGCATGCCGCTCTGAGAGCAAAACCACCTTTATGGACACGAGGTGCTGTGCTGTTTGTCTGTCCTTAGAGCCGAGGAAAATGTTTCAGATATGATATTTATCATGTTTCATGTTAACATGGTCATAGTTTTTATTACACTCAAAAAGTGCTTCAAAATACATGTACGTCTTTTCCACTCCATGCCTCAGGGTTCTCCATTTTGGAGGTTCTGTGATGGCTTTGATCTGGGCTCAGGGCACTACCTGTGTGTGTGTGTGTGTGTGTGTGTGTGGTCAGGGTTTCCAGAGGGCAGCCATGACCTACACCAGGGTCATCCTGCATGAAACAGTCCTCATATTGTACATGTGTGTTTACATCTGTTTAACTCAGTGTGTATTGTCAGACAAACAGTATAATTAGTTTAATTAAACTGGAGTCTTAAGGGCTGTAAAACCACAGGTGGCATATTGTAATTTTTTGATTATATGGTAAGTACTTACTTGTCTATTTTTTCATTTGTTCATGTTTTTAGTATGCATATATTATAAATCTGAAGTTGAACTTCTGATTTCAGCAGGTAAATGCACCGTTGGCCTTGTAACAAATATGGAGACTGAGTGTGTTTCTCACATCTTATTTCCTTTCTGCAGTGGTGTTTCCAGTAATTTATGATTTTGTGAGCCGTCACACACACTGTAACACACACTTGCTCCTGTAAAGTGTTAGAGTTACGTAAGACTCCTAACGAGAAGCTACGTTACCCTGGACACCAGGCGTGAGCATGTAGAGTGTGTAACAACCTGCAGTTCATTTCATATAGACTGTGTCGGTTGAACCTTTATTTTCAACTATTAGTAGAGCAATGAATTTGTTTTACATTATTATTGTTAGACCAGCTGTTGGCAGAGACTTGAACAGTCATTAAGATCCCTGCCTATCATAGTTTCACAAAATGTTGATATTTTTGTTGAATTTATGATTTAATTGTTCAATAATGTATTTTGAAATGATTTCCTAATATGAAATGTGTCAGTATTGTTCCCCAAAATCTAAAAGTAATAACCACAAGGAGCAGATAAAGGAGCGTATGTTATTTTTTACAAGAAATAGGCTATATAGTCAGAGGTCTTCACTGAGCAACTGAATAAATATGAAAGCATGAAATACAGACAACATTCTAAAGATAATCAATAGGGAATATTAAGTACATGTGGATAAGCCTACACACACATATATTAATAACAAGTAGAAGTATCTTTCAGTATTATTCCCCATCACTGAATATGTGTGGTGGCTCATCTTGCTGTGAGTAGAAGAGTTCATTGTTCATCCAGTCATCTCTGCAAACATTTTGGTCTGCAGCCTTTTAAAAGCCCAAACTAGTTGAAGATTAGTAGAAACATCAGCTCATGCATGCTGGTGAAAATGGAGATATTAGTAATAAACTCTTTTAATATTTGATTTCATGTAAGACTGCAACTAACAATTGTTTTTTTTACATTTATTGATTGATCTGAAGTGAGGTAATTCATTGTTTAGTCTACAAAATGTCCAAAAATAGTCATAAATATTCAAGATGACGTCTACAAATGTCTTGTCTGACCAACTGAAACTGCCACCAACATTTCTACGTGTACTGTTGTAAGATAGCCGTGGTCAGCCAAGAAACAGCCAATGTGGGACCGTGTGTGGGTGTGTATGAAATCCTATTCTCTCATTTCTTCCTTTTTTTCTCTCCTTCAGGGTGAGTAGTTGCGACCTCAGATAATGGCCTACACCCTCAGCTCGGCCACTGAGGGCCAGACGCGCAGTGTCGGACCTCAGCACTGCATCACACGGGTGGAGCTGTCGGTCACCGCGGCCAGCCTGCTGGACCGAGATGTAGCCTCCAAGTCGGACCCGTTCTGTGTTCTCTTCCATGAAGTGGATGGAAACTGGGTGGAGGTAAGGACGGAGGGATGATGGGCACAGGAGGAAGAAGATAGATGGAGATAGAGAGAGAGAGGGTGAGGAGGGGACAGTAGAGAAAGAGACAGGGGTGAAGAAGACGCAGGTTTCCATGAAGCAGGTGGAACATGGAGAGAAATCAATGGAGGATGAAAATGGCAGATTGAGGAGAAAACGCTGAACAGAGAGATCATAAATTAGTGTCTGGATCACAAGGAGTCAAACCCATTTCTGGTGTTTCTCCATGCTGTGTATTGTAACTCCAGGGAGGCGGACAGAAGAGGATAAAAGGGAAGAGGCAATAAAAAGAAAATTGTGGGGAGGATGAAGATTTGACTGTTAGAAAAGCTCTCAAGGTTACGTCCACCATGCTGACTCTTCCAGCAAAGCAAATGGACCACAGGATTTAGTTTGTAAATGTCTCTGTTCTTCATGTCTTTGCACACATTATATGCTGTGAACCAGATCCAAACTCATGATGTCTTGACCACCTGGCATGAGCCCTGCATGCTGAGCCTAGTACGATGCTGCAAGATTTGTGTGCACTGCTCCAACGTTAGTCTGATATAGTAAAGCTTGTTAAAGGCGCTATTAGGGTTCCAAAGTTAATAATATACGGTTCACAAGTAAGCTTACTGTTTACTGCCGACGTTGAAATATCAGGCACTTCCACTACGTGTCATCACTGCAAACCTTTGATTGTGCAGCAGGAACTATGTGAGTAAAAGAAAAGCATAGATGTGTTGGAAAAGCAGAGAAAGTGGAAAAGATAAACCAACGGCTGAATATTTGAGCATCCTTTCAATTTAAACTATACAGTTGCCCAAATTCAGTGCAAAATGTGTCTTTAGGTCGCACAGTTTTTCCTTGATTGTTTATTTAATTTAGATGTAAAGTGTCGAATACTACACTATATGGATGGATATTTTCAGTTCCCATAAATAATTAATTTATATTACATGCGTTGTTATTACTTGTAATGTAAAAAATGTAATCACTAGTATTGTAGAGAGTAGTAAATCTTCCAGTTCATTAGGAATATAGACTAGAAAAGGTAAAAGAAAATTCTATAGTTATCTGTTTCTTGGGAAAAAAAAAAAAACTTTATTTGGCGTTCTGCGGCACAAGTACTGCGCATGACTTTCCACTCTTAAGTTAAACCACATTCCTCCTCTACCTGTTACTTCCTTTCACATGGTGTTAAATTCTGGTTGCTTTCGGTAGGTTGGATAGAACTGGAGATTTATTAAGAAACATTCTGCATTTTTGCATTGTGTGTGCATCAACATACACACAATATGACAGACCGAGACTGTGGTTCACTCCATGTTCATGTTCACTCAAGTGAATGGGAAGTGTGTCCAAACTTTTGACGGGTAATGTATATACAGTATATTGGATCTTTTCAGAAAAATCTGAGTTTCCTAGTCATAATCACAACTTTGACGTTGATGTGAACAATGTTTACAAGTGGGAAACTGGTAGTCATGGTAACTCCTGTATGACATGTGGCAATAGTTAATGCTTGTCGGTGTGAATGCATTTGTCGCTCTGTGTGTGATTGGAAAGGCTCCAGTCAGTGACGACCCTGCACAGGATGAGCCGGATCAGTATCATAATAGATAAAATAATAACCAACTGTAGATTTTATGCATCATGTTGGCATCAGTGAGCCAACACAGAATACAGTCCATATTCCAAATGATAAGTTGACTTCAGGCACATTGCACTTTGCCTTCTGTTTCCTGTTTGGATAGTCTTCTGCCTTGCTATGGTTCCATGCACAAAGAATTTGTATATGGTGTGTTTTCATACTGTAGAAAAAAGAAATGCATGAGCACTAAGTTGAAGATGCTCAAGAGGAACATGGTGATGAAGTTTTGGTGTGTGTGGGTTGTTGCTTCAAGGCTTTTTAGTAGCTTTTCAGAACAGCTGGTCAACAGGGCAAGCTAGCTTTTGTGTGTGTTCCTGTGTGTGTGTGCGTGTGTGTGTAGGCGAATGCCTCGGGTTGTAGCTAGCTGTCGGTCAGCAGGGCATGTGGCTCCAATGTTAAATTGCCACCGGTTACTATGGTAACAGGTAGGGAAACAAAAGCTTAGTGCTCCTGGAGTGAGGGAACGACGGAGGAGGCGAAATGAGGCCCAAACCTTTTCTCGGATATTATCCACAGCTCGCTGTTTCTCTCACACTCCAGCTTTCTCACTTTCTCTGATCTCCTCCTGTTATCTTTGTTTTCGCTTCCCTCCTTTCTCTGATTGTCTCTCTCATTCTCTGTCGCCATTCTCCCCCTCCGTGTCATTCCCTGTCTCACTTTCTGTCTATCTTCGTCTGTCTTGTGAGATACATTAGAGGTGTTAGAAGCAGCTGGGTCCATCAGGGGGAAAGAGCGAGATAGGGTAAGAGAGGGTAAGAGTGTGAGAGAGAGGAGGTGTGAGAAAGAGATGAGAAGAGCGGGGAGGGAAAGAGAAGGTGAGGGGAAAATTAGCAAAAGAAAGCGAAAGAGACGATGGAGAAGAGAATGACAGAGAGGTGGGAACCATGATAGAAAATCAGGATAGCAGCTAACACTGGTGTTAGAGAGGCTTTGAAGGACATGATGGGCCTATATAAATATGGATCTCAGCTATGCAAATGACGTGGCACCCAGTTAGCAGACTACTTGGGCTATTTTCTAAATCCTCTGATTTTTTTTTCTCTCTCCGAACTCCAAATCCTAATACTAATCTCAACACGTGTCATGGACACCGCCTGTAACACTGCGAGTGAGAGCTCACAGGCAGTGTGATGTTTCCCACATATAGCAGGGACGCTGAAATCAGCAGGGTTTAAAATGACATCTTTAGCAGTGTTCTACTGTAAAGTGCATCCTTACGTAGCCTTGAACCTCATTTGCTGAACATCTTGTTTTAGCTTTAACTCATATTTTGATACTGAACTCTGAACACTAATTTTAGTGACATTGCTCTCTTATTTATACACATTAAAATGGGGAGTCTAAGGAAAGTGATGAAGTACATTACCAGAACATAATGTTTGTCTCCTCTGTTTGGTAACTTAACAACCAATTTAAATTCACATAAACATGAACCTTTGGATTATTAAAGCTGCCCTAATAATTCATATACTAATATTATTATATTCATGGATTACATGACTCGTTCGTTGTGATGAATTCATAAGTATTTTTTGTGTATTTTTTTGTGATCAAGTTTTCAAATGTTTTGTGTCCTAAAACAAAGTGAGTCAAAAGCAAATCTTGTGGCCTGCTACAGTCGTAGTCACACCACTGATGCAACCTCCCCAATACATAATATCCACTTCCAATATTTGGTCACGACTAGGCCTGCAGCCCATGAACATTTTCATTACTGGTTAATCCGTGAATTATTTTGTCGATTAATCTTTTTGTCTATAAAATGTCAGAAAATAGTAAAGACGCCTGTTATAATTTCACACCGTCAAATGTTACATCTGTAGACGTCTTATTTTGTCCAACCAGCAGTCCAAAACCCAAAAGTATTCAATTCCCAAAATAAAGCATCAAATCATCACGTTTGAGAAACTAAAACCAGATAATTTTTTGGCATTTTGTTAAAAAGAAAATTACTAAAACGATTATTTGATTATCAAAATGGTTGACAATTAATTTTCTGATGATCAGTTTATCAACCAATCGTTGCAGCTCTAGTCACAACTTAAGCAGGAGAGAAGCAAGAACACAGATCAGTCCATGCAGACACATGGTCTACATGCAGTACATGCCAGATACAAGTGAAAGAAATACAAATAAATACAAAACAAAAATCTGAATTACAAAGCAAAATTCCTCTAACTGTGCAAGAGAGCAGTTATAAAACCTAATTACTACTTTTAGTTACCACTGAGTATTATCATCCGACTCTGCAGTTCCCCTCAGCTTACTGAACTATTAACTATGAACTGAACTATTTTGGTTGACTCTCATGGCTCTCGTCAGCGGTGTTTTCAGCAGCATAGAGAACTGTTATCAGTGAAAAGGCATTTGGTATTTTATACCAACCACAAATAAAATAAATAAAAATAATGCTTATGCTAACAAGTTGATAAGTTTTTTAAAAGTGATAATATGTCAATGTTGTGTTGGGCTGAAAAAATCAATTACAGATGTTGAAACTCTGTTACAGACTTTATTTTGCAATTACGTGTTTGTTTTGGAGGTGCAGGTTTGTTTGAATCCTTTTTAGCAGCAACTTCTCTGATGTCTGAGTTTTTGAAGCCTCTTGGGCTCGTCTCATTGATTCAACCTCTTAGCTTTTAGCTGTTTGGCTGTAGCGTCCCTGTGTTTTCTCTCCGTGTCTGCTGAACACCAGCAGACAGCATAAAACGCCCTCATTTTATTCATACTGGTCATTAACAATTTTTTAAATTGCCAAGTGCACACTCCGTTCCAAGGCACACAAACGTTTGCCAAACATAGTCAGAAAAGTCATTTTATGTACAGTAAAACAGTGTAAGTTAAGCTGCAGGACTGTAAAAACCACATCCATACCAGTCCATATTTGTTAACTTTAAACACTTTCAGATAGTATCAGCTCCACGAATGGGCAAACAACTTTTCAATAAACACCAGCCAACAACATATGTTCCACAAATTCTTATAAACTCTGGAAAAGCATGGCAGAACTCAGGCCAAGCAGTAAGATGAACAAATTGTGGGATGTTATTGAGGCATATGTGATATTTAATTTTCATGTTTGACTACAGTCACAAGACATTCTGGTTATCATTGCCCTGTAAGAAGCTATCATGGCATCCAGCTGTTCATATTGTTATTATTGCCCCATTAGTAGCTCAGAGAAAACTGCCTGTTTCAGTTGCCTGTTTTATTGGTTTGTATTTCGTGTATCTGTTAGTAAAGATGGACTGATAAAAACAAATAGGGCAGAAAGGAGATGAAGTACCACAAGGATGTGATTCATTTCCATCATCTGGTGAGACTGCTGGGTTCAGTCCCAGCACCAGAGGAAAGTAACTTGCCAGGCATTTGGTTTTTATGGGTGGGCCCGCACCCAGTCTTAAGACTTTTAAGAGGACACCTACATGTTCTGTTTGTGTTTTCAACAGCTGCCGTCACTACAACAACCATGACACATTCCCCTGAAAGACACCAGATAACCATACAGAACCTGTTTCGGTCTAACCAGTTAACCAGTGACCTTGTTAACTGGCAACTTTCAGCTGAATGCGTCATGGTTGCTCGTACATAACATAAAAAAACCTAAATCTTAACCCTTCTTCCAAAATCTAGGGCAATGTGTTTTAAGTATTTTTAATGTTTTTCTTACGTGTAGAGCACGTTGAGTTACAACTACTGCATGAAAAGTGCTATACAAATAAATAAACGTACATAAAACACTGCAATGTCTGGTGGTAACCAGGCAACGTACAATTAAAAGCCCTCTAGCATTTCATACATGTTCCAGCCATATACTGGGTTTTGATTAGCCGACTGTATGCACTGATACCGATATCAGATATCATTCCAACATTGACTCAAATAGCTGGATCGGGTATTGGTGACAATGGATCAATCTGGTATCGGATACCATTATTTTAATAAATAACAATTCAGTACATTTATATCTATGTATTTATTTATGTTTTGTTTTACAATGTTAGGAAAGCAATGTTTAAGTGAAGCCTGATTTTGCTTTACACATAAAAGAATGATCCCAGTCTCTTCTACACAGTGAGGTGCTCACTGTCGGCTGATACCAAAACCCAGGTGTCCATATCAGTATTGGGACTGAAAAGTTGGATCAGCACATCCCTAGTTTTGACCTAGTGTTGTTAAGCTACAAAATGCACTCATTTTCCTCTGCTCTCTTCCCATGCATCAGACCCATTAAAACCCTTTTCCCTCTGAGGTCTGCAGCCTCTCTTTTCTTGGTTCTATGAGAGATTTTGGATAAAAGCATTCATAATGGCATATAAAAGGTACATTATACTGAGGCACCCTGTGTCTTTACAGTTAATACACACTATACTCAAAATACACTGAACACAAATTACAACTGAGGCTGATGTGAATGTCAACAGTTTTGCAGGTATTTGGTTAAAAACCAAACTGTAAAACAAATTCAAATGTTTACTCGATAATGATATCAGATGAAAAGTCAGGGCATCTCCACCGATGTGGTGGACTGACCAGCCAACATTGGGTCATCAGAAAACAATATTCAGACGTATATCCATAGTAACACAAAGCTTGAAAACACTAGTCTGTACAACTGCAATAAATCTGGTCTGACAGTAGTTCAAATCAGCTCAGTTAAATTCAGCAACACTGAAACACTACATCACAACACACTATAGTAAAAGATGACACACAAACAATGTACTGTAAAGTACTTTGTTTAGTGTCTGTGAATGGGCAGAATGACAGATGTAATTCAGTCTTAGGGTGTTGACATTTCATGACAACCATCTCCTGTGTATTAGTCCAATAACCATTCAAAAAGGTATTTTATATTCACTCTAATTCAGGAGTGGTGACAGGCCAGACCTATACTGACCCAATCTAATGGTGGATAAACACACTATGCAGTGTGTTCTGGGTGAGTCAGACTTGAGAGTAGCACGGTCAGAGAGTATTAGTCATCCAACCACCTGGTTTAGAGGACTCAGAGCAAATAGCATGACTCTCAGAGACACCCACACACTCTGATCTGTCTGTGTGCTGTCCGGGCTATTTTTTGGGGCCATGAGAACTCATGACTTGTAATAGTTAAAAGCTGGACTCACCTAGGAAAAGAGTGGAAAATGAGGAAAATCGAGTTGAGGGTTAAATCATTATGGTCTTAAATCTACAATAATCAACATTTCTTAGACTTTTTTATAGTTTGAATTGAACAAGTGTAGAAATCTTTACCCAACTCTGCAACTCTACTGAGGTTTTCAGCTTCTTTTAGTTCTTTGTTTTGGTTTTATGCATATGTTGTGTTGGGTTCAGTCTCACTGTGCACTCCCTGTCCAACACCAAACAGCAAACAGACACAGTTAGAAATAGTAAAAGTAAAGACTCAGACATTTTCTCTCAGGGGTTGGCAGAAAATGACTGAGTAGGTCATGGAGAAAAAAAAACAACAGATTTGTGCAGAAGTTGCTCAAGGCACAGCTGCAAGCCCTCCACTAACAGGAAGTGAAGTTACAGGTTGACGTGGCCACTATGGCCAGTTAGACAAGGGCAGCCAGAGTGTTAGCAGCAGGCTAGCAGCTGTGTAAGAGTATACCAATGCCTCTTTATACTGAATTGATTCCTTCATATTGATAGTTTTAGGTTATAACATTCCTTACATTTGTACCTTCAATACCTTTTCTTGTTTTAAAAAGTTGTGGTGCTCCATGTGCCATAAGCCAAATAAAGTTGAAGTTAAAGTTGAATTACTTGTCTTTCATTACTGGTTGTAAGATGGAGAAGCCAAGTCCAGGCAGCCAGAAACTAAAGTTAGTTAGTCGTCGACCACAGACGTTACTCAGTAGGTACAGATATGACAGAGGGAGGCTGCACAAGCCTGCACTGACACTATCAGAAACCTGCATGATGTTATAAGAATGGAACAATATAACCAGGTTATATTATTTTCCATGTTAAATGTAATATCTTGAGTATGATCACAACCAGGGTAAGACTCCTAACTCCTAGTGTGCATGTAAACATAAACAATTTCATAAAAGGTTGCCATATTTAATTAAATGACAAATTCTAATCCACCGTTCCTGAACAGGTTGATGTTAAAAGTTAACCACTGTTCAGAGCCTTTCTGGTGAAACTATACTGTTCCACTGGTTACACAGTTTCAACCACAATCCACTCAAATTGCATCTGTTAAAATGATTTTCTCTCTCATTGTTTTTTGTTTGTTTTAGCTCAGCCGCACTGAAACAGCTGTGAACAACTTGAACCCAGTGTTTGGAGTGAAGTTTCAGGTGGACTACCACTTTGAGGAGATTCAGAAGCTTCGCTTTGCCATGTTCGATGAAGACAAGTGTGCTACGCAGCTCTACGAACACGACTTCTTGGGAGAGTTCATTTGCACACTTGGAGTGGTATGGAATGATTTCTCTTTTTCAGTCCAAAGTTGGTTCTGTATTAAATGAAATAGAAGTCGCCATAGAGGGTATAGTTAAAGATAAGGAGTTAGCTTTGGGACTGGGAAACTATTAAATTGAACTGATTCAGGTGATAAGTTTCAGACTATTTTATTGTAGAATAGGTTAGAATAAATGTTCAGTGGTTCAAACCTATATTTCTTTAGGTTTGTGTTCTGTCCGACTCATTTCTTAACGATTCCTGTCTTGTGTCTTTCTATTATTGTCTACTAGATCGTGTCTAATAAGAAACTTCATAGACCGTTAATCTTAGCCAATGGGAAACCAGCTGGCAAGGGATCCATTACGGTAAGAACCAATATTTCTTTTAAATGTAGTCTCTGTATCTAAAACTCTTATTTCTTCTTTTTCTTTCCCGTTGATACACACACATACACACTGCCACTGTAGGTCATGTGGATGCAGTTGCTGTTGTTTAACTATAATGGCAGGGTTGCTGTTGTTGATGATGATGACAGCAGAGAGGTTGGAAGCAGGGGTGACAGCTTCCCTTTACTGCACCAAATTTGTCTGACTTTTGTTTCTGTCTTTCATATTTCCTTACAACATAAAGAATATATGCTTTCATAGCCCAGTGATGTGATAGTCAGAAATGATAAACCTTATCCTGCTCAAAGTGCTTCATGCATCTTTAACTATGTAAACAAATAGCCAGGCTGAGGGGTTCGCATCATCTTAAGCCAAGAAGGGCTCCTTAACAACCTAGCAAGAAAAACTGTTGACCCATGTTAATAAAGTTTAAAACAACATATACTGAAGGTTCCTTGCACCAGCTGAGCTAACTGCAGGTACCTGTTTTTCTATTTTCATTTGGCCTCATGTTCTGTTTCACGCAATTTATTTTTGAGGTATATGACTATATGGAATAGCCAGCCTTCATTCAGAAGGGGTCTCTCGTGCAAGTAAGCTATAAATATTTATACCTTCTAGGGCCTTTGATTTGCCTAATGACTTTTGATGTGGCACTTTTTATTAAAGGATTTTATTAAGGTTTCATGATATGAGCATGTGTGACATAGGCTATGCCTCTTTGATATAAACCATATTTTATTGTCATAATAATAAAGATGCTTTGTGTACATTCAAATCTTACTTTCTAGTTTTTTTAATAGCTTCATACCTCTCAAATTATTTGAAATTTAAGCCCTGGGTCAGGCTCATTAATAGCTCACCCAGTTAGCAAAATTGCTGTGACCCAGATCCAGCCCACACCCTACACTTTCGGAACTTTCATCCAAGCCCACATACGGCGTGGAATGATGGCACTTGGGCAGTCCACTCCTGTTTCCCAGATCTGGGCCACAAGCGTGCTGTATGTCAACCAAGAACAAAGCAGATGAACTAGAACTGGCCCACATCCAGAATACACATACCTGAGAGCACTGCATCTGTACCCAAAAAGGCCCACATTTGATTTGGGATATTTGGACCATATTTTTTATTTTACATGTGGGCCATTTCAGGCTCACATAAAAGAAGTGATAATGGTGCGGTGGGTGAAGTATGGCAGGGTTGCTATCGTTGCTATTGTTACAATGCCCCACCCCCCCACCCCCAATTTTTACGGGAATATATGTCCCTGGATGGCAGTGATGATGAAGATGTTATTGAGGTTGCTGCCATTACTGTTGTTGTTAATGTTAAAAGTTGCCAGTATTTTTGTTGCAGCTAATGTTGTGCTGCAATATTATTTTAGATAACAGCTCAGGAGCTGTCTGACAACAGAATCATCACTTTGACCCTGAGTGGGCGTAAACTGGATAAGAAGGTAGGTGGTTAGACCCACACACACACACACACACACACACACACACACACACACACACACACACACACACAGTGCATTAGAGCAACACACATTACTGTAGGACACAATTGCCAAGCCCACACAGACAACATTTACAGTAAATGTTTTCACTCTCTGCACCTTTGTCCGCCAACTAATGAGCTATCAGGTGCACTGATGGTTGGAAATTTATTTTTATTTTTATAACAATTTATTTTTAATTTCGGACTGATTGAAGTAGCTGCTGGTGTATGGTGAAGGGACGAATGACAGCGGGTGAGAGACAGCACAGCTTGAATTGTGATTTAAACTCATGCTGGTGTGTGTCAGCTGTGCACCCTCTGGTCAAACCACCAGGATACATTTAACATTTACATTTACATCTTGTCATTTGGCAGGTACTTTTATCCAGAGTGACTTACAAGCGACTCTGAAAGAGTTGTGGTACAAACTCTGACTGGTGACCAGTGCAATTAGAAAGAACACTAGACAGAAGGGTTTTATATAATAAATAATTAAGTAATAAATCTTTTAATAAATATGTTAATTAATAAAATGCATGCCCAATGTGGCCACTGCAATTTCATTTATCATCTGCAGTGGTCAAATTGTGATGATACATGTGTTGCAGTTTGGCCGAGGAGAGGAGAAAAGAGGATAAAACAGGAATCATCCTAAAAAGGACTTTATCAGTGTCTCTGTTCTCTGCAGGACTTCTTTGGGAAGTCAGACCCCTATCTGGAGTTTCACAAACAGGGCGAAGATGGCAAATGGATGCTGGTGCACAGGACAGAGGTGAGTCATGGGTGGGGATTAAAACCACCTTCATTTAACTGTCATTACTGTCAACCACGAGCTGTCGTTGTCAGCTAAACCAGCTAATATAGTAGGTGATGCACTGTAACTTTAACAGTAAGCAGAAGGCTGGTGAAACTGATTACAGCCCCAAGTTTAAATAATTCTACTGTGGCTACAACTGCATCCTATGTGCTGCTGTATAATATAATGATTATGTGCCTATTTCTGTGTCTGTGACTTCAGGTCATAAAGAACACTTTAGACCCAGCGTGGAAACCCTTTACTGTGCCTCTCATTTCTCTCTGCAATGGAGATGTGGAGAGAAACATCAAGGTTAGAGTTTCATTTGTTACGAAACTGGTATTATATGGATTTTCAGTTTTACTACTTGCTACACTGCATACTGACAATAGAAAGAAGGACAGAAGGTGCCAGTGTTTATGCACTGGTTAGCATTATATTAAAGTAATTTTATGATGTTGTGTCATCAGGTCCTATGTTATAAACATAATTGAGTGTGACACATGTGGAGAAGAGTAAAAAGGGTAAAAATATCAGCGAAGTAGCGATTTGTGTTTCAAAAAAGAAGCTATGCACACTAACCACTGCATAGAAAAGTTGATGGTATGATGTTTTCTACACAATGACAGGTCCTGTGTTATGACTATGACAATGATGGAGGCCACGACTTCATAGGAGAGTTTCAAACCACAGTTTCCAAGATGAGTGAAGCCCAGAACTCGGTGGAGGTAAAACATGTTTGGCATTAAAAGTGTGTGTTCATCATTTCCATGTAATGTCATCTATACATGAGTACAGAAAGTTATGTTACGTTCTCATGTAGGGCTGCAACCAACGATTATATTCATTATCGATTAATCTGTCATTTTTTACTCGATTAGTTGTTTGGTCTATAAAATGTCAGAAAATGGTGATCATTTTCTCCCACTTTTGTCCTGACCAACATTTCACAACTCAAAGAGATTCAGTTCATTATCATGGAACCAGAAAATATGACATTGCTGGAAGCTGGAACCACAGATTTTTTTTCTTAAAGAACGATTATCAAAATAGTTGCCAATTAATTTAATAGTTAGCAACTTATCGACTAATTGTTGCAGCTCTGTTCTTTCATTTAGTTAGTGTTTAAGTACAGCTTAGAACCAAACATTATGTATCTAAGTGTTTGGTTCATGACTGGATACCTATTAAACATGTGGTTACCAGTGTAACCCTGGTACTCTGAAACCTGACTGAGGTATCTCACAATGTAAAGTTTGAAAGAAAGCTAATGGCCAAATTCCCATCAGCCTCAGCTCTACTTGGAGACAACATGCACATGACACGCTAAACATCTAACACTAACATGCTAGCAGCATGTGACAACAGTAACTGTTCATTACAGGCTAACATGCTATATGTTACATACTCAACATCAGCATGTTCACATGTATAAAACAGCAAAATATTTGTTAATATGCTCACATGTACTGTATGTTATCATGCATCTTAGCTTGTGGGTTGTTAAAATCAACATTCAGCTTCAAGCAAAGCAGAGTTCAAGTAACAACAGAGGCAGACTAAGTACACCAGAGACTACTTAAAGTTTAACTTAAAGTTGAACAAAATCAGATAATGTAGAGCTGAACTTGACACTACCCTCAGGCCAAAGTTGACACTTTCCCCCTATTAGCAGTAAGGATCTATGAATAGCAAATTTCTTTTCTTCTTTCTCAATTTTATATTGACCCAACATTTTTCTTTGCTACTGTGTAATTAGCTGCAGACTTTCCACTACATTGAAGCAAATCCTGCATTACGGAAATGTTAGCTGTAGCTTAATTTACAATGCGAAGGTCATTACCTGGATGTAAACCGTTACATCATCTAGTTTATAATGTGACACCTAAGCTGCTGAATCCATCTGAATCATTTTGGAGCACTAAACCATTATTTTAAACAGCATTTACAGTATCTGATCTTTCACAGATTAACTGAGACATGTCATCAACCAAGAAATCCCACTTTTACCCTGTACTTGCTAATTTGCCGTTTAAATGCATTCAGTTGCATCCATCAACAATGAAGTTGGAATAATCAGGCATAGATATGCTTTGCTACATTTTTCACACGTTATGGCCACAGAGGATTTGGTTGAGTCTTAAGTCTGCGATGCTAATGAATAAATACTATTGAGATTTATTCTTCTCACTTTTGCATTTCTGGTCTGCTAAAGATGTAAAGATGCGGAGATCAGAAAACCGTTCATTCATTATGTGTGTGTGTGCGTGTGTGTTAATTTGTGAAACTGCGTGTGTGCATGTGCCAAAGCAGCATCATGACTTGTTCTCCCACTGAGTGTCTTCATGTGTGGTAATGTGGTTGGGGGGGGGGGGACAAAATAACAAGTGAAAAAAGACAGAGACAGGATGGAGAGATGGGGGATGGAGAGAGAGAGAGAGAGAGAGAGAGTGAAGAGAAGAATAACAAAATGAGAGGTGCTTTTGAGATGTAAAACAGTCTTTAGCTGAGCCCTAGTAACACGACAAGGCATTTAGAGATACCTGTCATATGAATCACCAACTGACTTAAGGCATTTGAAACTGTGCAGCGTGTCTGAAACACATTGCTATCTAGTGTATTACTGTGTGATATACAAGACAGCATGCTTAACTATTCTTTCATCTGCATATATAAAAATACACATGGAGTATTTTTAATAAACAGTATTGCTGTGTTTCCCATACAGTTTCCCTTATTCCTTTATGCTCCGTTATAACAAATTTAACAACATTTTGTGTCTGTGAAATGTTGAATCTGGTTTAATCGTTCAGGGTTTAAGTCATCTAACAGCAGTTCCAAATTGATAGACTGTAGATTGTATATAGTCAGCTTATAATACAGCTTCAAGTTTGACTCTCAAGTTGAAATTACTGCAGGCAGCGTGTGGAATACATGCAGATCCAAGCCACAGTCTCTCCTCTGTTCATTTCTTCCCATCTCACTGCACCTTCCAACTCTGCTGTCATCTCTACTTTTACCCTCATTTTCTTTTTTTTCCCTCTAACTTTTTTCTATATTTTCCACTTATCTGATGCTGATACTACTCTTTTTTTGTCTCCAACTGTTTTTTATTGCTCTTCAGGTGGAATTTGACTGCATCAACCCCAAGAAACAGAAGAAGAAGAAGAATTATAAAAACTCTGGAATTATCATCGTCAAGTCATGTAAGGTGAGGATGGATGAATAGAGGGATGGATGGATGTAACTTTTATTTTGATCTTTGGTTGCTTCTAAATTATGACTTCCAGTACTACTTTTTGAATAGATGGTGGATGTAATCTATATAGCTTTAAAAAAGGGTGGCACATCAGAACTATGGAATCACATGTAAGCATGTTTCCCACATCTCAAATCAATACAGGCTATTTATGAAGACAGACAGCAAGAATGAATAAAACATGAAATCACTTTGACATGTTATTTCTTGTTATCTCCCGCCATTGAGTTTTTATATTGGCACAGGGATAAACTAGTAGCTTTGTTTATCAAGATAATAAAGTACAACAGAATTCACAGGTATTATAGTGAGTCTTTTTTCAGTTTGTTGTACTGTATATAACTTTTAGGATTACAACATGATAACCATTTTATTTTCTATATAAATCAAAGACCATAAGGGGAAAAAAAACATTAGACCTCTCAGGAAGGTGCTAACTAATTTCTGTTTTAGAAATACATATTGTCATGCTCTAACGGCAGCCATCCATCCTTTGAAAACAAACCTCACCTCTCAAACTCAAAGCTTCTCTAAGTAATTTCCATCCACTAGAGAGCAAAAAGTTTCCAAAACTAACCCTCAGGAACATTTGGTATTATCTTATGAAGTAGTTTGGGCTGACCTGTTTGTCCGCTGACACATCCAGAAGCCACAAAACAATACTGTCATCCCACTGGAGTTGTGCTTCTGGCCACCTGATAAATTTGAGTCCTTTCCTTTAAGCTCTGATTTGGTTGATCCACCAACTCCTGAGAAAAATAGCTTTACCTGCCAAGTGATACCAGACATTTGTTAACTTCAACACCCTGCCATTTTGTGCAGGGCAGGTAGCACACGCTTACATGAACGTGCTCTGCAGAAAACAGCCGCTTATGGTTTTCTATGGGGAGTTGATTTGAACCATGAGACTTAACCACACAGAAGAATCTTCCACAGTGTGTTAGCTATAAAACCAAAACAATGAGCTGAAAAGGCTGAAAATCTGCACAGGGCTACAGAGTTGGCTGATATTTAAATGATATTCAATTGTGTTAATATCAAAAGAATCACTTAATGCCATAAAACTTAAAAAAAACAAAAAAAAACAAAAACATTAAACACAAGCGACTTAAAAAACAATCTTTGTTGTCTGTTCCTGGTAAATTCCAATTATTCCAAATATCAATACAATATAGGTTATATCCATTAAAATCCAAACAAAACAAAAATAACTAACTCAGCTGTCAGACAAATCTTTCAAATTTCTCCTCACGTCTTATCACCTCATAATGACCCATCTTACACTCCACTCAATGAAACATTTGATTAAACCATTGTGGTTTTGATCAGCTGACACAATTCTTACTGGGCCGTCATAACTGCCTCTGAATAACTAATTAGTGCGGCAGCTTTGAGCCCCACAGAGGACACATTAAGCTGGAACACTGAGTCTTCAGATGCCTATTGGAATGACATTAAAGCTGTGTGCAGATGATGACAAGCCTTCATAATTGATTCTTTTCCTTCTTCCTTTTTTCAAGCGCACAATCATGAACAAGCTTTTGTACATGACATGTGCATGGACACACACACGTACACATTCAAACACATGCGCAAAACTGCTAATACAGTAATTATATTTGTTGGCTGCCAGCAGGGATTAGACTAATGACAGAAAAATCCATGCTAAATATTCGTTGTAAGTGGAGTCGAAATTGTGTTCAAACAAGATAATAATTGGCGCTCCATTGGCGGTACCTTATATCAGAATAAACATGGGTTGTTTTGTCATTTTACAAACAAATTTTAGGCTTCTGCTTATGAAAAGAACTAATTCGTTTATTATTTCAGTGTGCTGCTAGTTTGTTCACTGCATAGCCTGTGGTGTTAGAATAAGTGGACTATCAACTAGTGAAGAAAAAATACTTTTAAAGCAGCTCAGTTTGTAACATTCTGCTTCTGCTTTTCTCAATAGGTCAATACTCTCCTCTTCTTTTACTGGCTATTGTTATTTTCCTTGTCGTCTTACTGTAGCCTTGACTCTTGTGTCTCTAGATTACAAGAGACTACACTTTTCTGGATCACATACTGGGAGGATGCCAGCTCATGTTTACCGTGAGTATGATATTAGCATGCCTGTTTTTCTGCTTCTGCCATGACGCGATAATGAGATACATGTTTCTGCATGCTTTGCTCTCTAAAAGCGGATGGAAAACATTCAGAATTTCTATTTTCATCTCCCAGGGTTACAGCTGGATCACAATCATTTACATACAGAAAGGGAAGAGTGCGAGGGACAGGGGGAAGGTACTGAGAGACAGAAAAAATGAGCAGCGTAGAGAAGAGTAATGGGGTGTTGTGAAACATTGAAATGTTGGTAATTTTTTTGAATTGTGAAAACAGGAGGGCAGAGAGAGAGCAAGTAGAAATATAATAAATTGATGTATTGAAATGGTGGAAATAGAAAGTGAGTGTGAGATTAGGATATGAGGATAGAAAGAGAAGGTATTTTATAGAGGGAGGAAGAGAGAAAGAGAGTCTATTTTAGTCTCTCGTTAGGAGAAACTCTTGTGTGTGCCTGGTGACGTCACTCCTTTGTGTGTAACTGAGTGTGAGAGAGCCCTGTTTTATAATAGCAAATCTCACACACACACACGTAGAGCTGTATTAGTGTTATCCGGGGTGTTTTTGTCCAGAAGAGCTTTAATACAACTGCCTCGCTGATAAATCTCAGGACCATTCAGATTGGCTCGCTTTTACCGTAATGAACACCAAAAAATGTACACAAATTCAGAACCCACTTGCACACTAAGAAAAATGCAAAGACACACTCACAGTGCAGCCCATATACAATGAGAGAACACACACTCTCTGTGCCAACTATACATGCATAGTGTCCCTTTTTTCCTCTATCTCTCAACAATTTCCCAGCTTTGTGAGCTAGAACCAGGCTCCAGATGTAGCATGGTACAGATAATGTAGTTTGTTACATGCTTGATTTTGCAGTATTTCCCTTAAAGTGTGTTCTTAGATGAGACACCTGTGCACCACACTGTATAGTAGTAGTGTGTATCAGGAACCATTGCATTCATTCTCTGAAAATGTATTGGAGTAAAATAGTTTTTTTTCTGATGGGTAATTTTGACATGAGATGTCAAAAAGATGGTAGTAATAGTGTCTAAATACTTGGGGATCAAACCTGAGAATAGTTTAAATGTAGTCCTGTGTATGCTGTACCTTTCTTATGTGCTATTTTCAGACTTTGGCTGAATGTGCTGTCAGTTCAAGGTGTTGTTTAAAAGAAACATAAATGTTGCTTTGCATCTTTAATCCCATTAATTAGATTTCATTTTGAGAAGCTTATTAACATGTATTCTGTGTGTTCAGAAACACAGGAATCTCCTAGAACATTTCATGAAAGTAAAGTAGAGCTACAGCTAACAATTATTTTCATTATCGATTCATCTGTTGATTATTTTCTCGATTAATCGATTAGTTGTTTGGTCTATCAAATACCAAAAATAGTGAAAACCATCATTTTACAAAGCTTTGGATGCTTTTTCTCCCCAACCAACAACAACCCAAAGATATTCAGTTTACCATAATAGAGGACTTAAGAAACTAGAAAATCTTCACATTTAAGAAGCTGGAATCAGAGATTTTTAGCATTTTTTCTTTAAAAATGATTCAAAATGATTAATTTATTTATCAAAATAATTGCCAATTAATTTTACCTTCTAGTTCAACCTTTGATTTTTTGTTGAACGAATAATAATTATTTCAGACACATTGCACATTGTTTGTACTGATGATTCAAATGTAAAGTGGTGGCATTCTCAAACAGCTGAAAACATAATATTGTCTATGGGAAAAATGAATGTTAGACTCTGGGACCCTGGAGCCCTGGGCAGCTGTTTAAACGCTCTGTTGGAAAACACATTGCACCTGTACCCTTCTTGTTCTCGTAGAAAGTAATGCTGTGATTATGTGGACTATTTCTGGTGCAAGAGAGTTCTTGTGCAGGGGTGACTTTGCCTGTGTTGTTGTGCAGAGGTGCTGTCATTGTCAGAGGACGTATTCTGTACGACTCCTGGGGGCAGATAGCTGCTGGATCCTCTGTGAAATTCAGGGCATTGTTAAGGAGCACACACACACACATATACACATACATACACGTGCGCACAATGACGACCTTCACTGCCAGCATTTTATTTTCACCTTATCGTATTGTGAGATATGAGGCTTTAAAGTAAAGACATAGTTGTGTTACTATAGTGACTCTAGCTGCTGTTGATGACAATGTTTGCACCATGATGAATACGTGAGGGAGAAATATGTGTACAAGAGAGTGAAAAAGGAGCATTAAAGCAGAATGAATGTAGTTTTTCTGGCAGTTAAGAGGATGGTATCAATATATCTTCACTATTATTCTCAGTACACAATAGATTTACTCAGTAACACAAAATTCAGTTCTGAATTGACAGAACGTTACGTTAATTTTTCTTTTTCTTTGAATTGACTAACATTTGGTCATTTAAGTTAGTGATGTAAACAACAACAACAATGACAAAACAAAAAACAAAAAAAAAACGGGCAACTGGCAGGTCAGTCAAACTTTGCATTTCTCCACATGTGAAGCAGTGTACATGGTGTTACAGGGAAAGTGGTACACAGCAATTAAAGAGTTTGGAGGCTGGTCAAAAAACAAAAGCACACAGCATAAGTGTAAGGAATGAATAAACTGTGTATGTATCTGCTCTAACAAGAGCTGCAAAGGTTAAACCATCCTACAGTATCTGAGTGTTACAAAGTCAAGGAACTTATCATTAACCAACTAGCTACATTACATTTGTGTAGTTACATTACATTAGTCATATTTGTTGGGTTACAAGTTACATGTAAAAAAATGACTTACAATATTGTGTATCATTTCCACACTGTAAGGAAGCCAGTCGTGAATGCTATCAGAGTTGGAAATATTAATGCTCTATTCTTCTCCTCAAGCAACCCCAGCCAACAATACCCAAGATAATGTTACATTTATCAAATACATTGGTTAGCTGTCATCTTATGAGCTTTATCTCTTGTAACATTAAAAGCAAAAATAGTTTGAAAGTATGTAATCTTGCCAGCAAAACAGGGTTACGTTAGACGAAATGACAGTCTGATTATTTTTCCTTATCATACTTATATGATAAGGACTAACTAGCTCTACACTGCAATACAAGATCAATGCTGTTTGTTTATCTCTGTGTTTTCTATCTACTGGATCATCTGCTAGTGAGGATGGGAAACGCAGCTTCATCCTCCGTCTGTTAGCATGATAACATGTATGTAGCCATCAAGTGCATATTTAAGAGGTCTTTTACAGGGTTCTGGTTTTAAAAGCTGGAAACTGTTTTAGTGAACAGTCAACTGCAACCAAATCAAATTTCAACTGAAGAACTGTCTAGATGGGGCATAAAATCATAAAACCTTACTCTCTACATACTGTAATGTAGGTTCCATTTAATAAAACTGAAAATCTGATGATCCGGGTATTCATTGAATGATAAAACAGTTTTACTGTAATAGTAAGTAATTCCTCTTCATGACCAGTTAAAACCACAATGTGCAGTTTCGACTTGTCCGGTGGTGATGAGCTCTGAAGTTTATAACCATTAGGACTCTCCACATCCAGCCTGCTCTCTTTTGGATGACTGAGGTGAATAAACACTCTCTCCATCTGCTGTCAGCCAACAGTTGAGTGCCTCAGTGAAAAGTTGGACAGTGCAGGGCAGCTCTCAGCTGTGGAAATATTTAAAGTATTAGTCAATCAGGATGTTGCCAACATCCAACATGCTGTGTTAAAATAGAAATATCATAAAATTTGGAATTTGCAAATGGCTGTTGGTAGTTATTTACTGGCAGACTGGTGTAAATATTTTAATCATTTCCTTAGCCAGAGCCTTGCTTGTTTGTAATGAGCAGAATCGTAGTGCAATAGGAACATTTGCCAGTTTTAGTGGTGATGAGATGAGCAAATTTAAGGCGGAATGGGAACTCTTAAATCCTCGCTGCTCACTCCTAATCTTTCGCCTTTTGTCACAGACCTGCAGCTCTTTCAGTGATGCACACACACAAGCATACGTAATACTGTCTTAACACAGATACTTCCTCTCTCCTGCTTACAAACTCATTTACATACACACACGTGAGCACAAACATATAATATCCTCGCCACACTCTCGCTCCTGCTTTCACACTTACACACTCCGACCGATTTACATGCAAACTCGCAAACCCTGTTACTGGCACACACACACACACACACACACACACACACACAGAGTATCTTCTTCATACAGACATTTTATCACACATACTTACACATATACACATATTCTGTAGGTGCGCACACACACATAGAGTATCTTCAAACATCCACCTTCCCTGCTTACGCACGCTGGCTGATTTAGACATGCGCAAGCACACATAATTTCACGCAGACGTTCAATCACTGATGACATCTCCTTCTCACATACACACTGCCACTTATATGCACAGATTTGACATAAACACAGAGAAGAAGCAGCCATGTACAAAAACACAGCCGCACAGACACACACACACACATGCAGAAAGAGCTGTTCTGCGGTGTTCAATCAGACTTAGTATGGCTCTAATCCTAATCTCCAGGAAGGGAAAGTCTCTCCTCGGGGCTGTGGGAGCTGGAGGAGAGAGCAACATTTCTCTGTTACACACTCCAACACAAAGAGACAGCTTGCTACTGCTGATGGGCTGTTTGTGAAAGACTCATTTGAACTGAAAGACACTATTATTCATATTTTATGTTTGATATAATTCAGAGCTGTGTAGAGCATAACTGGTTGTAAGGGATTTCAGTGAGTGGAGAGCAGACTTAAGAGTGTAAGAGGTGTAGAAAGTATACAGAAGCTACAGTATATGTATCACACCACAGCGAAAGAGACCACTTCCTGAGGTATGAGCTGCTTATGGTAGTGACAGAGAGTATCTGCTGTATAAACTGTCAAATCCATCAGTGCCAAAGGGAAGAGAACAACAACATGAAATATAGTAGGTCACCAGCGCTTTAACTCACCCTGTGCTTCAGGTGATAATTAAAAATCACAAACGTTGTACTTGTGTTCCTGTGGATTCATGGAGAAAACAAACTTCTCATGAATGAGAGCACAGACAAGCATCTTCACAGCTCAAAATATTCAAACAGATAATATCAGTCAGCTTTTCTTCCCAGTTTCCGCCTGCTCTATACTGTAGTCTACAATGCCGTTCAGATATTATATGTCATTGTCACAACAGATCTCAGGACATTATCATGTTATTCAGCGAAGTGAGGCCATGCGACAGGCAAAATATTACATCATGATACAGTTATTAATTCCCAAACCCTGACAGTATCTGATGTTACGTTGCAGTTGAAATAACACTAATGTGATGGTGAAAAGGTTGTTCATTTCAGTCCAATGTTTCTGTTAATCAGTTAATTTATCATTCATGTTACACAAATAACAAAATACAAGTTTCAGTTGAGTTATTTGTCTTTCACAGTTATGTTTATTGAAGGGCTTCAGTCTTGCTGTGATGTATTTTTTAGTGTGTTTTCTGACGTTAGGGCAGATCATGTGTTAAATCAAGTGTGCATCATTAGGTAATCAATGTAGTGAGTTACGAGGCACTGTCAAGGTGAGGGAGGAAAGGTAAGACTGCCACCTTTTTTGCATTTACTCCTGCCACCTGACCTACTTTTTCAACATCCCCTTTAAAGTTTTCCTGTGGCTAGCAACATGGTCTGTGCTTTACATGGGCCAGCGGCTCTACAGTTATATTTAGGGAGGTAAAACTGTCTGAATTCTGCTTTTTTGATTAGTGTTCAGATACTGTCAATGAGACTCTTCCTACAGATGTTTCACATTAAAATCATACCAGATGAGGGAGGGCTTATTCACTTTGAGCTACCAGAAGGCTTGTAATGTAACATCTGTGCAGAAAGTGTTGAGTGTCATTGACAGTAACTTAACACCAATGAAAAAACAGCACAGTATCAACAACAAATTAAAGCATATCAGATAAACAGGGAAATGTCTTACTAAATATGATCAAATATACATATTATATAATATAAAAGCAGGGAAATGCATGGTCTTTTTTAAAGTTCAAAATGTATGATATATTATTGAAGACAGTAGGCATCCTCAATCAAAATGATCACTGGTATACGTTACCTCATATCACAGTATATGGCTTATCCATACAGCAACAATGAGTCACCCACCGATGCACACTTGGGGACTATTGGGATTTTTAATGTTGTTTTTTGTTGTTTTTTTTAGTGGAAGCATGCACTTATTGTTACGTGTTGCATGAAAACACACAGGAACAAATATTGACCAAAAACAGAACCACCACAGGACAAACCTTGCAGTGGACAGCAGCTCCCGGTTGTCACTGGAAACAACTCAGAGTGAGGCAGAGAATGACTCCAGAAGATGTTCACACAGACTTTTACACACTCATCCATCCAACCAGCCTTCCATCCATCTCTCTGACTGTTTAACTGCAAATGAGTCTGAGAAGTCCTGGCGTGAGAATTGGCTGATACTTGACAAGGCAGGGCTGAGAAAACTCCAATGTTAATGTCAGCACGTCAATTATTTGACAGTAATTTGGCTGTAGTGGAATCCCTGTAATTTATTGCAGTCACAGACGCTTTCTGCCACATCGCTACTATGAAATATACAGTAATGAGATGCTGCGCTGTCGCCCCCCGTTCATTTATATTCTGTGCACTTGCTTATTGAAACTGTGTGATTGTCGTGTTGTGTTTAGTCTGCTTGTGTGTTAGCAATTACTAATAGCTCTGGGCGAAGAATTGGTTGGAAACAGAATGGTGTCATTTCCCACTGCCGCCAAGTTCACGGCCATCAAAGTGATAATGTCTGTCACTGGAGAGGGCACTGGAAACATACCTTAATAGTTTGGGGATGATCCTGTGTGTTACTGTCAGAATTTTCAGATTCATTTCCTAGAGGGGGAAAATATGAACAATTGGAGGAAATTAAAAATCAACATAACCTGTTGCTTGGTGGAGGAGGAGCTTGAGTTGTGAACATAGTCACAGCTACACATGTTGATTGGAAGGAAGAAAGACTTCTGGGGTTGTTTTGGGGTTGACTGACACGAGAGACTGGCACAGAGAGGGTCATTTGCACACACTCATGAAATAGGTGGCTCTGGAGGTTTGGTGACATATTGATGACTTATGTGCAGAGGCCACCATTGCTTGTGATTAGTTTTGTTAGTGGCAACCTGGATATGAAGAAAAAAGCTCTATCTGTGTCGCTTCTCATTTGGCAAAAGTAGGCTTGTATAAAATTGGATGGTGATGGTGACACAGCTAATATGATATCTCATCTCAATCTCCTCTCTCCTTTTTTGGATCTCTTCTGTGTCCAAGACACCAAAGTTGAACGGAAAAGCACAGCAAGACATCACTTTACCTCTATGAGTGAATCCATTGATTGAAGTGATTCCACTGAAATGAAATTATTTCAGTCCGAAATTTTGCTGTTACAAATACTGGTGTTACCAAGCATGAAGAAGGAAGGATGAATTTCTGTGTTCGGTAGGGATGGTACATAGCAAACATGTATACATGTGAAGCTCCCTTGACAAAAGGATAGAGATGCAGTTCAAAGATGGAGAAAGACTGAGCCACCAGTATCAAAGCATGTTCTCAAGCCAAACAGGCAACACAATAACAAAGAACTATTATCATTTTATATTATGTTAAATCCCCACTCAGTGTTCCATTGGGTTTCTAAGATAATTTGATCACTTGGCACCCTGAACCGAGAGTAATGTGCTATCTGGGTCCTCTTTTATCACATATGTCATTCCAGGACTAACACACATGTACAAAATACACAGCAGCACCCTAATTCTGTCACCCTGCATCTCTCTGTCCGTCACTCCTGCTGCTCCTTATGCTCCCTCTCTCTCCCCCCAAAACTTTATCTCATTTGCCCAATTTCCTCTCTTTTACTCACATCTACCACCTTTGCTCTCTCTTCCCACTTCTCCGTTTTCTCTTTCCTCTTTCCTTGTTGTCTTTATTGAACCAGAACATTGTTGTTTTATAGCATTCCTTGTACCGCCAAACAAAGAGAGAAATGGTTTAGACCTTTAGATCTTTACACTGATAGGAGGGAGGCGGAGTTTCTGGGTCGGGTTCTTGTCAGCGCACAAACCGCTATTCACTGCCTGAGGAAAAGCTTGTCACTCTTAATCTCATATTATGTTAGGCTGTGTGTGTGCGTGTGTGTGTGTGTGTGTGTGTGTGTTCACATCCATATATACAGCATGTCAACGCAGTGTCACCCTGTGGTCATCGGTGTTATAAATATCCCTCTATGTGGGTTCAGGGCCATTATTTCTTTTTTAGACACGACTGCACTACAGTATTTTTGTATCTGTCCTCAGATGAAAATCTTATATGTCCAAGAATTAAGAAAAAGATTGATTCCTTGCTTGGTGACCCTTAAAGTTTTGAAATTACATTTTAAACATGTTTGATGAATCAGAAAACATGCTTAGTAGATCCAGTAGACCATGTGTATTTTTTTTTTTCCAGTTAAATGTCAAAATTGCAGATACAAAAGGCTATGACGATATATCGTGGCACAATATTTTGTGATACAAAAAAGCCAAGGCATGCATCCTGGAGCTGAAAAATTCATCACAATATCAACTAAATAATGCCAGTTGGCTCTCAAATAAGGTACTTGAGTGGTGCAAAGTGGGAGCCCATCAGGTCTTTCCAAGCTCTTGACTGTTGATGATGTCCCAGATCAAACACTGTTTTCAAAACTTAATCTCTAGCTTCTCTTTCTTTCCTTCACTTCACTTTGTATAATGCCACTGAATGGCAGGAATAAATCAGGAATAATCAGGAAAAACATAAAGTATTGTTTTTCATACTGAACCATGAGCCGACTGCATCAATAGAGGTTTCATGTTTTCAGTGACTTCTGAGTTATCAAGGTGTTCTTTTTGAAAATGAGACCATGTAACCAGTATGAAGCAACCGTTTGAAGCAAATGGCCTACAGTAACATGCTGACTGTCCTGTGATGTGATGCCAGTAAATCTTACACAACAGGCCCATGAAGCTTTGCAGAGCCCAGCTTTTTCTGGACAAAGCACTGCTCACAACTCAGTTTCAGTTTTTCACATTCTCAAAAGTTAACAAACGGTAAGGCAGTAGTTGTAGTAGTGCAGTTTTACATAATTTTGATTACTACACTTTTAATAGAGAAACAAACCAAGTCACTAGTGGCTCCAGCTAAGCTATTGAAGCATTAATGAGAGCAGCATGTGCAACATTTGTGCCACATTCCACATCTATTGTAGATAAGATACAGTAGAGTTTAATTGAATAACCTATTAAAACTCACAGCTTGTGTTTTTTCAAACAGCTACTGTAGTTGCCAGATGAATTCTTCTGCCTTCTTGTTCCTATCACAGTAAACTGTTGCCCAAAGGGAAAACAATAAAAACACAAAGACTGAGCTCCTCCTGTTACATTTTTATTTCATGTCAAAACAGATTCAATTAATCCTGTTTTTTGGCATTTCATGCTGTTTTCCTGCTGTTGCCTACATTGACCTGTCGTTCCATTATTTCAGATTTTCAGATTTTGACTCTGCTTTGTAGTGGAAGGTCAAAGGAAAACAGATAACAACATACAACAGTCACAGTATCGGTACAGTCTGAGTATTGAAAACAGTGCAGGTTCTCAAGATTACCTCTAATTAATCACTTCTCTGTATTTCTATAGGTTGGTATAGACTTTACAGCATCCAATGGGAACCCTCGAGAACCGTCCTCTCTCCATTACATTAACCCGCTGGGCAGCAATGAGTATCTCGCTGCCATTTTAGCTGTGGGACAAATCATACAGGACTATGATACGTGAGTATCTAATGCAGCCTTCTTGGTTGTTACATACAATATTAAGAGACAAGCAAGGTTGGTTGTGATGTTTTTCCAAGGGCTAAGATCACATTTACCTTTTGACCCACTGAAAGCATAAAATCGACCTGTGACAAGAGAGAAAGACAACAATCTATTGGTCTCAATGTGTCTCCACAAACAAAGTGACAGCTCAAATATTTCATTACTGGATTTTTACAAAGTTAACAGTGACAAAGAAATGGTTTCCCATCTGTCAATTCCATGTACGTCATTGTGGGCTTTGCAAAATGAATTGAACCAGTTTATCAGTTTCCTAATATTCCTTATATCCCATCATCTACTCAAGAACCGATATACAGCACTTCAGCCCTGACATTAACACACACAACACACACAACCATTTATTTTCACAGCTTGAATGATAAAATTTAGATTTTCAGAGTAGAAACCTGAGTTAGTGACATTATAAACATACTGAAATCACCAATAATGACACAATGGACTGCATGAAATAGATCTATATGCCGTATTGAAGATAATTCATCTCTCTCAGCAATTACTTTGAAGGTGTCATGAAAATCACTGTAGGTCAAAGAGACAATACCTCAGAATTTCTGTATATTGTTCCCCTCAGAAAAAAAAGTGTGTCTATCTTTGTGAGAAGCCATTTTACCAGATTGCTTCAGTTCTCTACCAGCTCGTTTCCCTGTTAACGTCTTTGAATGTGTTTCTTTGTGAAAAAGGTAACAGGATTTCCACTGTTGTCTAAATCCAGCTTGTTGAATTTGGATGAAAAAAAAAGGTTTAACTAACGTTCCAATCTGTTGTCATGGTTTCCCCCTCAGTGACAAAATGTTTCCTGCACTGGGATTTGGAGCCCAACTCCCACCAGACTGGAAGGTATATGTGTGTGTTTGTTGTTGTTGTTGTTGTTGTTGCTGTTGTTGTTGTGTGTGTGCTAGATATAGATACGTGTGATACGTGTGTGTGTGTGTGTGACAAAGGGGGGGGGGGGGTCATATGCAAACTTACAGTTAAAGCGAGCCTGTATTATACATGCATTTTACACACACACACACACACAAAACTGTAAGAATTATACATGCATATTCACATGATTACGCAACTGTCAACCCATCTGCGTTGCCATGGCACTGAGCTGATGAAAAGGACAAAGGAGAGAGAGCAGTACACAGTACACAGAGAGAGAGGATGGGAGGGGGAAAGAGTGGGAGAAATGGACAGTATCTCGCTACGATATTTACAGTATAGTGAAGGATGAGCGTTAACTTAACATCTGTGTTTCTTGTCTCATCAGGTGTCACATGAATTTGCCATCAACTTTGACCCCACAAACCCCTTCTGTTCAGGTAAGTTACTGTGTGTGTAGTAGTTACAGACATCATCGATGACCCTGCTGCATCCACTGAAAATATTCATAGTTTTACATTTTTGTATCATGGCTCTATTTTTTGTCTCTCTTTTTTTTTTTTGGACCAATCTGTAGAACCTGACTGATACTTGATTACGATAGATACTGAAAGTGATTAAGACTGTTAAAAATCTGATTATTACTGATAATTTATGTGCTGATATTTGACATTTAACATAAAGCACATAACATTAACAAACATTTTTGATAAACACTTAAATTTGGTGACATTTATACAAACAAACTTGAGTTGACCATTCAGCAGAACCAGCTGAACTTTTAACTACTCTCAACACCTTGTTTTCTGTTTACAGCTCTGTTCCATTTATAATAGCATCAGCTGAAATCATATCATATCAAACTTATCTGTTGGTTGTTGTGGCTTGGACCTACATTTTCTGCCAGCAAGCTGCATGAACAGATACAGATGGTTACTAAGCTGTTTCTTTTCCTATGAAAATGTAAAACATTGTTATTTGTCTACAATCATATTGCATGTAAAAAGAGAATACTGGCCCTTATTAAAATAGGACTACACTAGTGTTGGGAGCACAGCTTGAGAGACTGAAACAGAATTGAAGTATAGAATTGAAGTAGTGGGACAGTATAATAATTCTTCATAAAACAGTTGGACAGTAGACTGCAGTGTCATTGTGACTTTGTGGAAATAAATAGGGCACTACAGGGACAGAACTAATTCATCATCATTGCACTAAAACTGGAGTCTTCAGTTTATAAGAATTGCAGCTGCAATTCTTATAAATTGAAGAAACACAATAAAATCCAGACATGCCATCAGCCATCTCCACTAGTCTGTGAGTGTCTTGCTGAGTCTGAGTAAATAACACCTTCACACTTCACTTATGCGTTCTACTTTCTAGGACATTTGTCTAAATTGGCTGTATAACCACCAGTGCACACTATGACATCAAACAGTTGCTCCTGACATTTCAGGCCCGTGAAAGATAGTGCATTTACATGTATTTACTGACGGGGTACAACTCTTAAGAGGAGAAATGCCTTGGAATCCCCTCCAGTCAGTTAAGTCAAGTCAGTTTTTATTTGTATCAGCCCAATGTCACAAATCACAATTTTGCCTCAGGGAGCTTTATAATCTAAAACCGCAGTCAGAGATGAAGCTTTTTTGGCGAAACGTCTTCGGGACTCTACAGCAAATCAAATTGCCTTTGACTTAGCACTTCTAGATATCATATGATCTGGCTGGCTGAGGGTCTTCACAAAAAAATGATTGATATTTCCCTCCTCTCTGAACATTTAGCACATTTTTGCTACATGCAGTAAGATAAAGAACTCAAGGTTTCAAACAGTATAGTCAAATAGCATCGGGCTAATATCAAGCTAGCTCAGCATGCTGCATGCTAGCAATGAACACCTCATAAAATCATGATTTGGAATTAGCATTTTTAAACATGCTTAGTAGTAAAAAGGTTACTTAGTATAAATACACACAGTGACTAACATTTCCTCACCTTCATCTTATCTTGTTAGATTTTAACAAATTTGTAAATATTCTAGTATCCTGCACCATAAAGTAAGCACGCCTGTTTAATATGGTGTATTTAGATCTGTTAACGCATCATTAGCATTTGAAATGTGTAGCATGCAAATGTGTTTATTGACAAATACAAAACAACTTGAGTACCAACTGCTTAGAGCACAACTGTGAGACCCAGAATGAAATTGTGTAACACATTAGCCTGACAGAGGCAGGAGGTTATGCTAAATAAGTACATTTATACTCTGCTGAAAGAGACCTTTGTCAAAACATAAAGTTCTGTGTGCTTCTTCAAAATATATCTACAGCTTGTTTGTTATTAAAACATCTGCCTCCACAAATGCCCTTTCTGTTTAAGGTCAGCAGATGAACTGCTTCTCTACAAACTACGTAAGACAGCATTATAAAGATTGGAAAGGCCAATATGGCATTCAGTGCGTTCTGAAAGTTTCCAGACCAGACAATAAAACCTGATATGGACAACCATATATAAAGTTGCTGCGTTGACTTAAAAACTTGCAGGTTGTTGAGACAGGAGACTAGCATTCAGGAAATGAACCCTTGCTGGCCACACATGCAATAGTCTGGTTGTTTTAGCTAATTGAAGTCTAAAATAGCGATGCAGATGAGAAAAAATAATATATTGAGCTTCTGGCCTTAGGTAAGAAATGTTTAATCTAAGTTGGAGGATACATGTAATAGCCTTTTTTTCTATATGTGGCCGGACTCTGGGCAATCATCAAACATAATAAAAGTGTGCTGGAATTTAAATTCTTCCTCTCTGTCTTTCTCCATCTCTAGGTGTGGAGGGTATTGCCCATGCCTACTCTGCCTGTCTGCCTCACATCCGTTTCTACGGCCCAACGAACTTTGCTCCGATCATCAACCATGTAGCACGGTTTGCTGCCCAGGCCCTTCAACAAGAGAAAGCAGCGGTAGGTAACAATGCCTTTCCTATGTATCTGCCTTTCCACATTTTAATTTTTCTTCAGTTGAACCTGTATAATACAAACAAGAAAGATAAGCACTATATGCATTCCACATCTTCTGAGTTGAAGGTAGAAGATGTTGCTGAAGTAGCTGTGTATGACCCTTACCATATCTGCACTACAAATCCATGCAGCCATCTATTTACTGCCCTCCTCTTTCAACACACCTACTCATTACAGTCCACATGCCCATCTTACACAAATAGACTGCACAAAAAATAGCCACTGTGATAGGTCTCTTAAAGGTTTTGAATTGTTGTCAGTTAGTATAGCTAAAATTTAAGAATAAGTAGAGGAAAGGCCACAGAATCACCTAATTCAATAGGCTTCATCATCTGGGGAAATTGATATTGACTGCAAATTTCAAGCCAATCATGCCAATATGTGCACAGGTTATGAACTGAACCAAGCTGCACAGAGAGCATTTGGGGAACGTGGTGATCTGCACATTAGATTTTTAGGTTTGTTATGTTCAAGTGGAAATTTGGCATTTGGGTGGAAAAGGGGCACTTAATTGTTACTTATTTACTGTGATATTGTATTGATCCCATTGACATCCATAAATTAATCAATGCACCTTATAACTGCCCACAGGTATACAAGAAAAGACATCCACAGGTTTGTCTAACTATGGGTAAATTGAATAAATGTATAATTCCTCAAAATTGCTTCCACATTTCTTTACAGTATCTCAAACTCTTGGCTTCTGATCCTTTTCAGAGTGATTGTTGTTCCTGCTATTGTTGCTCTTCTCCTTGAATTATTTGACAGCTCACAGATTGTATAATGCTCTTTCCTTCTTCCATTTCGTCTTATCACAGGATTCTCTACCCTTCTCAGTCATATCAAACCGCTTTTTAGGTTTACTTGATCCTTTCACTGATATCCTCTCTTTCATCTTCTGAGGCCTTTTTCTTTTCTTTTTTTATGTGTGAATGACCTGCTCTTTTGCATTAAATGTTTAAGATGTTATGTGGGCTTCTGAAATTTTGTTCTGTCTGTTCAGTTTGTACACTGCATGCTTTAATTGGTTCTCAGCTTCCCTTTTCATTTGCTGTTTGGTGCACATTCCCACATAGGCCAAGGTGTGATCATATTGGTCTTTATTATCCTCCCATAAGACGAATCACACCAAAGAATCACAAACACACCACTAAATAATATTTACTCACTAGTAGTAGAATAGCAGTCAGTAGTAAATGCCTGTCAGGACAGTTTATACTCAACACATGTGTGCATCTGTTGGCTCGGACTCATGTTGACTAGAGTGTCAGGGAGAAAGGTGACAGACTGGAGTGACAACTTCTGTCCTCTCTTCTTCCGTCTGACACGGTATCAGTTGAGACACTGACCAGTCATTTCTCACATTTTCAGGCTTAACAACATGATGGGGAAGCACCCTTCATCTCATTTTCTTCTTTTCTGGGTCACTTTTTCAGTAAACAGATAGGCCAGGACCCAACTTGTCCTATGTGTTCAGGTATAGCTTCACTTCAGCATATTCTATCAGAGTTTAAAACAAGCCTGTCTCAAGGGCAATACACCTGGAGATAAAACCAAGTGTTGAAGTGTCAGTGGGCAGAAACAAAGCGTGTTGTCTATTTGGGAGGATGCAGCAGAAATGGCCTCTGAGAGGAAAAACTAAATACAGAGTTGGCAGCAGATTCAGAGGAACAATGTTGGAAACTAAAGGTCCGTTGGGTGAAGATCGGTTGTAGGGGTTTTTGTTGGCAGATCAGTTTTATCCCTGTTAACTGGATTGGATATGAGGATGTTGAGCCTAAAACAGGCAGTGAATGAGATAGGTAAGTGCACACTCTTGAAACTGCTGATTATGTTATGAAATTAAGTTTATATTGTGTTTTTTTGCTACAGTCTCGCTTTAAAGATAAGGTAGGTCAGAGTTAGGGAATGGTGTCACCCATCAGAGGGCTCAATAGATGTATGATGCTAATGCCTGATACCTACTGCAGGGCTGATACCTAATGATAAGTCAAAACATTATTTAACATTAATACTGGGCTTCCATAGGAATACTCACCCACCTTTTGGTGTACTGTATGTATTGTTAACTGTTGTGACGACTAGATATGGTTCGTCTAACCTGTGAATTCTACCAGCATTGTGATCCTTATTGACTTCCTAAAATGCAACTTGAAGCCACTTTTCATATTGTCTTGTTGTCGTTCCACTCTACATTATTCCTTTAGCATTCCGCTTCATCAGGATTAGTGGCACACCCGTAGTCATCTCTTCCAGTTAGCGGTCAAATTTTAATAGAAGAACCAATCCCAGATCAGCTTGTTTGATCCGAGTTTCATTTAAGTAGAACCAGTGAATTGCAGCATTCTGTATTTCCAACTGGGTTATGTATCTGAGGCAGTAACACACAGAATCCAAATTAAGAACAAGCCTAAGGCTCTGTCTCACACCCAAGAAGGCCTTCTATTTTGGTAGCACTTCGTGGTAGGAAGTCATACAGTATTCCTCGAGCTGTGGGACCATCTCATTATTGTGTTGGTGTGGTCATGTTGCTATAGATACCAGTAAGAAAACTGATTAGGGCCAAGCCAAGAGAACCAAGAGTTCCAGTATTGCCAGATTACCCTGCCTTTTTGTAACAAAGCCCTCCGTACCAGCAGAAATGTTTTACTATTGTTGGTCTGAATACAGCCTTAAAGCTGCTCTAATCAATATTTTTATTTTAACAATGTATAATGTGAGAGGTTTTATTCTTAGTGATGAACCCACAGAGCATTATCACCCGACTGTGCAGTTCCCCACAGCTCTATGGAGCTTTAGCATCTTTCACCCCATTGTTTTTGTTTACAGCCAATATTTTTGGTTCACTCTCACTGCTCTCATCAGCCTTGTTCCCAGCAGTGTCAGGCAGATGTTTTCAGCAAAAAGCTCTAATAAACTCACTGTACACTATCCGCCCAGCACCAGACAAAGTAAGTGACTAGCCGGTGGAAACAGTGGAGCCTGTCAACAACTAAAGAGCCAAATGTTTCCCTCCGGAATTGATGGAGGCTAAAGCAGAGCAGAGTTACATTCACCAGGTGGCCAGAAACACTACCAACTTTTTGCTAAAATGTTTGCCATATCATCCTCATAAGGTGATGTTGAAAGATCATCCATTTTTGAGCTTCTGCAACAGCTCCTCGGTGTTTAATACTGAGGATTTATTTTTTTTATACTCACTTTTGAGTCTCTAATTATAGCCTAATTTCGGCCCCTCCTGCTGCACACACATCACATCATCCAGCTGACGTAAAAGTTAACACCTCATTGTTTGTGCACTAAATGTCTGGTTTCACTACACTGGTCTGTCAAATGTTTTCCAAACATTTCTTTCGCTCTTTGCATCAGAATAAGGATTTTTCACTGTGGCTCTACAGAAGTCTCGAATCTTGGCTGCTTAGAGACGATTCAAATCACAACTGCATGTGTAATCACTACTGCTGTAGTAGGGCTTCTACATCTATCACTATCACAGAGATCCAAAAAAGGAAGTATTTGCCTTTGAGCCACAGATTTGCTCACTGTGAGGCAGCAGTGGTTAGCGCTGTCACAGGTCCCAGGGTTCAAACCCCAGAAAGGTTCACTGATGCAGCAGAATCATATCAAGCCAGTATGCCTATTTTCATTTACAACTGCAAACTTAAATAGCAGGCTGTGCAGCTGGAGGAAGCTGACAGAATCTTGTCCTCCATCCATGGATCAGTGTGTTTCAATTTATGCTTGTGCACTCTGATGTTTTGCACTTGGGTTTATTTTTCTGCCTGCGTGACTACACTGCAGCTAAAACAAAACAAGTGTGGGCACAAACAGATCTCGCACATGTTGCTGCATCTGTAGGGCAGCAAGATGACAGAGAGCAAGACTCAGGTTAGGAATTACATTACCTGTAAGGCTCAGCATGATGGGGTCATCACACAAAACAAATACACAGATGTGTGACAGTCACAGGAGCTTTAGATCTACAAAGTTCCAACAAATGGTACATGTATCCCTCCGGTATGTATCCAGTGGCACATCTCTTGCCTAAATCTGAAGAGAGTGCAGTAGCTGGGTATCATTATGCTCCCACAGTGCTTTTTGTCCCTAATTGTACCCTGTCACCCTGTGGAGAACAAATACATGAGCAACATACACAAAGGATTGTACTCGTCTGTGTGTTTTGTGCCAGAATCCTTTTGTTTCTGTAAGGAAATGATTGCAGGACGCTTTCTTGTTTTATATTACAGTGAGTTCAAACAGGGGAGGAGTAACAGACAATGAGATGTGACAGCCACAGTAGAAGTGTATGTGGACCACATACTGGAGTAGTGGTTAGACTAGGGTGTGTGTGTGTGTGTGTGTGTGTTGGGGTGTGGGTGGGTAGGTGTAGGCTGCACAAATCGGCTGCTGCTGCTCTGTTCCTGTTCCTCAGATAATGAGAGAACCTGCGACTGCAGTTTGTGCGACTGTGTACAATCACACTCCTGCTACTGACACACACACACACACACACACGCACACACACACACACACACACACACACACACAAGCTGCAGGCCAGTGCAGTCTGTGTGTGTCCCAGTGTGTGAGCGGCCCTGTCTGTCTGTGTGATAATGATTCTCTAATGAGCGCTGCTGTTAGCACATTAAAGAGACAGGCTTCAGAGCCCTCCCTGCGAGTGTGTGTGTGTGTCTGTGCGTGTGTGTAACATGGAAGTTTGATTTTG
This sequence comes from Thunnus thynnus, assembly GCF_963924715.1. NCBI lineage: Eukaryota > Metazoa > Chordata > Actinopteri > Scombriformes > Scombridae > Thunnus > Thunnus thynnus. Next base: position 4,809,738 of record NC_089521.1, on the reverse strand, counting down.
TTCAGAGTAAAGTCAGTGTGAGTCTTCACCTTGTCTGTTCTTATCATAGGATAACCGTTCACAGTCCAGTACGCAGAACAGATGCATGTTCTGTGTGTGTGTGTGTGTGTGTGTGTGTGTGTGTGTGTGTGTGTGTGTGTGTGTGTGTGTGGGCTGGTAGTGGGTGAGCTGACTTCCTGTGTGAGTGTGAGAGTACATATGGTCTGCCTTATATCAGACCCAATTTTCAGACTTGAAACTTGTCTCAGATAGATTTGGTTTACCCAGTTTGTTGTCACTGTTGCATTCAGTGGAAAGTAACCTCATTTGTGTCTTCATGAGGTCAATAAAATTTCTCTAGAAATGGCAAAGGTGTGTGTGTGTAAAAGAGAGATACCTTGTGTGTGTAACTCATGTTTGATACCAGTAATAAAGAAAAATGAGAAACGATGCAGTGTGTCCTGCATGCTCGCTGATGTCTCTCTGCTCAACTCCACAGTACACACATAGTGTATCCTGAGTGTGCGTGTGTTTCTGTGTCTATGTGCAGTAGGACAATAAAGAAAACCGTATTATAGGTATTGTGACTATATTTCACAGCTTTGTTGAATTTCCATCTCTGATTGGCCAGTGGTTTTGTTGTTAATATGAGATATGTTTCATATCTGATTACATCACTTCACAGTCAACCTGTCTTAAAATCTTCAGGTCTGATACTCAAAATTGTCCTCCACATCAGCTATGGAATGTTTGGATGATTTTGGGTGAAGTGTCAATTGGTAAATATACCAGTAAATATACAGTACTAGTCAAAAGTTTGGACACACTTTCCCATTCACTTGAATGAGAAAGTGTGTCCAAACTTTTGACTGGTACTGTATGTGAACAATTTACATTTTTCTCATGATTTATAAAATCAGCACCTTCAGGATGATCCAGACTGGCAGACTGTACAAGGTCTTTTACATATTTCTTAGGCAGAGATAATATTGTGGTTTCTATCTTTACCTCTCACTCTTGCAACAGCATTTCAGCACTGTGTTTATTTTGCTCTCTTATAATCCCAGAATTTATTTGCTGTATACATCTCCTATTATGAAATTCGTGATGATATACTGTAGCACTGCAGTTGAGAATACTGCTTGACCTCTGATTTCTAGACTATACTCAGGAATCGTACAACTCTGGGGCTGAACAAATGAATTTGGTTGCAGTGCCATTTTTAATATCAGTTTCTTTAAAGCTGCGCTTATCTTTTTTTTTTTTTTTTACTAACGATAGATAAAAAGACTAAATTACAGGTGAAAGACAGAAAACTATCATCCAACTCTGCAGCTTCCCTCAGCTCTATGTAGCATTTTAGTGTCTTTCAGCTGATTGTTTTAGTTTGTTGCTTCATTCACAGCTCTCATCAACCCTGTTAAGAGCAGCTTTTTACCCTGATAAACTCACAGTGCACTACCTGTCCAGCTCCAAACCAGATAAAGTTAGCGACTAGCTGGTGAAATGGAGCATTTAGCTGCTATTGAGGCAGATATTTCTGTCAATAGTTGTCAGAGACCAAAACAGAGCTAAAAAAAAAAGTGTGTGAATATTGGTCTTAACTTCATCAGGTGGCCATAAACATGACTGTAAATTAAAGCTAATGTTGCTCCATGTCTCCTAAAATAGTATTCTCTCTCTTACACTAACATCTATTCAAGTGTATTTTTCTCTACAGGATATGGTCCCCTGAAAGTGGTTTATTTATCATTTGTGTATGGTTGTTATTTTATAAATAAAAATGACAGAGAAGAGACAGGATGAGAGCCATCTGTCTGTGCAATTTCATCTCCAGACTTGGCCATGAAACATTCTCCCTTTTTTTCCCCAGTTTAGATAGACACAAATTTTCCTACTTATCGGATAATTCAGTGACCCTTTGTGTCCTGTGTGGATTCATTATGTTTTTTCCACTCATTTAGTCAGATTTGTGCTTTAATTTGTCATCCATATGTTGAATGAACAACAAAAGTCATAAACACGTATTGATTGCAACATGCTCAGTTTTTCCATCTTATCCAAAAGGCTGATCCCTTTTCCTCCTGATTCACTGATTGTTCTTCCTTTCTCTTCTCAGATTAATTTCTTATACAGTCATTCATCAGTCTCTTTCTTGTGTTCATCTCTAGATTCTTTTTTCTCTTTTTTTTCCCTCTGTCAATTATATCCAGGAGCAGATGGTGTGCTTTGTTATATGAATGGAGCCCAACATGCTGTAATGCAGAAAAGCTTTCATTCTGGTTCTATTTTTCTCTCCCTCATGCAGTGTTGTCCAGTTCTCTGTTTCCTTCTTCTCGAATCATTTCATGTCACTCTGCATAATCCTCATAACTGTAATTGATTTACCCAGTAACAACACAGCAAAGCTCAACTTAAAGTCCCGCTGTCTCTTATTTTCTCTCTCTCCTACCAACCTTTTGCCCCTCTGCAGCAGTACTTCACTCTCCTCATTATAACAGACGGTGTCATCAGCGATATGGACGAGACACGTCATGCCATCGTACAGGCATCTAAGCTACCTATGTCCATCATCATCATTGGCGTGGGCAACGCAGACTTTGCAGCCATGGAGTTCTTAGACGGAGACGCCAGTGTTTTGAGGTCCAACACAGGAGAGGAGGCTGTTCGGGACATTGTGCAGTTCGTTCCCTTCAGGGATTTCCGTAATGTGAGTATTGGTCTCAAGCTGTTAGAAAATGGATACCAGGGGGATGACACGCATCTGCATACATTAAAAAAAAAAAAAAGAAGAAAGAAAAGAAGTAGAACTGCTTCAAGTACTAAATGGTTGAGGTGTGCTCAGTTTAGATTGGTGCCAGGTAAGTTGTTAAGTCTTTGATGACATACTTCAATTATACATACATACATACATTAAAATTCTTTTAAGACTTATTGCACTGTGTCTTAAATACACACATACTTTACAGTACTATATATATAAAAACTTAGCACAAAAAGTAAGGAAATTTGTGTTTGGTAGATTATTTCTTTGTTGTAACAATGCTTCTTGGCAATAAATCTTATATTGTTGGAAAGCCTGTTTATTTCCCTTTTAAATGATGCCACATTTGTAAGGAACATGCATTTGTGGGATGAGCAGCAGAGCTGCTCCCACAAGTGTTCAATGGGGTTGAGGTCAGGACTGCTGGCAGGCCATTCCATTCTCTCCACTCCCAAATTCTGGAGGTAGTCTCTGATAAACCCGGCTTGGTGGGGGCGAGCATTGTCATCTTGGAGGATAGAGTTCAGTCCCAGACTGTGGAGATATGAGATTCCCACTGGTTGCAGAATCTCATCTTGATATTTCTGTACATTGAGATTGCCTCCAATGATGACAAGCCTTGTTTTTCCAGTGAGGGAGATGCCGCCCCACACCATCACATTGCCTCCACCAAAAGATGTTACTCTATCGGTGCAGCAATCAGCATAGCGTTCTCCGCGTCTTCTCCACACTTTGACTGTATGATCCAACTGCCCTAGGCAGAATATGGACTCATCGCTGAACATAACATTCCTCCACATGTTCAGGTTCCAGTGCACGTGTTGCCGACCCCAGCAGAAACGGGCCTGACGGTGAAGGGCAGTCATGGCAGGCCTCCTGGCAGCCCTATGAGACCGGAGATTGGCTGCGTGCAGTCTGTTCCGGATTGTCTGGGCAGAGAGCTGTCGGTCATATCAGCCTGCAAACCATGACTGTAAATCTGTAAAAGACAGCCTACAGTACTTAAGTACTGACAGGGTGAGGAAACGGTCTTCTTGGGGTGTCGTCTTCTCACTTCGCGGCCTGTCACTGACATCCCATTATGGAACTTGGCCTTCACTTTGGAGATGGTACTAGGGCTCACTCCAAATAATGCCGTAACTTGGTTTTGCGGAACAGCAGCTTGAAGTTGCCCTATCGCATGGGCCCTATCCAGATCAGTCAAACGTGGCATGCCGATTCTTGGAGCAGACACCTACTGACCACTGTAGCAGGACCAATGCTCACAGGTGCAAGCAAACAGCAAAATAAGCTGTTTGGCATTGGCAGAGAAGATTTGGCAAATTTTTCATGGGTGCAACCCACATACTCAGCTCTGCTGCTCATCCCATGTTCCTTACAAAAGTGGCACAATTTAAAAGGGAAATAAACAGACTTTCCAACAGTATAAGATTTATTGCCAAGAAGCATTGTTACAACAAAGAAATAATCTACCAAACACAAATTTCCTTACTTTTTATGCTGAGTTTATATACAGACACGTAGAAAAAGTCCAGTCTGAGGTATCCTTGTTCAAATGGCCGTAGCTATCCTCAAATCATGTATGAGCGTCACAGTAGCTGTTCAGATCATTTATTGGTTCTTTTGCTGCACTGAATTCCTTCAAAACGTGTTTCTATAGCAGAGAAGTGCTCTTCCATCGAAATGAACTGAATTAAAGCCCCTGAAAACTTGGATTCAAAACAATTAAAAGTATAACGTAAAACATATATTTATTAAAAGCTTAATACTCATCTAATCCATTTCATCAGGACTGTGTGGATATGATTTTGATCAGATGTGATTGACAGTGGCCTGGCAACTTTAGCAAACAACCTCACAACTGTCATCAGATTCTGATTCAAATGTTGCTACATAGTGACCGCTGCATGCAAATACACATTTTTGTCAGTTCCTGTTCATTTCAAACCAGTGACAAGAGTTCAGACAAAACAACACAGACAGAAATAACCAAAACTGATGTAAGCTTGGCAGACACTCGAGTTCATGTAGGATCCTATCACTAGTAGTGAGCATAAATGTGTTTCTATCCAGTGGTGTTTCTCAGTCAAAGTCCCAGAGGTGAAAGAATTTGCTATATATTTATGTATTTATTTTAGTAAAAGTAGAATATTTACATCACAATGCACCTCAATATTTGAATGTTTCCTTTTGAAATGTTACATGAAAATAATGTTGTACGCACAGCCTTAATCTCTAAAAAGTATTTGAGTTTCTTGTTTTCTCAATGCTCCATGTTTAAGTTTAAACCATGAAGCGGAAATAATCTATATTTTTACGATAATGGATCAAATGACTAACTCTGACTGACTGTGTAGGTTCTCTCAGCTCTACAGAAAGCAAACAAGCTCTAAAAATCCTTTTGCAGACAGTTAGCAACTAGCTGGTGAACATAGTGGAGCTTTTAGCAGCTAAAGAGTCAAATATTTCCCTCAGGAGTTAGTGGAGACCAAAACAGTATAAACTCTTGAGAAATTGAAGTGCTCAGAAATGAGCACTTAACATTTTTAATTCAGTAACACACTTGAACTTTATAACTCTTAAGTGTCGAAATATGTTGAAACATGAATACTCAGAACATACACAATACTGTCCCTTCACCATGAAGAGACTTTCTGGTGGATCAGCCAAAGAGTTTAATCTGCAGAGTCAGTTTGACTCCATCTTAGTTCTGCAGTGGAGGCATTACCTAATGACATGATGTCATGCTGTCTGAGTGTGAATGTGTTACCAAATGGCAGCCTGTTGCTGCTCAGATTGTAGCTACTCACACACCACAACATGCAGGGTCTGCTAGATGAGTATAGCTGCTTGCTTATCTCAGACTCAACAGAGACACTGTGAGCATGTGTGTGTGATGTGATGTGCTGATGAGCATACTTGGAGGCAAAAAGTGTTCATGTGAGTGTTCATACATGTGTGCCATAGGTAAGCACACAGGTTAATTAGAGTGTGTACGTTTGTGCACTCGCTGCATTTTTGTTTTGTTTTGTATAGTGTGTGTGTGTGTGTGTGGGCTGGTGGGGGGCGAGCTGACTTCCTCTGTAGTGGGAGGAACAGACAGTGTTGGCTGGCTTCACTCCAGTTTGTTGGTGGGAGGGTGAGAGTGAGAGACAGCAACAGACAGAATAGAGAAGAAGAGGGAGGCATGAAGCTGAGACAGACGAAACGTAATAATGAGAATGATCTGAAATGATGAGCTGTTGATAACTTCTTTTACAAAGTATTATCTTCATAAAGTTGGTATAGTTGTGGTGATTAGATACTCTGAATGTTAGTAGCTGTTGTAAGAGAATTCATCTAATTTATGACACGAAAACAGAGACCAAGCACAGTGAGTTGAGTCTTCTGCAAGGTTTCTATTTAAATCAGAAAGGCCAATACATCAGCAGATATTAGTTAATTACAGATATATTGGTATTGTTGTAAATATGTCTGTCCATAAGTAACAAGAAATGTCAGTACAGAAATGCTAAAGAAAGATTTGTTTCTTTCATTTAAAAATAGTGTTGCAGTTATACAGACAGGTGACAAATTAAAGGAAAAACTGTTACAGGTATGAATGCTTGGCCCCTACAGTGAGGTGATCTGGTGGCTCTGTTATGCTTTGGGGGGCATTTTGCTGGCATGGTTTGGGTCCACTTGTCCCCTTAGAGGGAAGGGTCACCGTGAATCAATACAAAGTTGTTCTGAGTCATCACCTTTATCCTATGATGAAACATTTCTATCCTGATGGGAGTGGTCTCTTACAGGATGACAATGCCCCAATTCACAGGGCACGAGGGGTCACTGAATGGTTTGATGAGTATGAAAATGATGTGAATCATATGCTATGGCCTTCACCGTCATCAGATGGAAGATTTTGGACTGACGTGTTAGACAGCGCTCTCCACCACCATCATTAAAACACCGAATGAGGGAATATCTTTTTGAAGAATGGTGTTCATCCCTCCTCTTTCAAAAAGATGTTCCCTCATTTGATGATGGTGGTGGAGAGCGCTGTCTAACACATCAGTCCAAAATCTCCCATAGCTGTCCAAACAAGTCATTCTGGGGGGGTTGTGACGCTCAAAAAATCTATTCACCATTTTACAACTGTTCCTTTTCCCATGATTGTGTGCGGTAAAAATGCTTTTTGGGCCCCTGTAGGACCCGGCAGTTGTAATTACACAGTTTGGCTACTGTATCAAATTGGCTTCAAAGCCTGGCGCACTTCCTGGGGGCTTGGCGCTACTGAGCTACTTTATAGGAATGAACGGGGCCCCGCCTCCAACACTGTATCCAGTTCTCTTCATACATCTATGGATCACACATCAGACAAAAACAAAATATGAAGAAGCCTTCTGTCCTCTCAGGTTTACTGTCAAAGAAGTGGGATAACCTCGGGAACCTGGGATAACTGTGTCTTTTCTGTGTAAAAGCACTTTGGCAAAAGTTAACTTTTAGCATTTTTCATTTTCACAGCAGAAGCATACACAAATTTTTTTTTAAAAAAAGCACTATATGTTCTAGATATTATCGCATGAAATACAACTTAGCCACTTAGTAAGTGGACACCTGAACATTACAATCAAATGATTGCCTGCTGGCTTTCTAAAACATTTTGGAACCAGGCTGCAGGGATTTGCTGCCATTCAGCCACAAGAGCATTAGTGAGATCCAACAGTGGTATTGGGTGCAGTTTGAGTTGCAATTCATCCCTGAGGTCCGGGTTCTGTACAAGTGCAGTCAAGCTCTTCTGCACCAAACTGGGAAACACATTTCTTTAAGGACCTGGCTTTGTGCACAAGGGTGTCATGCTGAAAAGGAAAGAGCCGTCCTCAAACTGTTGCTGCAAAGTTGGAATCACTGTTGATCTTTCAGTGGATATAAGGGGCCTGACCCAAATCATGACTACACTGGAAAAGTCAAAGCAGGGCCAAACTAGTATTTCAGTCTTTTTAAGCCTTTGTTTTGCTCCATGCTTTTGTTTCTATAAAGGTTAATGTGCTTTCTTGTTCTCTTTCTCTGTCAGGCACCCAAGGAGACCCTCGCCAAGTCAGTCCTGGCCGAGCTGCCTCAGCAGGTCACCCAATACTTTAAACAGCGGAATCTACCACCCGCCAACACAGCACCGGAGTGAAATGACCCGAAGACAGTAGCCCACATGCTGTACAATAGCCCAACAAAACCTTTCTTCTCTTTTACGGCAGAAAGTGTGTGTATATAAACTGTGAACAAAAAAGAGTTGCGGAGAAAAAAAATTTGAAGAATCCCTGCCATTATGTTCGCAAAGGTTTTACTGGTTAAAGAATGTTAGATCAATATCCAGTGTGAATCCATCAGAAGTGATATTTTGTGTTTGTTAAAGCTTTCCAGAGCTGTGATGATAATGTTTATGAGGCTTTGCATGTCCACAGTGATGGCAGGTGTCTCCAAATGATATGAATATGCAGGTGAAACACTGGTCTGTTTTTAGAGGACTGAAAAAAACCTTGATTAATCAGGGTGTAGATTTTTTTTTTTTTTTTTGCTATTTGCATGTGTGTGTCTTGTGATTGATACCATGTGATACATACAACTCTTTGGTGTGCATCCCCCCCCCCAAGCCGAAATATATCAGTGGTTGAATCCCCTTCCCGTTCGTCGTATGGATCCTCTTCAGGCAGCAGATCAGATGAAGGCTGTTTGCTTTTGTGCTCACGTGTTGCAGACTCACAGACTGAACCTGAACACAGCACTATTTCTTCACCCCTGCTCCTTCGCCAGGGGAGGTTTTCATTTTAAAGTTTTGGTCACCAGTCGTCTTCAGAGGCGGGTTTAATGCTCCACTATGCTTATTTGATTCAAGAGGACGGAATCAGATGGAGGACGAGGCTGCAATGGCAGCTGTAGCACTAACACAGGATAGATGTGGGATACTGTGTGAACTCATTTGGCAGTACTGCTGTTAAATATGGGGCCATTTTGCTAGCTTTTGCAAAATTATTGTATTTCTTATGACTTCAGTTCATCCTGCATGTTGCCAATATCTACTCACTGTTTACAAACTGATGCTGATGATCACAAACGCATGATTTATTTTTTTTCAAATGATGTATTTATCAGAGATTTTGTAAATATTTGAATGAGATTCTGTTTAAAGAGAAGGAAGTGTTATATAAAAAAAAAAAGCAAAGAAATATCAGAGAAGGCTGTTACTGTGAGTTTACCCGAGTGGAAGCAGAAGAGGAGTTTCTGATATGCATATATATCGAATGTATATTTATATGATGCTGTTCATGTTTCTGACATGTTTTTAATGTACTTTTTATGCAGTGCGGAGTTGTGTACTTATACTACTACGTGTATTGCTGTGCATCTTTGTACTAAATGTGTTGCTATTCATTTTATAATATTGTGTCTTTGTCCATACTCAGGTTAATAAACTGAACGAAATGTCTCATGTCCTCTGTGTCTGTGGATGTAAGAGAAGAAATAGAGGGGTGGGTGGTGAAAAAAAACCTGCTCGCACCAGGTCTGTTTTTAAGTCCACATGACTCAGCTCTCATTTTTTTTGGTGACTGAAAAGATCAACACAGCTGGTTAATCAGAGTGAACAGAGCAAATTCAGCTTACACAAAATGTGGCATTTAAGAAACTTAATTTAAGAAATTTAAGAAAATTCAGTCCACATTTCATCCTCATCACACTTCCAACATTTTTAGGCAGTATGTGGATTTCTTGTTCTGGTTTAGTGCTGCTGCCTTTGGCACAACCCATCTTCAACAAGCTGTAATAATTGTCAGATTGGAAAAAAAAAAAAAAACATGGCTGCTGGGGACTGATTTTCATCTTAAATGCTTGTGTTTGGTGCCTCAAAGCTCAAATCCTGAACTGATATTTTCTTTTTTGTATGTTGGTTTTATTATTTGTTGTCATAGCAACTACTTTCACAGCTACACCAGTGATACAGAGCTTTATCTGTCGGTTAAACTGAGAAACCCACAACGGCTGCCTAAATGATGTCAGTGAACTGTCCTCAGACAAACTGAAATGCTTGTTACTGGCCACAAACACAAGATAAATTTATCTTCTACACTCATGAGTACACTGTTTACAAAGGCTTAGACTCCCTCTCAAACCTTGAGCCACACAGTTACAAAGAGAATTACAAACAGACTGCCTATGTTGTTTAATGATACTGCCAGACTTAACACTTTGATATCATCTCACCTGGACTGCCAACCAGTTTTTTTCCATCTCAATCAGTGAACTGAACTCAGCTTCAGATGCACAATTCTCCTGCCAAGGTTTTAATAGGGACTGAACAGACATCCAAGAATCCAATTACACAAATTAGTTCTGATCTAGTGCAATTTTACACATTAATTTTATGGCCCATGTAGGTCTCGCTCCAAGATACATCTCAAATCTTATAAGCCCTAACAAACTGGCAGAGCCATCTATAGGTGTTTGTGAAGAATCAGCAATTTTTACAAGCATTCATCTGTCCCACCCTATGTAAGAGGCTTAGAGAGGCAAATCAAGAGGCATCTTTCAAACCTGTTAAAACTAACTTGAAAAAAGGTTTTGTATGATGTATTTTGTACTTCAGTACTCAAGCCCACTGAGCTGGAACAGTATTATTATTGTTGCCTCACATACTTAGGCCTGGTGGGTGAAGTCAGGTTGTCAACTCACCTGGACTGACAGGCTAGTCTACACAAGGCAGACAGACAGACACACAACCACCACCACCACCACCACCACCACCCCCCCCCCCCCCCCCCCCCCCAGCTCTATTTTCTTGTGTTTTTGTCCTTCGTTGAATTTTGCTTTACATTAATGAAATGTTTAGTCTACAGAGGTCAGAATTAGGCGTGTTGCAGCACCAATACCTGTCATACTGTCCCTATGCACTGTCATATAAATGCTTTCTTTAAGCTTTACCGCATACATGACACACTGCTTGTGGCGCATACTCAGTACTTTCTTCTTCTTCTTCTTCCTCATCCAGTCGTTCTCACCCAGGCTTTAAGATCCCAACAGGTCCCAAGGTAAATCTGAGGGATCAATACATGTTTTCTGACTAGTCTCTAGCTTTGCCTTTTGCGCTGTGCAGTACTGGATACTTTTACCTCTTCTTGCCGCCAATCCTTCAAATGAAACAAATGAAATGGAAGAATCGTTGATGCTCATTAATCATAATTTCTGCCCACATGGACCATTTAAAGATAGATTCACAGTTTTTCCAATCTGTCTTAAAACAACAGTCAGGAGCCCGAATGGACACTGAAATAGGTTTTTCTTGCTGTAATTATTCCTCCTGTTCATACTGATTATTAGAAGATCCCTTCATAATGCACTTTCAATATAAGTGATGGGGATAAAATCCACAGCCTTCTTTTTGTTTAAAATGTATTCATAGGTTTATCTGAAGGTAATGAGGTTTCAGTCATCCAAATGAGCCACATCAGGTGGATATCATTCAGAGTTCACAATTGTCTTTTTTGGACCAAATCCCATCTTTTTGTGACTATCCTTCCACTGCAGCTCAACAGGAAAACACAGAAGGGGAATTTGATACAAAAAAGTAATTTTGGAAGATACTTTATTTGTCTGACTTAGACTGCTGAAGCTTTGTATTAACTTCAGATAAACTTTTAAATAAACTTTTGCATGAATCAAGGACTGTGGATTTTGTTACCCGTCACTTACCTTCAAAGTGCCTGATTAAGGAAGGGATCTTCTAATGGTCAGTATAATAAATAATAATAATGATAATGCATTTTATTTTTACTGCATTTTCATTCATAGAAACTCAAAGTGCTACAGTATTAATAACATAGAACACACGATATAAAGAAAATAGTAATGAATTAAGATGAAAAAGGCTTCCTGAATAGAAACATTTTTAGGCATTTTTTTTTAAAGAGTTTAGGGTCTGTGCTGCCCTCAGATGAATCTGGTGTGGAGTGCCAATAAGGAGAGCTTCAGTTTTGCTGCTGTTTAACTGGAGTAAATTTGTGTTCATCCAGTGCTTTACCTCCTGATGCATGACATGGCTGCAGAAGGACTTTTTGATGTACAGCTGGGTATCATCAGCATAGTGATGAAAAGACATCCCATGTCTGCTGATAACATGTCCAAGGGGGAGCATGTACAGGGTAAACAGGATAGGGCTGAGAACCGATCCTTATGGAACACCACAGGTGAGAGGGACAATCTAGACCTGCATCCTTCCAGTGAGTCCTTACAGAAAGGTACAGCAGGAATGATTACAGCGAGCGAAGCCTGTTTCAATGTTCTTGTGGGCACCTGACTATTGTTTTAAGACAGACTTAAAAAATCATGAACCTAACCTTTAAGAGGTCAGATGTAGACTTCATCACAATCCGAAGCGACTAAGAACCACTAACCCAAGGAAGTGGTATCTGCTGGTGCCTAATGAGTACCAGACCAAAAAAGGTTGAATTAATGCACTGTTTACAATGTATAATTGCTTCCTGATATTTAAAAAAATGTCAGTCTCATTACCCTGCAAATAAAAGCTCTTTGTGACACAGTAAAGACACAGTACAAGGGAAAGCTCTTTATTTCACTTTGCTCAGACTTCGACCAACAAAACAAAGCTCCAACGCCTGAGACAGCAGCAAACAGTCCAGCATCTCTCAACGATGTGACTTTGAAACAAACTACTGTTGAGAAAACACATTACATCACACAAATAATATGTTCAAAATAATTCAGACTTTGCATTTAACCCGAGGAGAGCGAGAAGCGTCCTGCCCCGGCTCTCTCTCTCCGCTCTCCTCTGCTGCTCATAGCTAAAAAAGGTGTGAGTCATGTGACACAGTCTAAGCAGTCTCTTCCTTGCTCCACAGCTGTCAATCACTGTTCCCTCAGCCAAAAGCACAGCTTGCAGTCGCTGTGGCTTGGGTTGGGAGGGGGGTGTAGGGGGGGCGGGATGTCGTCGGGGTAGGCAGTGCGGGATTGGTTGCTCGGCTTAAACTGCGTGAGATGTGATTGAGGGAAGGAAGGGTGGAGGTGTCATGTTTGAGTGCCACAATAGCAAAACCACAAATAGATACACAGATTTAGTTCAGAATAGAGTTTAAAATTGGTTTTAATCTTACTGTTTATTAGGATTATATTACTGGGCTGAACTTTGTCTGGTGACAAAGAGCAACAGTTCAACTCACAGCTGTGAAAACAACAGGAATACTGAAAATGTTTGCTAGGTGTGTGTGTGTGTTTCTGTAGGCTGTCGTGTGCGTGTGTGTGTCTCTATATGCGTGTATGTCTGACCTTTTAATCTGTCTCTGTGTGTGCATATCTTGTGTGAGGTTAGCTTTGCTGACTTTTTGTGTGTGTGTGTGTGTGTGTGTGTGTGTGTGTGTGTGTAGATATGGATGCAGTTGTGTGTCTATCTGTAGGCCCTGTTGTGCCGGGGGTACGGCGACATGATTGCGTCCACGCTACCTTCGCTGTCCGAGCTGCTGTCAGAGTCGCTGCTGCCGGAATAAACCCAGAGTCCTGGTAAAACTCCAACACACACGGCTGCTGATGGCAGATGTAACACGCCTTGACCGGAGCTCAGGGGAGCCGGGGGGGTCTTCGCCGTCAGGCCGGGGACTGTTTGTTGATTTTCAGCTCCCCTTGCTTCTCCTCCTGCTCCTCCCTCCTGTTCTGAACAGCACAACAGACAGTCAGATTCAGAGTTTGTACATGCAGACATCACCGTATCAGGCTCTTCTTAAAAAAGGTCAGAGATGAAAATGCAGAGAGTAGGCAACTCAGTGGATTATCTAACCAATGAAAAAGAAAACCAGATTCGAGATTAGGCACCGGCCCTTTAACTGCCTTGGATGAAAAGTGGTATTAACAAAAGTGTGAAACAAGGTCAAGCCAACCCTGGGCTTTATGTAGACTCAGGTTTAGGCCTTTGTGTGAGTTTCTTTTCTTAGGTTTCTATTATGAGGCAGAGCTGCCTAAAATAAGAGTAAAAGTGGTTCCAATGAATCTACATCACACTTATACTATAAAAAAACGTTGGTTGCCCTTTTCAATAATAACTGATTCCAGCTTGTAGCAGAAGAAAAACACACAATCTTTGCTGCAGTGAGCTGTGTAGGAGTTTATGTTTTCCTGGTCTGATAGTTATATCATTTAGAAATTCAAGGAATTGTCAAAATGATGCACAACTCAAAATCTGAAAATCTGGAAAACAGCTGAAAGCCCACTACAGAAAGATATTCCTCCTTTTAGGCCTCAGGCTGCAGCCCACCTGTGTGTCTGTCTCCGTTTCCTGTTGTTGCCGATGTGATTTCCACCTTCTGTTTCTTACTGCTGTCTGACGACTGGGACGAACTGGTTGAGAGAACAAAGAGATTCTTAAGATGTAAAGCTGCTCTGATCAATATTTTCATATTAACAATGGGTCAAAGGATTACGTGCAATGCGAGTGGGGTCCACTGCAGTGACAAACCAACAGAGAATTATCAATCGACTCTGCAGTTCCCCTCAGTGCTACAGAGTTTTTGTTAGTTAGTGACTTTCAGCTCATTGTTTTAGTTCGGTCTCACTGCTCTTATCCGCGTAGCTTCCAGCTGCAACTGGCTGCTGCTTTCAGCAAAAAAAATCCTCATACTTACACTTCCTTTCCAACGCTCAAGGACAGACTGATAAGGTTAGTAAATAATTGTTGGAAATAGTGGTACATTTAGGAGTTAATTTCCCTCCGCAGTTGGTGGACCAAAAAAAGAGCTAAAAGGAGAGTGAAAATTTGATTTATATTCATCAAGTGAACACAAACACGACTCCAAATGAATGCTAATGTGTGTCGTGTCTGCTGCATTCGTAAATAGGCAACTGCTTGCTAACAAGTTCTCCATATGAGCTTTATAAGTTGATAAAATATTGATGTTGTTTACAGCTTGTTCTGCTGCCCCCAAGTGGCCAAAAAAATGAACACATGCAGGTTTAAAGGACGTGTGTCTGTGTTTACCTACCTGCGTCTCTTGACAGCTCCAGCCAATAAATGGGCCTGAGACAGGTGGCTGGTCCTTTGCTCCGCCCCTGAATGTTTAGGTGCTGACTTCTTTTCAGGCTCGGAGCGGCTGTCAGCGGACGCTTGCTTCGCTAGAGCACTGTGACAGTACAGAGTTAAGGTGAATGAGCCATAATGGAGCCTTGGAGAGAGAACACAGAGTGGTGCTCAGGGGCAGAAAGAAACAAACGACCCATTCAGCAGCGGTTCAACAAGTTGCAGCCTGTCCTCCCTTCAGGGGGAGCCATTACAGCTCTCCATCAGTGTGTTGGAAGAAGTGACACCGTTCTGACAGGCACAGAAAAGCACTCAGGCAGAGAGGTGGAGAGAGAGAAGGAGGGACAAGAGAGTGACACAGATAAAGAGCCTAAAACAAGACATAGCTCAGGGGACATGAAATAGGGTCGAGATGCAGTGACAGAGAAGCATTGGACAGGAAGACACACAAAGACAGAGCACTCAAGGTTCAAGACAAAAGGGACAGGTGGACGCGGATCAGCAGACACACCGTGGGACGTTAGATATGTGTGTGGTATAAATGAGCAGTTCTGAGTTTTCACTGCATTAACTGAGGTCTGCACCTGTGTGTGTGTGTGTGTGTGTGCATGTACTTTGTGTTCACAGCAGCAAATGACTGCTTTAAATCGTCACCGTAGTTACCAGCCTATGATACAGTTTCCACGACAACCCATTCTCTTCATCATCTGCAGATAAACCCGCCTGTCAGAAACCTGTCTGTCCGTAAAAACAAAGAGAGTGTGACACACAGGAACACATGAAACGCACAGAGAGCAACAAGCAACAAGAAAAACTACTGAACACATGGTCAAATGTGCACCATGGACATGCAAGAATTTCATATAGTAAGAGTATTTACACTTTGATGTGAAGCACAGTACCTATAGATTATAAGAGTTCTGTTTATATTTAGGTGGTCTGATCAACAGACTGACCAACTGTTAAGACACAACGAGTCTTTCACTTAAACTAGTAACTGTATCAATGCAAATATGTCTGTTTTTCTGTATATGCTGTAATGTAGAGAAGAAACAAAGAGCACAGTCAGTGTCTGGATGACTCTGATGAAAGAAAAATGTCTACGGTTCTTTCATGGGCTAAATTCTGAGGTTACATAATGCAGTGATAGTACCGTTAAAACATGACGGGATTTGGCAAACAGAAAGGCTGACTGCAGACCTCCAAATTGTTACCCAGGCCTAAGGTTTGCTCAGCGCTTGCGCCCATTGATAGCGGCTTCCTTTTGCCCAATCAGAGTTTAGAAGGCGGGATTAAGAGCGGGGAATCTTCCTACTACATTCATGAAAAAAGCATGTGGATCAGCTGTACAAGCTGTTTAAAGTCAACCTACAGAAATAACAACTCATAGACTGACATATTTATTTGATCAATGTGATCAAAGAAACGTAGTTAATGTAGTTAACTGCTCCTAGCAACCGTTACCGCAGACTGGACTGGACGGACACATCACTTGCTACTGATTGGTTAGAGCAAAACAAAACAAAATAACAATACCTGAATGAATATTAAGCTACAACAAGAAGATAATTGACATTGGTTGTAATAATTTTGTCTTTCGGATAAAGATAGATACCTTCACTGTTTATAGGTGGGATGACTCATGTACAGCATGGCTCTGGTATCATACATGAGGATGGACACATGGATATGTAGAAGGTGTGTGTGTGTGTGTGTAATGATGCAGTGCCAGCAGGAGCTCGACTACATTGGAGATGTGCCTGTCTTTGCTAACACACATAAAGCTGCTTATCATACACGGACCAAGACACTCCCATATTAGCAGCATGCAAGCCCTTCAACTGTTGTAAACAGCATGAAGTGCACGAAATTACCAGCAAACAGCTTTACTGTTTAGCATAGAGAGATACACTGAAACACTTACTGAGAAAACTCTACACAATATACTGTATGGAGAAAACTACAGTCACACTCATCACAATGGACACTCGCTGTAGGACACCTGGCTCTGATCTATTACATTATGTCTGATTAGACATATTACTGTGTGTGTAAATCATGCTGTAAAATTCCCACAAGTAAAAAAAAAAAATCAATCTGTCTTCTTTAATTGACTACCTTAATGTATGAGATAGTCGTTACAAGTGCAACAATAATTTATGACTCCTATCAACTTCTTTCAGCAGGAAGTATTAACTGCATCAGCACTAACAGATCTCTGGCCCAGCTGATACCTCACAACAGTCGCCTGTCACTGACACAAACAATAAAGTCACATTTTCACAACAGGGGTGAGTGAGCTAGAAAAGTAAAGCTGAAACCCAGCAGGGAATGTCTACAGAAAAGCTACTGCACTGCAATACAAAAATGAAAATTCTCCTTTGTTTTAAAAGCATGCTGGTCAGTGGGGCAGCGTGCGGGTTGGCAGGTAATCTCAGCATCATTCAAATTATTGAGTTTTATTGTTACTGGTCTGTATGATGATACATTTTGTGTTAACAGGTTTATTTTAGTAAAAAAGCAAAGATACCCCGTGCACAGCGATGCCTCTCTCCTGGGTGCCAGCTGATGCAGGGCAAATTACAGAAAATCAAAAAAGCATTTCAGCGCACACTAGGATACCAGGATAGATACTATTTTATATAATGAATGACTATTTCTATAAAATAGTGTCTATCCTAGTATCCTGGGGTGCACTGAAATGCTTTTTTGATTTTAATTTAATTTTAGCATTGGATTTGATATGTATTCAGTTTGGGGAAGCATTGAATCTGACTGACTTGCTCTGGGGGCAGTTTGAGTGTTTAATTATCAGTTTGAATGGATACTTGTTTGGATATTTTTTTTCTCTATGACTTATCTCTTCCAATTGTCATTTCATAAACAACAAAATAACAAAAGA
Source organism: Thunnus thynnus (assembly GCF_963924715.1). NCBI lineage: Eukaryota > Metazoa > Chordata > Actinopteri > Scombriformes > Scombridae > Thunnus > Thunnus thynnus. Next base: position 4,792,047 of record NC_089521.1, on the reverse strand, counting down.
CAAATGAAGTGCTCATTGCTTATTTTAAACCTGCAAAAATCTGTTATCGCTCACTAAAAGGGGAAATAAAAGATGAAAGGGAAAATAATCATTGAGTGATACTAACGGCTAATGAAAAGGTTTTCTTTAAAAATGAACGCATAATAAAAAGGATATTCTGTATTCCAACAGTTCCTGCTTCTCCTCATCCCTGCGCTGCTTCTCCACCAGACTCTGTTGCCGGGAGACCTCGTCCAGGAAGCTGGTCTCATCATCGTCCAATCCCCTCACCATGTTCTCTGTCACCATGGAAACAAACATGCTCTCAACACATGGCGGTCGAATGATAAACTTCATAGATGAAGATAGTAAAGCGTGTGCACTGTTAATAGATGTGTGACATTTATTGTTCATTTTGAACACTGCTGCCTTCAGAATTGTTTGAATGTACTAAAATTGTTTTATGATTGCTTGAAATAAATAAGTGTGAGTTATTTCCCAATCCATCTCTTTACCAAAAACTATTAAAATGATAAAGGAAGGAATGATAGGATATGGTGTTGCATAGCTGCAAATCTGCAGTGAAATGCAGAAAAAACTTTCAACTAAGGAGAACTACTGAGCAGTGGCAAGAAAACTTTAAACAGATACCGGCTATGAATATTTCTGTGATTATGTCGTGGTAGTAATTAAAATAAGCTGAACAAGATACCTAGAGCTACTCTACAATAGTAATACCCAACCAACAGGGGCAGAGCAAAGTCATCAGAGATGTACAGATTTACAGTTTCACTATCATTAACTGAGTGAAGCATTTGTAGCACCAATGTAAATGGAACAGACAGCTGCAACACATGTGAAGAATAAATGCTGCTAAAGTCTTTTGCTTAATGTGAAATAATAGATCATTTAGCCTCCTATTTAGCTGCCTGAAGAGTTATTAAATAGAATCACTTGAGAAATTTAGAGGAGAAATGTCTTTGGTGAAACTGTTAACAGCTCAGACATGTGAAACGTAACAAGCGGCCCCAACTAGACACAGTTTTAGACAAGTATTTTAAGCATATAATATGATTTTTATGATGTAACTTCTAACCAAAGCTGTCAGATAAATGTAATGGAACAGAAAGTACAATATTTGTACCTCTGAAATGTAGTGGAAAAGTACCATAAAATGTAAATACTCAACAAATACAATACTTGAGTAAATGTAAATTGTTGTTGTGCCTCTATTATAAGTAATATATTTCTAAACCTATCCTTATCTGCAAAGTAAAGAGCAGTAGCTAAACACGTAATAAAGCTGACATTTTGACATATCCTTGTCATGACTGCTGATCTTTATAACACTGAGCCACTAACTCAGCAGCAGAGGAAAAGTGACACTTATAACAAAGAGAAACCCAGAGACAAAGACCCACTGAATTTGAATTGCTCCTCAAACTCCTCTTGCTTCTTGTCTTTCTGCTCCTGAAGTCGCTCAAAGAGGGAACGTGGGTCATACTCCTCCTCTGGGGCGTCTGAGGAATACACAAACAAATACGTGGATGTGTGCACAGCTGTGTGTATTGTAGAGGTTTGGTGTGTTGTCTTCTTCTCTTTTGGATCTGTGTTAATGTGTGTGTTCTTACTCTCTGGGTCATCAGGCTTTCTGACTTTCTCCCATTCCTCCTGTCTCTTCTTCCTCCTCTCATCAAGCTCTGCTTCCGAAACAAACTTCCTGCTGAGGTCGACGCCGGCTGTCCCTCCCCCTGCCATTACAACACACCTACACACGAACACACACGTTTTTTTAAACTATGTTTTTTACTCAAGAGTGGACACAGTGTCTTTCTGCTCTGCCCTTATAGACTACTAGGTGAGGAAGTCTGTAGTAGTGGTTTTCCTCCAGGGACCCACACAGACAATTTTCATGGATTCAACTGATTTATTCTTTTGCTATGTAGTCCTACGAGGGAATAAATCAATCTAATCCATTAAAACTCAACTTGTGTCCCCAGAGCAACACCATTTACAAAATCCTTTAAAACCACCGCTATCGACTACTGCACATTAATTACCTGTGAGTGTTAACTGCTCAAAACAACCCCAGACTACGATTCAGTGGTGCACAGGAAATAAAGTTTCAAAATCAACATGCCAACTCCCAATGGACAGGGTAATAACATGTTACTACTATGTTCACCAATCAAACATGGGCTGCAACTAACAATTATTTTCATTAATGGTTAATATGACGATTATTTTCTCGATTAATCGATTAGTTGTTTGGTCCATAAAATGTCAGAAAATGGTGCAAATGTTAATCAATGTTTCCCAAAGGCCAAGGTGATGTCCTCAAATGTCTTGTTGTGTCCACAACCCACAGATATTCAGTTTACTGTCATAGAAGACTAAAGAAACCAGAACATATTCACATTTGAGAAGCTGGAATCAGAGAATTTGGACATCTTTTCTTAAAAAATGACTTCAAACAATTAATCGATTATCAAAATAGTTGGCGCTTAATTTAATAGCGGGCAACTAATCGATTAATCGACTAATCGTTGCAGCTCTATCCAACATTAATTTGACTTTATAACGGTAATGTTTCAGTGATCAAAACATAAAAGCACAAGAAAGTAAGTAAAATAGCTTCTAAAAAGACTGATTGTTGCTGTAATGTCAGGTCACATGCATATCTTGCATATCTAGACAAAAATAAAATAATGAATCAATAAAACTTTCCTGACATTTGGATTTTTGCCACCATACTCTTAAATGTCTTCTGTTCAGTTTCTGTATGACTAAAATGAAATTCCTGTAAGCCATAGAAAACTTAAGCAGGGCTTCTCACTGAAACAAGCTGCACAATGTTGATAATGTCACAAATGCAATGTCAAAGGCAGTTAAATGCTGCACAGAAAGCGAGAGCTTTTCCCATATTTTTACAAAACAGATCCATGAATAATCTGGCAGCATGTATTTCCCATAAAATCACTACTTATATACAGACGGGTGACAAATTAAAGGAAAAAACAACATAAAGTATCTTAGCAAAGTGTTGGGCCACCATGTGCCACCAGAACAGCTTCAATGCTCCTTGGCAATTATTCTACAGTCTCTGAACTCTACTGGAGGGATGAACACCATTCTTCAAAAAGATATTCCCTCATTTGGTGTTTTGATGATGGTGGTGGAGAGCGCTGTCTAACAAGTCAGTCCAAAATCTCCCATAGGTGTTCAACTGGGTTGAGATCTGGTGACTGTGAAGCCATAACATATGATTCACATCATTTTCATATTCATCAAACCATTCAGTGACCCCTCGTGCCCTGTGAATTGGTGCATCCTGGAAGAGACCACTCCCATCAGGATAGAAATGTTTCATCATAGGATAAAGGTGATGACTCAGAACAAGTTTGTATTGATTTGCAGTGACCCTTCCCTCTAAGGGGACAAGTGGTCCCAAATCATGCCAGCAAAACACCTCCAAAGCATAACAGAGCCACCAGTTACCCTCACTGTAGGGGCCAAGCATTCAGACCTGGACCAGTTTGTCCTTTAATTTGTCACCCGTCTGTATTTTCTCAGCAGGAGAAATGAATTACAAAAGATGAACCGAGGTCACATCCCTGAGAGGAGATGTTTTCACTTATGTTTCTAGTACTGTTATGTTTAAATATTAAAAGGCTAATCTGAAGTCAACATGTTAGGTTTTGGCTCTCCCTTGTGGCCACCTTTAATCATCACACGTAATTGAAGATATTAGCAATTTAACGAACTTCTCTTCAACGAAAACAGCTCAGGAACCCAGTAAGGATACCACAAAGAATTTGTAATGAGGTACGACAGGTGTCTGTTTAATAGATCTGAGCTTTTACCTTGTATCAGTTACCTTTCCAGCCGTACACTGCAACAATAACAACATTAGCCGCTTAAGAAGGCTAGCATTTAAAGATAGAGGACACACTCGGCTACCGACGTAACAATCAACCAATACAACAATCAATCTGCAATATAACAGTCAGATACATTGGTTATCTATTGCTGAGGTTCAGATAGTTGTTCTGTAAGGCTGAGGACACGCAGGTGCCTTTCTTGCTTGCTGCAAAACGGCTAACGTTAGCTTCATTAGCATCCAGGAAAGCTGTCAGTCCGCCTTGTTGGAATATTAATACTTTCAGATGCTGAGCAGACTCGAACATCAACTTATGACTATTTCATATCAATATCACATAGAATAATTGTGTCACTTGAACTTACCAAGCTCGGCTAGTCGATACTCCAAATCAATGACGTTTTGTGTCACTGTAAAAATGTCTCGTCGCGATTTCCGACGTGCGTCTTTAGTTCCGACTTTTCTTTCCGTTTTGACGCCACTTACGGAGCACAAAAAATGACATAAGCATAAACAAATGAATAAATGCAGGAATAAATGATTGAATACATAAATAAGTTTAAAAAATGTTTTTTATTTAATGGAAAAGGACATAATTAAATTAATGTATTGGATTTATTTTCTACATTTCCATAAATAATTTACTCATTTACTTCTACATTTCTACATTAATTTATTTCTGTATTTCTACATTTATTTATTTAATTATTTATTTCCGCATTTATTTATTTATTTATGCTTCTGTCATTTTTTGTGCCCCATAGCCACTGGCTCTTTGTCTTGGTAGAGTAGCAGGACATGCAGTACCTGCCATCTGCAGGAATACACTTTAAATGGGTTACCATTTAATATATCATATTTTTGGATGTGTATATGGGTAATTCTTCAACTATGGTCTGGGATTTTTTTTTGAAAATCTAACCTAAATCTAATTTTTATAGAAATGTATTGATATGCTTTATTAATCCATTCTGTGTAGAAACACTTCCTGATTGTGACAAAATACCTAAAATAATATATAATTTTGGCATTTCATTCTAACATTCAGGGGAAATAATCATTTCCATCACACAACATAACAGAATTTTTAAAACAAAATTACAGACATTCCAAAATATTTCAGGAAATCTCTCACACTGATCTGCGCCAATATATAAATTCATGAATTTTCAGGATTTTAAAGATAATTTTTCCCATTGTTTACATGGGAAACAATGTAAAACTGCATCGATGAAATCTTTCAGACATTTTTTCTTACAGTGCACAATCATTTTCAAATTCTGTAAATCTATTGTGACCATAATTGCTCAATTTTCAATAAAGCATTATTAGTGGGACTATTAGTGGGAATGTTATTTTTATACATTTTATGTAAAAATATGTGCTGTGATAGAAATGACACGGTGTGTCAGAAAAGACCAGATGTGGTGGAATGCAACAAACTACATGGGTGAACAGTGTTGTTTGTGACTATTTTACCTTTAACTGCTAACGGAAAATGAGCCAGTCCAGGTTCAGATCCCCTCATTACTATTAATTCAGAAGAGGCCTACAGTGACCAGAGCATGGCAATGTCTGTAAAAGTATCAATATTTACTGAGTTGGAGGGTAATACATACCAATAATGGTCAGATGCATGTTCCTACCAATGCAGAGATCCAGCACAATATATTCAAATTTCATAAAATGCTGTTAATCTATATATTTACATACACTATTCATGCCTACACAATTGTATTCAACATCTAGCTGATGGTAGATGTGGCAGTGAATATAACTAGTGGCTATTGGCAATATTAGTGGCACTAGAAAAGCAGGGATGACAGCTAGACAACTGAGTGTGCCAAGGTGTTCAGATTATACTGCCCATCAAGACAGTGGGGCCAGTGTAGGTTAGCTTAAACAGATACAATGCAGATATAAAGCTTGATCAAGTCACCAACTAGAGTAATGGGTGAGAGCAGGATTCAAAGGCAGTTTAAAGGTTTATCAGGTCAGGGTTAGAGAATGTTGTCTATCAGAGGGCTTAGTACATTTATAACAACACAGCCTGATACCCACTGTAGGACCTAATGATAGGTAAAAACATCATTTAACATATAATATATCATATACATTATATAATATACAGTATACAGTCCAAACCCTTGACTGGCATTGTATTATTAGATTAGTAATAATCTATTTTAAAATATACATGTATTAGTATTAGTATAATTTTTGTTTCGTATTATAATTAATCAATATCCAAAGAACAAAAAGGGGTTCGCACACCCAAGTCAATTACATAGTTTCTGTTTTTATTCTGAACAAGAATAACAATACCTAAAGTACAAATACAAAGTTCATAATAACTAATCAATATTATTTGAGTAATATTACGTATTAATATTATATACTACAGAACTTCGACGGGAATGACCACCCAGCGTTTGGCACATTTTACATGTATTGTTAATGGTCAGTAAGAGTAGCACAAAAGCCATCATATTTGTTCTCAGGCGTAACTGGCTGTGGATGATTAACTGGGTTCATTTCCACTGTCTCTGCTGTGTGTCTGCAGACCACTTTACTGCGTTGCCCTGAGTTCGATCTTCATACGATAAGGTTTGGGAGTCAGAGTGACCCCATAGACTGGAGTGTAGTCTGGCTCTCCTGCATCCTCAGGCCAGATGAACTTAAACTTCCTCAGCAGAGTCACCATGATGAGGAAGAGCTCCATACGAGCCAGACCCTCTCCAAGACACATACGAGGACCTGGGACATGAACAAGACTCAAAGGTCATTGATTAAACCCACCCTATCTGTGTATGCATTTGAAGGTGTGATACAACAAGACCTGCTCTGTTGTTTGTTTTTTATGCTCTCGTACCTGCAGAGAAAGGCATGAAGGCCTCTGGTTTGACAAATTCTCCCTGGTCATTGAGGAAGTTTTCAGGGTTGAATTCATGGGGGAATTTCCACTGTCCCTCCTCCTTCAGCACTGAGGTCAAGTTAGGGATGATCATTGTACCCTGAGGAGAAAGTGAAGCAAAGGTTATGTTACTCTGTTTGGAAAATCTGTTACCTACATTGAGAGACAACTGTTTTCTTACAAGCAGTGAAATCAAGAAATTTTTGATTAATTATGAATTATTATTTGCAGAAAAGTCAATTTCAGCTTTGTTCCTTGCAGAGTTTGACTCTGCTTGCAACCATGAAACAAATTGCTTTTTCAACATGAAGCTATAGAGTACCTGTGAAGTTTTTTCCCACAAAACATCACTTTACTGTCACTATTGCCAAAACTATTGAACACCAGCTGCCTCTTACCTTAGGAATGGAATATCCCATGAGCTCTGTGTCTTTTGTCGTACAGTGGAAGACGCTGAGTGGCACAGTGTTGGCGATCCTCTGCACTTCATGGATCACAGCCTGGAAGAAAAGACATTGAAAGAGCAACTTAACACCCGATAAAAATCTTATCATTGCTGACCCCCAGTGGTATAACTTCTTAGCTTGCTGCAGTGATGCAAAAGTGAACTCTAGGACCCCATGACACCCAGAGGTGTTGTCAGAGGTGAAAATCTTTAAACAACATGTTTAAAGATTTTCTTTTGCAAATGATCCCCTACCTTTAGAACACTCAGTGTCATGCTCTGACAAATATGCCACTGAGACCCATTTGTACACATGAAATAAAAGTGAAATTATTATATCTGATGATTTACCTGCATGTAAGGCATGTTGTTCCTGTCCTCAAAACTGGCCCGATCCTTCCCTTCCAACACCTGGTCTATCTCCTGCTGACAACGCTCTGAAAAATACAGCAGAGAGAGGGGGGTGGTGGCAGTGTTTACTGTTAATATCACAACAACAATGCAACAATAATGTAATGAAGAACGTGATTGAGAGCGGGTGACAGGTATAGAGAGGCTGGTAAATGGTGGAATGATGGCATTCAGGGTCCTGGTGTTGTACATGCTGGCTTGGTTGCGTGGCTTACTGGCGCACTTAATGAGGTGGAACACATGTGCTTTTTTCACTGTAAGGTCTACAGGACAAAGTGGGAAAAATTCGTCTTTTGGCTAAATCTGACACATTTATATCACATTGGTGTTAATTAATGTGTTTTGTCCCTGATATATAAATGAATATTGAAATAAAAAACGAGAACAACATGTGGAAATGCCTGAAGAACAGTAGACTGAATGATGGATACTAATGACAAATTATAAAATTAAACAAACAAACAAAAAAATACACAGGCTTCTAATTTTTAGCCTGCAGCCATCAGTTTCATTGATGGAAATGACAGTCTCCAGCTAATTTTAGCAGCTGTGGTAGCTAATTGAAGAGGACATATTATGCTTTTTGTGGTTTTCTGTAATTTATATACTGTTATGATGTCAGATACCTATGTTAAACATGGTCATAGTTCCACAACTTGAAATTATCGTATGTAAAAATGCCCCCTGCATGTTAACAGGCCAGGTTTCAACCGTTTGCCGGCCGTTTGCATTCTTTTTTTCCACCTTGCCGACAAGCTGGCGTTGTCGTTGGCATGCAGATATTCCAGTTGAGCCCCAAATTCAAAATATAAAAAAGTGCATAATATGTCCCCTTTAAGGTCAGTTCCATAAATTGGCCAAATGATCAAATGGAACTCTTGACTCTTGACACACCTTAGATTCAGGAGGAGAAATGCAGGTTCTATCCTGGACAAAGACCAGCTCTTTCCTCTTTCAATTCTTGTATGTATCCATATTTACAACAAAATATCAGATGTAATTTTGCATGGTGTTACATCTTTTCACTGATTTTTCACAGCAGATATTCTGACATGTCACACATGTCAAAATGTCTTCTGTGATAAATACCTATTCTGTTTGTGACTTTCACAGAAATAATTATAGAAATAAGTGATGGATGAATAGATAAAAAATTTAGATAGACAGAAAGACAATGGCAGGACTATGGAGCCAATGACAGAAAAGAAATAACCTATGATTACCCGTGCATGCATACCTTGTATGTGTGGGTGGGTCATAAGGTAAAGGAAACCAGTAAGCAGAGTGTTGGAGGTAGTGTCAGTCCCAGCAAAGTGAATATCAAGAGCGTACATAGAGAGTTCTTCTTCTGAAAATGAAGAATCGTCACCTCTCTAAAAAGAGGAGAATGTTTCTTCAAGCAAAGATCAAATGAAATTATACCTTACTGACACACACACACACACACACATACATATACCTTACTGACACACACACACACACACACACATACACACACACACACACACACACACACACACACACACACACACACACACACACACACCTTATCCATTTCATCCAGATAGCAGTCAACAAAGTCTCGTGGCTCTCCAGGGACTCTGGTGTTCTTGTGTTCAGCCAACACACGCTTTGCAATACGCTGACAAGTCTGAAAAACATGAATCATTGAGAGCATTAAGAGCATTTGTGTTGGTTGTTGTTCTCTGTGTGAGGTTGCACCAAGAGTTTTAGATTAAATTTTTCACAGTTCATTATAAATAAATACAATAAATTTCCAGGACCTATAAACATACCTTAACATTCTTAAAGGCCTTGGAGAAGGGCAGCGGCAGGTTACGAATCATGGGAAAGGAGTCATACAGCTGTAAAGAAAGATTTATCCTTAACTTATCTGAATCCAGATAATTTTATTATCAAATGTTTCACTTCAATGGCAAAAGTTAAGACATACAAAGTACTACTGGAGATAAGTAGTTAGAAGTTAATTTGCAAGCTAAAATTCTGTTTTTAGTTAGCAAACAACACTTCAATGTCTATGAGGCAAGGTGAGTAAGATTACCAAGTTGAAGAAATAGGTCTTTAGAGTGTTTGGCACAGGTAGTTCAACTGAGACACCAACACACCAAATGTCAACAGCTACTGCAGTTGCAGAAGTGTGGATGGTTTGAGAGGACAGTGATTTCAGACAGCCTCAAAGAGGTTCTGGAGGACAATGAGACTGAACCCTCGAATCCAAACCCTAATCTTAAGTGTACCCTGGTGCACTTTACAGGTGAGTGTGACACACTTAACGGTTACACCAAGTCTGAGAATAAGAATTTCTCAGAAAAAGTTAAGGTGCTAAATACCAGAATCCCAGATGATGCTCTAAGTGCAGAAGTTCAGGTATCTTGGGGTTCTATTCTTAGGTGATGGTAATGGCATGGCTCTAGGGATGGCAATGTTGATCTATCTGTCAGTCCACCACTTCAGTCCAGGATTGCCATGAAATTTTGTATAGACATTCATTATACACAGAGGACAAAGTCTACTTACGTAGGTGATCCCCTGACTTTTCCTTTAACGCCACCATGTGCTTCACATCAGTGGTTTTAAGTGAAATGTCTAACAACTATTGGATGGATTGAAATTTAGGACACACATTCATCTTCACTTTGGGATGAATTGTATCATCTTTGGTGGCCCCTTGGCTTTTCCTCTAGCACCATTACTGGGTAAAACATTTTGTGTGGCCAATACTTTGTTTCCTTATCAAATACCTGCAACTAATGATCTGCCAACAAGCCTTAGTTGCACTTTTTGTTTCATGCTAATTAACAAATGTTAGCATGCTAACATGCTAAACTAAGATGGTACACATGGTAAATATTACACCTCCTAAACATCAGCATGTTAGTATTATCATTGCGAGCATCTTAGCATGCTAAAGGCTAAAATTAATATTTAACTCAAAGACTCTTAGGCTGTGTCTAAAATCACTCCCTATTTAATATATTGTGCATTACATTCACCCTCCATTTTATTTGCGTCTCCGAATGCTGAGTGTGTAAATATATCCACTATATTGTGCCCTCAAAAGTTCCACAAAAAGTAAGTGTCCATGGCATGCACACTACTTTCTGTTAACAATCCCACAATGCTTTGCTCTGCATTTTAAAGATTTGAAAACTACCAACAACGATTAGTTAGTGTCCTAAATCTTGATTTATGCTCACTATTGAGTAATTTAGCGTCTATTATATAGGGAGTAGTGAATCATGCTTTGACTCACCATAGCCCATGGTCCATTGGCTAGCTTGGCATTCTCAGTGAAGCACTGAACAAGCACTGTGATGAACTCATCATCATAGTCGTAGCGTTTACCAAACAGAACCTGGCAGATTATGTTGGATGCCGCGTTATGAAACATAAGTTGAGGGCTCAAGGTTTTGCCTGTAAAAACAATCCAGTGTCACAGCAGTTATTATTATGGTTTATTATTATGTCTGCTATTTACTTTTCATCTGAATTTATTCCAAACTGATTGAGATTTTTGTGTGCAGCTGGTTCAGTGAGTCTCCCCATTCACACACACACACATACACACACACACACACACACACACACACATACACACACACGTTGGGGTGCTTTATTGGATGATGTGGCTCAAAATTAATTGAAGAAGACTCTATGTTTTAAGAAAGATGATTTCATATTAAATATCCTCAGCCACATATTCTTGGAAATATAAAATTAGATGAGCACCTTCACATTTTACAGTCACAGGCTATAAAATGCCTTTTCTTAACAGAGATAGTGGGGTTTGACTCCGGGTTGCAGCTGACCAGTGGCAAATTGAAATGGAATGAAGCCCACTGATGGCAGACAACCCGAAACAGTAGTTGAACGTGTCAAGTTTCCCACAACACAATGCTCTGCCATAGCCTACTGCTATCAAAAACTGACAAAAAACCCCTAAAACATTATATATCATAATCAAAGGAGAAATAATTAAAACTGATGGCCTTAATATTGACCCATTGTACTGTTGAGTATCAAGGACACTTTTGTGTTTTTGTGTTAAAAAATGTTAAAGATTTAGTTAGAAGAAAACATTAACATGGTGACAATGAGCAAAATACTTCTGGGTGGTGGGTCCTCTGGTCCGTCCACCAGACTGAAGTGGACCATTAACTGATAAAAATTAAAATAAAGAAATAAAAACAAAAAATAGATGAAATCTTGTGATTAAATGTTCAGTAATGTAGCGGTTATAGTTCAAAAAAATTATAACAAATGAGAAAAAACAATACAGCTTCTGTGTTCCCAAGTCCCGACTGACAGAAAAAAAAGTGGTGCAGGCATGAAACATACTTCCAACTGAAATACATTAGTTTAAAAGTCGTGCTGAGTGTCACGAAAAAAATGTAAAATTTGTGTCCATGTACTCAAATCTATAGATTAAATTTCGTGGCTATTTCACAAACTACCATGATACTGGGTTGGTAAAAGACATAACACAGACTTAAGTGTGACACAGCATTGTACAAAAATTCAAACTTGAACCAAAATTCAACCTGGCAACAGACTTACACAATGAGCAGAAAGTGGCAGGTAGAGGAAGGGAAAAGGCGACTTTAAAAGGAACTGTATAAAATCTACTGATATTAATGGAAATGTATGATTAAAATCCATGTGGTAATACTTAAATATTTGTTTCATTTAAATCAGCTGCATCACTATTTGTGGTGGTGAGATTTTAGTGTGCACCTGTACAGATTAAAGTTGTATGAGGATTGTGTGGACCCACAGATGACGTACCAATGCTCTTTTCCAGTGTATTCATGACATATTGCATCTCTCCCAGAATCCTCTCCTCCATGGACTGCTTCCCCAGACCAAAGTTCCTCAAAGTCATCAGAGCAAAGCGACGATGCTCCCTCCAACTGGAGCCATAATCTGCCAGAATCACTCCTACAACAGGTGTGTTGACACAAAAAGCACACAGTGTGAACTTACAGGTTATCTAATGTCTGCTCCAGAGATCAATTACTTTCTAGCCTGTTGTATTATTAACTCTCTGCAATACTTTAATGTATTATCTTTGTTTACTTTCAAACCTGAGATTCAGATTAGTGAGTTGTATTCATAGTTATTGTACATTACACTTTAAAATACAGCAGTAGGGTTTTTGCTCACTATAAACAGACCAGATTCTTCTACACGAGGCGTTCATAATCTTAATTTATTTGGCTATCTGGACACAAGATCAATTAAAATAAGTGTGTTAATCTTCCTCATCCCTACCTTTAAATCTGACCTTATGGGCATCCCCTTTGTTTGTAATTAATAAATGGATTGAAGGACTTAGGGCTTGATATAATTCCCACTATCACAACATTTTTGATCTTAATGGCTCTAGACTTCTCTGCTTTTTATTTTGTTAAAGATGAAAGATGGATGACATTACTTTTGTCTCTCTGGGGAGGAGCTGTTTTTGCCTTTGGCTTAGCTTGTTCATAACAAATTGCTATTAGACCAACAAGACTTCTATGGCTGTGTGAAGCATACTGGCACTAATGGGAGACTTTTATGGAAATGTATTCTTGTTGAATGTGTTTTGATAGATTACATTTATAGGCTTTTTACTCGTAAAGGTTTCTTCAAGTACTGATAAAAGTTTCAAAATACTTCTTACTAATTTAGAAGCAGGCTTTAAGGGGCAACCCTAGTCGTGCTGGTTACTGTCCCATCCCTACATGCAGTACATGCATAGAAAGAGATATATTATTGCCATATGTACCCTAAATGTCTGACTCCTTTTTTAAAATCAACTAAATTTGATCTTTTCTCTCCTATAACACATCATGTCTGTCCTACCTCTCCTGTTGGTGGTGTCATTGACAAACAGGTCTTGGGGTCGTCCAGCAAAATCAGTAGCCTTAGACACCATAGCCTCCTTCATGGCCTTCAAACCATTGATGAATACAGCTGGTTTGGAACCAATGTACAGACTGTAGACATTTCCATAAGTCTTCCTCAGCTGAGAGAAAACACAACAGCTTGTCAGTTTTTGAAATACATCTACAGAATATCACATAACAGATGGATATTACGCTCACTCACTGAAATTACAGCAGCAGTATATTTGCCCACTTAAAGCTTGTGTTATCTAGGCATGCATATAGTTTTGGTTATAATTGCCCAGCCTTAAGATAATTGCTGAGACTGCCACCACCACTTCTGGATTTCTGGCATTGAATTTTGAATTGAAAATTTATATTTGTAAAAATCAACAGAAATGTCTCTTTCTAGAAACCTTATTGTGATTACTTGGGGCAGCGAGGTCTGTAGATTATCCTCCAGCACATAGTTTCTGTAAAAGCAGTTTGATGTTGTGATTTTAAAAGGGATTTTTCAATGCACTGAGCACCACAAAACTATCCCTTTTCGCCTATATTGTATTAAGATCTCAACAGCGAAGATCTCAAAATCTCACAAATATTGACTTAACAAGACCACTCATCTATTGTATTGGGCATCAGTTTGAAAACAGCCAGTGTGTACGGCCTAAACTGGTTAGTCAAAGTACACAGGTGGTCAACTCTGCACAGACAACGACAATATGTTGTGCAATCACACGAAAAGAGCAATGCTGTTGTAAATAACCCTTGCCCTTAGAAGCATAGTATACTGTGCGCATATTTCAGTGGCTTTGCATGTATTTTTATTTTACCCCAACAGCAAATAGGTTAGCTGAAACTAGCACTGTAAGTAAGTATTTAACTAGTTTAGACCCATTTTAAGTAGCCTTCTAATAATAGTAATTACATACATAACATAACAATTTAAGGCATTGGAAGAGCCATGCAGTGTTTTTCTTACCCTCTCAAAGTCATTCAAGGGGTTCTCCAAGCTTATGTTTAACACATTCCCGAGAAGCGGCAGGATAATGGGTCCAGGTGGAAAGTTCTTGGGCCTCAAGGTTATGAGTTGAATGAGGAATAAGCAAACACAGAGCCCTAGGATGATTAAAGTAAACATGGTGAGGGGACTGAACTGAACTGGAGAAACTGGCTGACTGATTTGCTTTAAAAGGGGTTGGTTAGCTCTCAGCACTTCCTCTTCTGATTAGGATTAGGGTTGTACTTTGCTCCTCTGTATGAAAGGTGAGTGAGACAAATCAAACAGGGTACCGTTACACACTTTAAGAGGAACAAGCTCTGACAGGGTTTGACTTGATCTACCTGGGTCACAAGTAGAGCCAGACCAACACATCGCTAACCTATTTTAGCTTATTGCAGATAAATGGATATAGATGTACAACTGGTAATATTAAAGGGATTATTTGGTCAGCAATAGAAATAAACTAGTAATGAATGAATAAATTGAATAAAATTATGGTGCACCAGTCTGTACCGGCATTAATGGTAGCTGACAAACTGCTTTCATATAAATCTGACCGGAGGTGTTCATCAATTGTTATGTTCAGATCTGATTCCCATTTCACTCTAGATTTGTGCAAACCTGGCTTTGGGCCCTCATTCAGCAGCAGGGAGTAGATTTTAGAAATAGATTTGTATACATTTCCCTCATGAAGCAGCTTGTCCACATCAGTAAATACAGGTAAAGTCATTCCAGGGCCCAGGCTGGTTCTAAGAAAAGATCTTAACTGAAGAGAGCAGAAGAGGGTCCTGCTGGACAAGTCATATTTCCTCTTCAGTTGTTCAAAGCACATGAGAAGTCCCTTTTCGTAACAGTCTTTCAAATGCTGGATCCCTTTATGATGCCAAGTCTCCAGAATCTTGTTATTGAGAGTCATGGGTATGAGGGGTTTTTTTTGAGGTGTTCTTGATGACAGTCCCATTTTCAGTCTAAGACTTCCATGAATCTCCCACCACATTTTAATTAAACAGGATTGTCTGTCCTGTTGGATAGAATTCTGAAGTTCCATTTATAAATAAAATCACTGATTGCTTTTACTTTCAGGGGATGCAATCCAATTTGTATCCAGGAGGGGGCACCGTCACTCTCAAAAAAAAAAAAAAGGATGAAATAAATCGAATTTGAGCTGTAATACTTTTTAAAACTAGGTAATCAAATGCCCCCTAATCTATAATCTATGTCAGTTTTTCCATAGATACCCTGGGTACTTTATAATTCCATATAAATTGTCTAACATGTTTGTTGAGGGTCTTAAAAAAAGTTTGAGGTAGTAGAATGGGTAAGGACTGGAAGAGATATTGTAACCTCAGTAATATATCCATTTTCACACTGTTAACTCTACCAATTAGAATAATGGGCAAACTCATCTACCTACGTAGATCATCTTCAATTCTACTGAGCAATGGGAGGTAGTTATGTTTGTACAAATTACGAGGGTCGTTATCTACAATTATTCCAAGATGCTGATACTTTGCAGGATCAAAACTCGTTTGTGGAATAATTTCACTTTTTTCCTGGTTCACCTTATATCCTGAAAAAACACTATAAGCATTTCATAGAATCTGTAATTTGGTGAGGGACTTATCAGGGTCTGTTAAGTACAAAATTACATCACCTGCCAGGAGATTAATTTTATGATTTGTCTGATCTACTCTGAAACCCTTTATATCAGGATCCTGTCTGCTGCTTCGGCTAGGGGCTCAATAGCCAAGACAAAGAGTCCTGGAGACTTGAGATTCGATCTACTCAAGGGAAATGCTGTTGAGATCTGTCTGTTAGTTGTAATTTTGGCCCAGGATTCATGATAAAGGGTTTTTACCCAATTAATAAACAACTGGCCAAACCAAGACTATGATTAAATAAGGCCACTCTAGCCTATCGAAGGTCTTTTCAGCATATAAAGCTACAGCTATATCAGAATCAGTCTTAGATTTTGTTAGGTGGATAATATTAAACAGCCTACATAAATTGTTAGCTGATGAGCATTTAGAAATAAAGCCACTCTGGTCTGGATTACTAATTGTGGCAAGTACTAGCCAAGCCTTTTGGCCAGGACCTTAGAGATCACTTTCTAGTCTGAATTTAATAATTAAATAGGCTGAAATGAAAAGCACTATTTTTTTTGTGAATCACATTGATTATGACAGTAGAGAATGATTTGGGGAGAGTTTGAGTTCTACATGTTAAGGTAATTACATCCATGATAAGGGGGATGAGTAAATCCTCAACTCTCTGTAAAATTTCAGGGGGAAACCATGTTCCCCTGGTGATTTATTAGATTGTAATGAGCCCAAGGCCTTTTCAATTTCTCTCTGAGTGAAGTGAAGATCAAGATTCTTTTGGTCCGGAGACCAACCATTCTTGCTCTCCCCTTCAATAAATGTATCTACCAAACCAGACTCTAAAAGCTTAGCTGAGGCATAAGTAAGATGGCATGAATGGGCTTGGTCAAAAAAGGCAGCCTAACTAAAACATTGCAGGAAATTGGCTGGCTCAGGATGGGCAAAGTAATTTATGGTTGTGCAATGTCCTATATTTTATGCTAATAATGAGTGTTGTCATATACTGATACAGTTGTTTTTGTCTTTTTACAAGCACTAATTCATTTTGCCAAAAGTTGACTCATATTTATAGGAACCCCATATTACTATGTTTTGGCAGCCTAAAAAAGTTTTTATTTTTGTTTAACTTCCCAAAAATATCCCACCTCATTTCATTTGACACTGACAAAACTTCACTTCATGCAATCATTACAATCTGCTACTTATAGTAGTATCAGGTCGGGATGTTCTGGTGTTAAAAATTAGATGCTTTTGTTCAACATTGTCAGAATAATTGTTAGAGATGACAATGTTCATCTTCTAACTTGTAAAGTCTCAACAGTGTATCTTGATGATCACTTAGTAAATGCGTTTATTATTGAGGAGAGGATCTGTGTGGATGACCTGTTGTACTACAGACCTTATGACAGGCAATTTTCATATGACACTGATGACCAAATGTACATTGTCCCACACTGTAATTTTGTATGACTTCATGCTGAACTGTTCTGTTTCAGTTCAAGAATTATGTTTGCAGTGTACCTGCCTTTTAACACAATATTTATGTGCAAGCTGTGGCTGAAAGGGGCATTGGTTGTCCACAATATTCTAAACCTTAGTTAATTGTGTTACACTCGTATTGGAGTCAAGTGTCGTCTGGTAGTGTTGATTTTCTAACACTGACTTTAATGTAGAGTACTATCAATACTACCTAGTGTTAGCCTGTGTTATTTTTCAACTCCTTTCAGTGTTGAAATAACTCTTGGTGAGTGTTAAAAATTAGCACTTTCAAATGTGTTAATTTAACACTTAAAAGAGTGGACACATATAGACACTTTCCTAGTGTTAAATTGAACGCTCTCAGAGTTAATTTAACACTGGTGATTTTGCTATGCACCTCCGTAACCTTTAGACCACCCCTGGCCTCAACTTCCTAGTTTTTGAATAATGTTCTTAAATCATGATTAGTTCTACCTCATGTCTATTCACCCTTATGGTATGGGCAACATTTAGATTAATTTTGCCTTTCTTAGCATAATAGAGTTACTGTAGATTCACTGGACTGTTTTAAATGTTAACACAGTTCAGCTGCTGCACTGTCTTTTATCTGGGGGAGAAGAAATTGGACAAAAGGTAAGCAATGGCTCTCTCAAGTGGACGGAATTGGATAATAGGTTTAACATTAAAGTTGATTTTTTAACATAAAAACCATTTTGTATGTATATTATATTCAGATATAAAATAGATATATATAGTTAAATTAGTCTGTTTTTATAAAGGGGAAAATACATACATCTCTCTCTGACTGAAGCTCACATCTTCATTTTAGCTACTATGGGGCAACAAGTCAACAAGCGTTGGATAGAATTGTGTTGTCTGACTGTATATTAAGAATTCTGCTGAATCAGTCTTATTAGAATCATTAAAATCTATTTTTCTTGATTAGTATTTTCTGTGTGAGCTGGTTACTAGTAGTTTTACAGTGAGTCATCCTTGACTTTGAGTATTGTTAATTTAGTTTTCTCTTCTTTGAGGAACATACTCATTCCAATCTGACCAGAGGTCAACAAATGATGACTTCTCCTCAGGCTATAAGAGAAGTTGACAGGCCTGAGGTCAGCTGCCAGGAGGGTTTCCACTAGTGTAGAGCTAGATGTATTAAGTTACATTCCTCCTCATATTATTTTGACTGTACCCATGATGCAGTGGCTAGCGCTGGACCTATTTGATAATAAAGACATCACACATAGACAAGAATAGACTTCTTTGTACCTCATTACAAGTGACCCCGAATATACATAAATATTTCAACTTTTTAAATTTTTTCTGCAGCTGATACACATTTTCTGTATATACCGTAGAGAGTGTGCCAGGTTAAATTTGACCCACATTTATTAAAAAATTCAAGAATCACTATTCAAAAATGTTGTTGCATACTTCACATTCAATAACATTCATTGAAATCATGATGGCTGTTCTGTTTTCCTGTTTTAGGTAACATAGCACCATAATATAGTGTGATTGTGAGTGTTTTTTCTCCATTAATGAAGTGTAAAACCTAAAGAATACACTCTTCATGCTTCACTAAGGTTTAATCACCCATTTATTAATGACAGATAAGTTATTCTTAAATGAAAATTTGATTTTTTGGTTCAGAAATGTGATATAGAAACTAATTATGTGGGTGAAGGGTCAGAATATTTACAGTACATATAGGTTAAATCTGTATCGATCAGTGGGTTTTACACAGTTGTTTATAATCCCTCCACTGTGTTCTTGGTATTCAGAAGGTAAATTAGGAGCATGGAAAGTTGCTCACATCAGACAGGACTGAAGACTGGGGCATGAAGGTCCAGACAGGAACATTTAGCACATCTCTAAATTTTGAGTTGTTTTACCTACTGAGGGAGTGATGACTGTGATGACAAGACTACTATCTATTGATTGCTGCAGATTTTTAGGTCAAATCATTGGCTAACCAATGAGTTCACCTGATGCAATCATTCCGCAGGCCACAAGACTGTGCAAAGGTTGTGTGTTTTAGTAAAGCTAAATCAGAGTGAAAAGGAAAGTGTAAGCCAGTTAATTAGTCAGAATCCCAGCTTCATCATGTTTGCATCTGTGGCTCTTCTCCTGGTGGCTGTTTTGCTCCTGTTGCTCCTCTTTCGGACCCAAAGGGCTAAAAATTTCCCTCCAGGCCCCCGACCCATCCCCATCTTTGGAAACGTGCTGGAGCTCAATCTGGAGAGTCCCCTTGCAGACCTGGAGAGGGTAAAGGGTTCATATTAATATACTGACTGTACTGATAGATGAGTTGAGATTTAGTAACCTAAATGGGAACTCTACATACTGACATACATCTTTAAATCTAAATATGGCCATTATTTTTGCATCTGTGAATTCATGTGAACATTTTTTCTCTAGTTTTTTAGCCGTAGGAATTGGAAAAATAATGGATTTTTTTCAATAACATGTATTTAATAGCTTTTGTTTTGCACCAGAAAATGCTATGCTGCTCTTTTCTCTAATGATTGGCTTGTCTGATGAGCTGAGCTCTTCACCTAAAATTACCATATACATTGATCTACACTTGGGTGACCTGTTCTGTCATCCTATATACATTTGTATCATTTATCAGCATTTAAATCCAGAAGAATAAAGGTGCTTTTGCTCATTCTGTTTGAAAGTGGATATATCAGCGATATTAAAAATAAGGTCACTCACTGCACTGCTACTAATAATAACTTGTTAATAATTGACTCAATACAGTGGCTGATTACACTGACTATAGGTCATGTCAGCTAAATCCATGTATGGTAGTTATAATCTACTCTTTCTCTGTCCCCAGCTGGCCAAACGCTATGGTAACGTCTACAGCCTGTTCATTGGGCACAAGCCTGCAGTCGTCATCAATGGCCTGCAGGCCTTGAAAGAAGCCCTTGTCACCAAAGCTGCTGACTTCGCTGGCAGACCACAGGACCTATTGGTCAATCATGCTGTACAGGTGAAAGGTTGGAGAGGTTTTTTTACTTTCATTACAAATATGTAAGTCCTGTCACCCTGTGCTATTTTGGAACAATGTTACTGATCATACAAATTATTTTTATTATACCTGACAATAAAACCAGCACAAGTTATATTTCATGTGTGTGAAAGTGTGTGAGACGGGCACAAATCTCAGTGATCATGTCCAAATTATACTCCAAAATGTCCAAAATATACAAAACTTGATGGACAGTTTTGAGACACACCTCAGTGTGTGCCTCAACAGACTGTCAAATTCAGAGTGACTTGCCACATTAACCAGTGGTGGAAGAAGTATCGCTATTTAGATCATTTACCAGAGTAAAACTATAAATACCACAATGTAAAAATAGTCCTCCATTCATCATTTTATTACAACTATATTAACAGAAAAATGTGCTAAGCATCGAAAGGAGAAGTACTCGTTAAGCAGAATGGTTTTGCTTTAATCTAAATGGTGCATCATATGAGATTACTGTGTATGTTTTGTTTATAAATTCTTAAAAGACAGGTTCACAATTTTTCAAGTCAGTCTTAAGTACAGTACTTGAGTTAATGTACTTAATTACTTTCCACCACTGACTAAACTGGTAAAGCAAGAAAAAATACCCTCCTTCTTTTTCACAAAGAAATAATTAATTAATATTAATTAATTACAGAGATACTCTTAAACAGACTATGTGTTGGATTTAAAAAGTCCCTTTTATGGCATCATCTAGTGGTGGTATCAATAATGACACTGTTGGACTTTTTTTCACACACAACATTTAATTTGATATGTTTAGAACAGGGATGTAGGAATATAACAGGAAGTCAATAGTCAGCTTCAACAGATAATAATATTGCCATGAAAACTTGTCATTGAAACGTCATTCATTAAAAATGTATTTGAAAGTGGATACACTTTCTTCTAAGTTTTAAATCCATGTTTTTGCATGTAGCTCAAGCTCCAGGAGTTATTCTAGCAGATTATAACCCTGGCTGGAAAGAGCAACGACGCTTTGGTCTGATGACCCTGAGAAACTTTGGTCTAGGTAAACAGTCCATGGAGCAGAGGATTCTTGGAGAGATACATCGCATCATAAAGCCATTGGAGCAGAGTATCGGTATGTCAACTTCCCAAGCAGGACACAAGGATTGGATAAATGTTGATATTGAGCAGGATCTTTTGAACTCTGTGCTGAAAACTAGAAACTCAAAAAATTCAATATCTTTATCATATTTTCTTTTCTTATTATATCTTTTTTATAATGTTATTATAAGAAGTTTACACCTTTAGTGACTCTATTTGGTCAAGGTTTGTTTATGTTTTTTTTTTCCAGGTAAGACCATGGATCCTCACATGCTGTTCCACAATGCAGCCTCCAACGTAATCTGCCAAGTTCTGTTTGCTAGGCAGTACGACTACGAGGATGAGTTCATGAAGTTTTTTGTTGACCTTTTTCATGAGACCTCCAAAATAATCAACGGGCGCTGGGGTATGGTGAGACACATTTTCGACAATAAAGCCACTCAATAATGTAGCATCACCACTGAAACTGTAGAGGAAGTATAATAGAATTAGGTTATGTATAATACATGTAAGAACAAACAGAAGTGAATGTGGAGACGGATCCTGTCTCAATACTACTTCACACAAAATGAATTAAATAGCTCCTTTCCCACCAGAGTCATGCAAAGCCAGACATGCACTTTATATGATGAAACAGATACGATCAATAAAATCTGGGAAATTTGTGGAATCTAGACTGTGTCTCATCCTGCAGCTGAGTTTATCCTTATACAGTACTCAGTTCAGGAACATTTTCATTTGTCCTTCTGACTGAAGTTTTCTTGTCAAGTGTGGGTGACCTAAAAGATTGAGACTTTGCTACTCTGTTGTTAATATTGTTAATATTATTGTTATAAAGCCTGGCTGCAAAATATTTAATCAGCTGAAAAGAATGTAAAGATGACTAAGATGAGTTAGAAAAGTGGTACCCGGTATCTTTTATTATACTTAAATAATTGTTAAATTATTAAAGTCCCCTCCACTCAAAAATGTGTTTTCTTCCTGTTACTTCAGTTCAATGTTTGAGCTTCAATGTGCAGAATAATGTATGTAACACTAGAAGTAAGTTTTCGCCTTCATCTGCGGAAGGAGGAGAGTTTCTCTGTTATTGAAAATCTGTGTAAAACTACAAGCATGATTTCTGACATCACAACCACCTTGAACGCCAATTGTGGTCCAATTTGCAACTTACACAAGTGTGATGTGGGATCTTGAAACCTCCAGTGCACAAACACTGAGAATGGACTTAACAGTGAAGTAGGAGACATCTTGTATCCAGCAGATCAACTTTTGAAATTAAATATATTTACATATTCATAGATTCTGGATTTTCAATGAGGGAGAAGGAGATGTAATTTTAAGAATTTCTAACTAGGTAATTGAGAACTGCAGTAACTCTCTTAGACTCAACTGGGCAATGCTCAGAGGACTAAAGGGCTTCTTAAAACTTTGTAATTTATCATTTTTCTTTTCCATACAGATTTATGACTCTATTCCCATAGTACGCAACCTGCCACTACCCTTCCAGAAAGCCTTTAAGATGTTTAAGGTATGTTTCGGAAAGATTTTGTTTCCAAGTCCAGCAAACCACCATTGAATTGTGTTTTATTACAGAGACAATGGTGCATGGGTTCAATCGGTGGATCACCATGTAGGCTATAGCAGAAGAAATGCCCTGCTCAAAAGACGGAAAGAAGGAAAAAATGAATGACAATAGAAAGTTTACAGCCAAGCTAGCAGCTCCATGAGGCTGCTGTATAAACTGTATGCACACTGCAACATGACACAACAATCAACTCAATGGGTCACAGTGCTGTGATGAGGTGATGACAGAGGCACATTTTTTGAATAAGAACTACGATGCAAGAGAAGAGGCATGACCTAAAATGGCCTAAACAGCAAAATTTCAGAAGGCTGCTGAATAACAGTCAATTAGTTATGAGAAGGGGCAGCCTGGGACATTACAGTAGACCTCTCATGTACTATAGAGCTGCGATGATTAATTGATTAATCGATTAGTCAATTGACTGAGAATGTCTCTGTAACTATTTTGATAACCAAAGAATCATTTTTCACTATTTTCTGACATTTTATAGATCAAGCAATTAATCGATTACTCAAAAAAAATCAGCAGATTAATCAATAATGAAAATAATTGATAGTAGTAGCCCTAATGTACTATAATTAACTGCCTATATCAACATTTTTTGGCCATTGACTGTGTGTCTCTGTAAATGGATTTATATTCATCAGTATGATGATGCAAGTTGTGCCCTTTAGAAACCTTGAATCTTAAGGTCAAGATTTATTGAAAAAATTTGTTGAACTTTTTTTTTTTCTTCCCAGATGGCACATGAAAGACGTCTGGAGCTGTTGGCTGAGAGCAAAAAAAACAGAGTTCCTGGTAAACCACGACATTTCATAGACTGCTACCTGGATGAACTGGATAAGGTGTGTGTGTCTCTTCGTGGCTGATAACAATGAGGGAATAGTTTGTAGTATTTACTCACTCTTTTTCTCTCTTGTCTGGCTGCAAAGAGAGGAGATGATGACTCGTCATTTTCAGAGGACCAGCTTTGTGCATTTATTTTGGATCTTCACTTTGCTGCGACCGACACGACAGCCAACACCATGCTCACTGCTTTCCTCTATCTCATGAACTATCCACAGATACAGGGTATTTGTCCATCATCTGTTGGTTTGACTATTCCTCTTTTTCAGGAGTTCAATGGTTAGGAAGTTATTGTTGTCACATGGAGATGTCATTTTCTTTCTCCACAGTTTGAAAGATTCACACTTTCCTTTGGAATCAGCTGACACATGCAGAAACACTCAAATTACATATAGACCGAGAAATATCTTGCATAGTTTTCTTCTTCCTGTCCATACTATCTTTCTTTCTGTACTCCTCAGAGCGCTGCCAGCAGGAAATAGACAAAGTTCTGGATGGGAAGGATCAAGCCAGTTTTGAAGACAGACATCAGATGCCCTACGTTCAAGTATAAAAATTATTGGATCATATATATAATTACAGCCCATTTTTGCATCAGATTTTTCCCTGTGAAGGGAAAACGTGTTGTATATGTGTTATATATCCAAGATGTTACAATGCTACAGTATGATATTGTAACAGCTGTCTCTCTCGTGCAGGCTGTCATTCATGAGATCCAGAGGATGGCCAACACTGTTCCTCTCTCTGTTTTCCACTGCACCACTAAAGACACAGAGCTCATGGGATACTCCATACCTAGGGTAAGTAGAAAACATCATTTGTACCATAATGAAAAATATAGAAAGAGATTCATATCATACTAATATTCCTCTGAGCACTGACAGGTAAAACTCACTTCAGAGGAAACATTTAGGAACTTTGTTTAGTAATCTATGCTAAATTTTCATCTAAGGTTCATCTTTATAAACATCTTAATGTTGTGCACTGTTCAAAGCCACAGAACTTAATATGAAATCCAGGCAGGGATCTATGTGTAAATGATTCAAGAAGACTTTTTGACTATGATGTAATTTTTCAGCCATTAAAACATTACTTCTTGGGTTTGAATACAGTATATCATTCAATTTAAGCATTATGCAGCTTCAATGAAGTGTTGTAACGAGTAGACAGGAGTATACTGTGTATGATACTGTGAAAAGTTTTCTAGATTTAAAGAAAATTTACTGTACAATAAATTTAAGGGTAAAATCAAGAGTTTATGATTTTGACTCATGATGTTATGCACACATGTGCATGGTGTCTGAGAGTCTCCACACGTATTTCTCCTCTGTTACCACTTCTAAAACCTATATTTGCAAGAATGGTTTCTGTAAAAGCGTAAAAGTTGATTATTTCAACATTAACTCTAGCACAAAAAATGTGCTAACACTGTGAAATGAAGTCCTGTTGCAGTATAAATATGGTACATTTTCATTATTAATGACAAGTTGATAAATTTTGCATTGAACATTGTAAATTGGCAAACCCAATACAACATTGTGCATGAATGGAAGAATGAAAGACAACATGTCTTTATGTCTCATCTGGGAGTTTCAGCTGCTCTACACTTACTGTATGTATGATTATATTAGAAAAGACATGTTGTATTATGTCTTCAGAACACACGTTCACTTCTGATACTAAAGTATGTCTTAGTGTCTTAGTGTGATCATGAGAAAACCCCTGAAGAAGGAAGAACTTTAATACCATGTCATGTAAAACAATGACAGAATTCTCAGACTTCTTCTATAATTCTCATGGTTTTAGTCATAGAATATTAGCAGGTGTTTCCTACCTTTCTGTGTACTTCACTTTTTGGAAAGTTGTGAATATTAATTAATATGTGAATTGTGAATATTTTTTAGACATATTTTGTGTTGGTATTAAAATATATTTTAGATTTTTAGCTATTATTACTCGTACC
The DNA here is from genome assembly GCF_963924715.1 of Thunnus thynnus. Classification (NCBI taxonomy): domain Eukaryota; kingdom Metazoa; phylum Chordata; class Actinopteri; order Scombriformes; family Scombridae; genus Thunnus; species Thunnus thynnus. The sequence continues at coordinate 4,765,957 of NC_089521.1, read as the reverse complement.
CACAGTATTTAATTGATAGGTGTCATATGCTGCCCCTCCAATGACTGGAGGCTCACATTTTCCACATAACTGACATCCTGATTAAACCAAGGTGTTTCTGATGTGTTTACACATTTATTACACCTCTGTTCTTCTTTGTTGTTTGTTCTTCAGGGAACGGTCATCATTACCAACCTGTCCTCAGTGTTGTTTGAGGAGGGACAGTGGAAATACCCTCATGAATTCAACCCTGAAAACTTTCTCAATGACCAGGGAGAGTTTGTTAAACCAGAGGCCTTCATGCCTTTCTCTGCAGGTGTGTGACATTGATTGTTACATTCATACATACACAGAAAGATTGTTTGGGAGGTTTGATTGAGGAAATATCACCAGATAATAGAAAATTAAAGAAAAATGGAAAGAAAGTCACCACACTTAACCCCTAATTCGACATTAATTTTAGCTCCAGTTGAAAAGACGGTTGTAGTAGTTAACACTTGTGTTTTAAACCACAGGTCCACGGATGTGTCTTGGAGAGGGTCTGGCTCGTATGGAGCTCTTCCTCTTCCTGGTGACTCTGCTGAGGAGGTTCAAGTTCATCTGGCCTGAGGATGCAGGAGAGCCAGACTACACTCCTGTTTATGGATCGACTCAGACCCCCAAACAGTATCGCATGGAGGTCCAGTTCAGAAAAAACATCTAATAGGTCATGACACAATTCCAAGACAGAGGTTATCCTGATACTGTAATTGGCTTATTGAAAATTAAATGAAATTCAATATTTTGATATAAAACCACTTTTCGTTGCACTTATTAATATTTGAGTATGGACAATGGGCTTGCTTGTAGTGACAAACCCACAGCTCCCCTCAGCTCTATGGAGCGTTATCGTGTCTTTCATATGATTGTTTTGATTTCACAGTCTGCAACTTCACTGATTTGGTTCAGTCTCGCTGCTCACATCAATTTGAGGTTGGAAAGTGTTCCAGCAGCTGTTTACCTGCCCAGCACCAGATGGCAGACAAAGTTAGGGATTAGCTGGCGAACATAGCGGAGCATTTAGCAGATATTTTTCTAAGGAGTTGCTGGAGACCAAAACATACAGGGAGAGTGGATGGTTCATTTATATTTAAACGCTAATGAATGCTAATGGTACTTCATGTCTGCTGGGTGTGTAAATAGGCAGATGGACAACAGTCTGATAGCATATTAGCAGTAATAACTTATGTGTGTTATGTTCAGCTTGTTGTGGAGCTTGAAACATCATCAAAAAGAAATATTTTCTATAAACCACACTGTAACCTTTATTTAATGCAACAAAGCTGCTGATTGTATTCATAGTATAGATTACAGTTTGTAAATCATAACATTACATCTTATCAGATGAAACTACAAACTCTGGCTCACTTTTTCTCATGTTGCCAGTGTAAAATTGAATTTGTGGGATTAAAAGAAGTGTAACATTATCAGATCATGTGTAACTTTGTCATTTGATCAACAAAGAATGGTTCGCACTGTACATATGAGGCATTGTGTTAGTTCATGCAGGACACACACACTAATCACAGAATTCTCTCAACAAGGCGGTCCATTTAAATATGAGTCCCTCCTACACTGATCCCTGCTACACCAGTGCTGCCACACTACGCTACTGCTGGCAAAGCTTTGCCTCCACCACCCTTGCCTCCACCTTTTTGGTTAAGACTCTTCACATGGCTCTAAGGTAGACTGGAATTCAAATGTCTTGCTTTGGGCCCACTCTTGTATACCCAGTAGGGTTTCTGCATTGTGCTTCCTGCTTTAGCTTAGCATGCTGCTTGGCTAATCCAGGGAGCATCATAGAGTGGAGCTGTCAGTGCCAAGCTAAACTGTATTTCCATTTGTGGCAATAAAAGGTTTAATCTATGACAAAAATGTTCCTGACTGAAATTTCATGAAACAGCTTTTAGATTATCTCCAAATTTCATTTTCAATATGGCCTGAGTTTGTTGATGGAGCAAGTGTGTTTATCCTCTGGAAGCATGAATATGAATTAGAGCAAAAATCAGGCATCACTAAAATCCTCTGCATTCATCCTCTGCAGATCCATAAGCAGACACAGCAAATATTATGGTAACCAAAGGTGTCAACATGTCTTGTTTTAGACCAAACTGCTGGATTCACTAAACGTGATATGTTCACTTTACAACCTCACATGATCACACAGAGTAATCCCACATTGTGAAATCCTATAACATCTCAGTTAACTAAAAAGTTTAATAAGTGGTTATAGCAGAGTTGCTGTGGTGTTACTGCACAAACAGTATGGTATGTCCACTTCATAACAACATCAAGACATTTATGATAATCCTCAGAAATAATAAGGGACTTTTTTATTTCTTTTCTACCTGGCATACAGGCACACTGAACCCTGTGTGCAGTTTAAGCAGTAGCCTTTTGATGGTTGGACATTGGTGTATTATTGAAGCTTTTGTGTGGATGCTGTATTGTTTTACTGGGCGGTCTCTTGATTGTCAGTGGGAGGCCGGGGGTAGGGGGGAGGGGGTGGGCTTGAATGGTGTGTGTGTGTGTGTGTGTGTGTATGTGTATGTGTGTGTGTGCTGACCTGGACCTTCTGATGACATTCAGTTGGATGACTGGTGTGGCCGAGAGAGGAGAGTGATAGAGAAAAAGAAACTGAAAGAGCCACAAACACAGGAGTATATATTCAACAGACAAGTCCAGTGAGGAGAAATAGCAAAGAAAAGAAACAAAGTGAAAATCAGAGACGGTGAGATTGTGTCGACAAGGACGCACAGAGACAGTTTGACCGACTGAAATGGAATCAACGAGACTGAGACAAACTTGGGATTATCAGTAACGGATCATCAGAAGTGGAGTCTCTCAAACATGGACTAGTCTGGGGGTCTGCACATACATACGCACATACACACACACACACTTTCCACACACACACACACATACACACATTTGGATTCCTGTTGTGGCGAGCGTTGGCAGTGGACAGGTGTCAGTATGCAGGAGTCTCCAGGTGCCATGGGTGTAGATGGCAGCTACGCCAGCAATGTCCCGGCCTTTCTCACCAAGCTATGGACGCTGGTGGAGGATCCAGATACCAACCACCTCATCTGCTGGAGTGCTGTGAGTCAGTCCACAAAATATCCGCAGTACAGTTGTAACTATGTCAGAAATGTAATTATCTATAGTATTATAATCCTGGCAGTGTGTTTCCCATTTGTCAAAAGTTATGTCAGTTTAAAAAAACAACTCAGAGTTACAGTATTTATTGTCTTCCTCAGTGAACACACCGAGTGCTACTGTAGCATCACCTTCCTGTTCTTTTCTGTTTAGGACCAGCCCATTTGGTTACTTTTCAAACAGTAAGAAAATGACGTATGTTGATACTATCATACCACTTACAAATGTTTAACAGTAATTTTAATCAGTGGCGGTTGTTAGAAAGTGTCATATATTTTAAAAAACATCAAGCATGAAAAGTAGACACAGGGCTAATCAAAATGTACTGCTTAGCAACTTACAAACAACAAACATATAACAATTTTGCTAATAAATGAATAAAGAGGGCAACATGAACAATAAATATAAAGTGATACAGCAATAAATATATCAAAAAAAGGATTGATTGTTCAAAAGACAGTTTATAAAGATATGTTTAAATATAAGGAGCTAGCTAGCCTATGCTATTAGCAGGCAGCCTGTATCACAGTCTTGCTACCCTGATGGTAATCTCCTGGTACATTGTGGTCTTTATATGGATAGGCGAACTTCACAAGAGCCCTACACGAAGACCTCAGGTTGCCTTGTTAATTCTTAAACTTTCTATCCATTATCTATTGAAAGGTACTTTGAACTGGTTATATCAAAATACCTGTATCATGCTTATCTGATGTACTCTGTGTACCACAGATTAATAGTAAAACAGTGCCACTTATGATGGGTTCAAAGATTTTATGAATGGCTAGGCTATACTAACTATATTAACATTTAACTGGTGTGTATACTCTGCCAGAGTATCGTGCTTTCTTTGGCACTCTGATGACCTCACCTTTACATTCAGCTATTACTTAACTTTTGACCTTTGGCCCAGGATGGTCAGCTAAATTTAAAATTCTGAGTGCAATTAAAAGTACTCAATCAAGGTTTTACATTGAGATTATATACATTGTTTTCTACAGTACGTGTTTACTTTTTTTGTTCTTGGGTATGAGTTGTGACACAAAGAGGAGGCTTCAGCGATGAGCTGTAAGAGGACAGCTGTTCTTCTTCATAGGGAGACAAACACACAGACAGATGCTGTCCAGTCCCATGACATCTATAGTTAGAGTGTGCAGCATCAGCTGTTGCATTGTCAGACTATTAGTAGGCAAGTATGCATCACTACATACAAGGTAACAGCAACATCTTATTACAGTTGTCTTAACTTAACAAATTTTACCACCTGTTGTGCTTTGGGCTTTGCTAACTCCCTTTAGATGTAAATGATATTTTAAGTATTTACAATCCAAACTGCTTTTTAGAGCAAAACAATGCTATTGCAGTTGTTTAGTAGAGTGTAACATTGGGAGAGAGAGCGTGACTCATCCCTCACAGTGAGAGAATCTGTTTGATTGGCTGACTGAGCTGAATTTAGCTGCTGATGAGTAGATACTGCACTGTAGGAAAAATATTCCACCTCCTCACAAAACAACTTTTAGTATTCAGATTGCATTATTTCACATGACTTCATCTGCTTCCATCCAACATCCGCTTCCTTGGCAGTCAACAGGTGGTGAGTCATGTTTACGACAGTAATGTAGAACATTATCACTGACAGACTGTTGCAAATTAAATGTTTTGGGCAGCAGTTTTGAAGAGATAAAGATAGCCTCCATATTGTACTGGGTAAAACAAGAGTGAGGGTTATATGTGACCTTAACTCACAAATGAAATGGCTGCAAAGGAATCTAACAAGCAAAGATTACAACAAAGCGACTCTAAAAAGTTCATGCAGAATCTGTGATAAAGTGTGCTAAAGCCAAACTATTCTGCTTTGGGTTCAAAAGTCCAACATATCTCTTTATGTTGACATGGACATTGGTATCCCAGTTATGACTCTTATCCCATTTTTGGCCTGTGAGCCTTGGAAAATGAACCTGGCTATTCATATCCCTGTGCATGTGATAATTAAATTTTTTGGTAAATGAAAATTTGTGTTTTCATTCACAGTGAGCAGGAGTTTGTCTGTGTGTCAGACCAGGATCCACATTTTTATGTGTGAGATATTGCCAGAAATGCTTTTAACTAACTCTATTCCTGACTATGTTCTGTATTTCAGACTGGGACTAGTTTCCATGTGTTTGACCAGGGACGCTTTGCAAAGGAAGTTCTGCCAAAGTACTTTAAACACAATAATATGGCGAGCTTCGTTCGACAACTCAACATGTGTAAGTCAACTTTCTCTTCTCTTCTCTTCTCTTTTCTTCTCTTCTCTTCTCTTCTCTTCTCTTCTCTTCTCTTCTCTTCTCTTCTCCTCTCTCCTCTCCTCTCCTCTCCTCTTCTCTCCTCTCCTCTCCTCTCCTCTTCATTACAGTATGTATTTCTATTCTACGTTGTGTGTTTGCTGTTATGTGTGTATCTAGATGGTTTCCGTAAGGTGGTGAACATTGAGCAGAGTGGTCTGGTGAAGCCTGAGCGAGACGATACAGAGTTCCAACATCTGTACTTCCTCCAGGGACATGAACACATGCTGGAGCATATCAAGAGAAAGGTATGGACACACACACACATGCACACACAATGTCTCAAAGACAACGACCAGAATGTGTCTTAGAATAATACAGACAGGCTTCATATGTGTAGCGTTGAAGAAGTCTGTAATTTGAATTTAGTGCACATGTAAATGAAGCATGTAAAAGATGCCTTCACCACATTTCTACCACATCAGATTTTTTTCAACATGTATTTATTTACACTTAATAATTTACTCATCTACCCTCCTAGGATAATGAGACTCCCATCAAAGCCATTAAAGCTTAACATGCCCAAGCTAGGACTCAGTAGCACAATTGTTCATTCAATTAGATGCCAAAATCACAAATTTGCCTCAAAGGGCTTTATAATATGTACTGCATACAGCTGTGCTTATGAGTTATTCATACCTCACACTGCAATTAACACAGCTGCAATATGCAAAGACTCAACATGACTTCCAGCTTTCTAGCTGGAAGGAAGCAAGTGGCTTAAACAGAGAAAGGGGAGTTTGTGTAGCGGCAGAGTTAAATACAAATAAAAACATGCAGAAAAGCGACTTCTGTTTACATACTATATTATTAAGGCTACTTAAAAACACTTATCTTAAATATTTGAGGGGGGCATGTGTCCTCTCAAGTTGAATGGGCACAACGCTACTGCTTGTCAGCATGCTAACGTGCTAATTAGCAAAAAACACAAATTACACCCAGTACTAATAGGAATGTCATTAGTTTTGCAGGTATTTGTCCTAAAAATTTTGACCTGATCATGGTGCAAGATAAAAAGTGGAGGTGTCACCAAAGTTACCTTGAGAGGGACATGATCATCTGTACCAGATATTATGGTACTAAAATTACTGTTGAAAACTTTCACCCAAAACTACAAATGCCACCTGCTAGTGGTGCTAGAGGAAAAGTCAGGGGGATCACCAAAAACATTAGGACTCATCCTCTGGGGACCAGGAATGTTATGCAACCCAGTAGTTACTGAGACCAAAGTGGACAGACCGACAGTAAAGTCTGTGTAAATCAATAATAAATATGTCTTTCTCACACCACAGAAAAATGTGTATTTGACCACACAGCCAAATTCGAATGACCAAGTATATAACATTAGGTTTCAAAATTGTGGAAAAACAAACAGTACTCTCTGCTCTGAAATGCTGGGGGCGTGTCCACTGAAGGCATGGCCCAACTGAATAGCCGCAAATACCAAACTCCCATATAAAAATATACAATTTAAAATAGGCTTTGTTTGTAGGTGTCAGGCAAGCAAAATGGATCATATTTTAAAAATAAAGTAATGTTAGGAGCCACTGTTTAATTCAACACCTATTTTAGGTAAATGTAGACTTGTTTCAGTAAAAATGTAACTTAAATGACTAGTTAACAAGCGATCCATCACCAATCATTGTTATCTTAAATTGTCATTTTTTTCAATGGAGTACGGTGCACTTAACGTCACTCACTTGTCTGCTGGAAAGTCCTTGGCAGCTTCATTGTGGCTGTCACTCTTGGAGCAATTGCCTCTCACACTGTACTTTTTAGTGAAGCGCTGCCAGGCAAATGCTCTCCCTCTGGCCGGGGACCTCCTAGTTGCACAGCCAGTGCTGAAGCCAAAGCCACTGGTGGTGGCCAGTGTCAGCCTGCGTCTATGCTAATGTTGACCGAAAATGGCCCAATTCACCAGTAACAGCAGATTATCCGAAGTGAATCCCAGTTGTCTCAGATGAAAGTTTGTAAAACAGTAATAATAGTAACTATGAGTACTTGCGGCTTTAGTGTTTATATAGTGGGGGAGGTGCTAGTAGCCCCTCTATGTCATCGAGCCACTATTTCAGGCCTGCCCAAAAAATCCTGAACACAGAAATGATGAAAAACAGTTTAACACTCTAACTCCACAATTCAGTACTACATAGTTCATAGTCTTTTCATGTTTTCAGCAATTATTTTCTAACATGTATAATGTGTTTAAAAAGAAATCTCTGACTTCCCTTTAGACGGACTTTAAATTGAGCTGTACTTTGTGTGTGCAGGTATCCATAGTGAAGAGTGAAGAGACCAAAGTTCGTCAGGAGGACCTCAGTAAACTGCTGTATGAAGTTCAGCTTCTCAGAACACAACAGGACAACATGGAGTGCCAGATGCAGGACATGAAACAGTGAGTAGAGAGGATGTGTGTGCGTGTGTGTGTGTGTGTCATGGCCCCACGAGCACTTAGGCCTCCACCAAAACCCATTCCCATCACCTGCTGTTGATGTGTGACCGACACTAGTGGGGTAATGGTTGTAATGTACACTAAACTTTAGCACTAGTACCTTTTTCTCTTCCATATTGTGCTCACAGTTTGAATATTTGTCAAAAGAGGTGTGTTTAATTAAATTGTCCCTCATTTCTTGACACACAGAATACCTGAGGCCAGGTAGTTTTTTAGAATTACTGGTTGGTTTCTGAGTGTCCGGGCAAATAACTGAACAGTAGTCTACGGTGTGCACTGTACTTAACTTGGAAGTGACAGGGTAAAATTGACAGCAATAAATCAGGACATTCTCTCTTTCTTTTAAAAATCATAGCATTCCCTGTGTTTAAGTATTCTTTCAATAGATATTTCACAAACAAAGCTAAATTTGTCCTCTGTGACTACAACTTTGTTGGGTTGAACAGCAATAGAAATTGAATGGCCTAAAAAAAAAAATCAAAGAAAGTAAATTGTGTGTGTGTGTTATTCCTCTTGCTAAGTTGGAACAAATCACCCAGTGAGTTTTTCTCTAGAGGCTATTGTTGCTGAAAATAGCTGCTGTGTTTCCATTGTGTGCTGGAGCTGCTTTGTGCTCCGTATTGTTTGCTAATGAGAGGAGAGAATGTTCACCTGCTCACCTGACTAACACACACACATGCACACGCACGCTCACACACACGCATGCACGCACGCACACATGCACGCACACGAACGCACGCACGCGCACACCAGTAGCGACTAACGACATTCTTAGAAAGGATGATTATATGTGCGCACGTGCACCTGTACGACCATGCATGTGGGCATGGTCTTTTTGGACTTTTGTCTTTAGTAATATGAGATCTTGTTTTAAAATGGCGAAAGGTCCAAATCTAAATTCACATTGACATGCTCAAAGTCAAAGGAGGGTTTTTTGCATTTCTTAATTGCTTTAGTCTCACACAGGACAGAGTTGGAAGGGCAGAAATTATGGTTACATAAATATACATACATGAGGTTTAGGAACACAGGCTTTTCCTTATAACAGAGCTCATCACTCTCTAACTGGTGCCTATGAGCTTAACTTCACCCTTGTCATAAAGACTCAGCTTAGAGCAAGCTGCCACTCTCCACCTGTCCAACCTGCAATACAGAAGGAGGAGAGGCAGCCAACATGACGGTAAACAAGCCTGATTGACTGTAAATCGTCTTACAAAAGAAGAGTTTTAAAAAATGACCAACTTTCTTTACCTGCCTCTCCGGAATAAACAGAAGGTGGTGAGCACACTGTCAAAATATGATCAGTCAGAGTCCATCTACTCCTCCAATAAGCATGCTGGACAGGTCTCACCAGAGCCCAACAATGCAAGAGAACAGCACAACCAGTACACAAATGCCTATTTTGTAAGTGTTATGTTTGACCTGACTACTCAGACATATCCAGCATTGGTTGTGCTATTGCTAAGACAGGATATTAAATATGCAGTCACACTGTCTACCTTTATTGGTACACTATACCTTAAGTCCTGCTATTTAACATTCATATGTAGTATAAAAAATGTAATAAATTGTTTACAACACACTATAATGTAGCAGATATATGGACATTTTAAGTGTATATAAATGTAAAGCATTAGGCAGCCATTACAACAAATATTATATTATTATAATTGTCATTCGATATCTGTTTATATACCAGCATCCAGTTATGGTTGCCCACAGGAATTATAGTTGAGTACTACATTAATAAGCATTTATATCTGCTTACAACTACACTGTAGTGTGTTATAAAACGTTAATTAGTAGTTTATATACTTTTTATATTTTTATAAGTTTTACCCATTTACCATATACCGTGTCAGTGCACGTGGGCACACATAACAAACATTCTCCATTTCTAAAGAAGAAAGAATGTATTTAGCTGCTGCTATCTAGAGCTGTGCAGAAAGAAAGAGAGATCAGGGCTGATTTTCCAGTTCATGGCATGAGCTGTTTTCTCCTCACTTCCTCCTGAAAGTCCAGTCACTTTGCATTACATTGAGAGGCTTGGACTGTGCATGCACATCTTAGGAAGTCTGTCAAATAATCTTAACAACACTAACCAGCCCGTCCCGGTCTGGGACTGCTCTCCAGGCACAGTATGCCTGTGACAATACTCTTGAGTAGTCTACTGGGGAATTAGCCAGGTGGTGCAATTGGAAGCTGAATAACTTGTAGCTATGGTGCCATCACACAGTGAGACAAGCAAATAACTGTTAGGCACTTCTGTCTAGCTTGTAATGAAATAAAAGGAAATCAAAAAGATCGCATGTGCACCATCTTAGGGTGGACTGTCTTGAGATAGCAAGAGAACTACAGTTGACAGTGGATTTCCTGAACACAATAGAGACAGTATGTAAGCACACAGTCTCCTCAAACAGTTCTGCCCTCTTTCTGACAGATACAATAAAGTGCTGCTGCTGCGAAGTGACTGTTACGACCAAAAATTGCACACTCTCTTGTGATGAATCCATCCATAGCAATACTGTCGTCTTCTGGTTGGGAGGACAAGTGGATGAGGTTTATACATCAAAGAGCAGTGGAAAGGGATGATTGGGCACACTCTTCAGTGTCAGGTTAGGGCGTTAAACCTGGATTAAGACGCCCTAATGTGTGTGTGAGTGTGAGTGTGAGTGTGTGTGTGTGTGTGTGTGTGTGTGTGTGTGTGTGTGTGTGTGTGTGTGTGTGTGTGTGTGTGTGTATGCAATGAACATAAAGCTATACTGTATGTCCTATCGGAGTCAAAACATAACAATTCAGATTACATGCTGATCCGTTTGATCTTCCTACTGTAAAGCCTTTTGTAAAATATTCTCCCTGGTGCAGGGTAAAGGTTAGGGTAAATGGGCGCACTCTTTGGTGTCTGTATTAAAAAAATCAAAGACAGAGCTGTGAATAAGAAAACACTTGGGGGATATTAAACTATTTTTGTGTGTTTTTACGAGTTTGTTCATAGTAGGCTTTAAAGAAAAAAGGAAACCTATTGACCCTTGTTTTAGTACTGATCAGCTGACTTACTTGAGTCCCATTTCTGCATCTCAGTTCAAGGATATTTCACACTAATGAGGGAAAATGCTGAAAATCCACATGGAAGAACTCAAATCTTATTTAAACCCACAATTTCCTTCATTTTGGGTCAGTATGAGCAGCAAAAAAAACCCCAAAACAAATTTAATTGAATTCATTTAGCATGAATGATAAAAGGATGTAAAACAAGCTATGTTCAGATTAACAGGCTTTCAGATTTTTCACAAAAATGAAATTAACTTTTATAACAAATCAAATTTTCTGCTGTACTAAACATCTGTCTACATGATCTGTCTCTCCTTGCAGGCAAAATGAAGTGCTGTGGAGAGAGGTGGTCTCACTGAGACAGAACCACACACAGCAACAGAAAGTCATGAACAAGGTCAGTCTGTGTGTGTGTGTGTGTGTGTGTGTGTGTGTGTGTGTTTGTGTGTGTGTGTGTTTGTATGCTCTGAACAGTAAGTGAATCCTGATCTTGCTGATCTTTTTACACTGTAGTTAGAGCCTCACATGTGAGATCATCTGGAGGAACTCTTACAGTCAGTCATGTAGTTTAGGGTGTAGATTTGTGCAGGTCTTCTTCAGTGTGCACTGGGTGCATATCTTTATATCTGGTCCTACAGTATACCTATCTTTAAAAGAGTCCACTGATTTAGCATTGCACCCCTAAAACACTGTGAGAATCACGGTTGATCACTGTGATTCACTTTCATTCATGATGTTTTATGATTCATAAATTGTATTTTAGTGTGCAAGAACTTTACAGATCCCCTCTAGACATTTTTAAAGATTTATATAAAATTCTCTACTTTGAATAATAATTTGTGTCTGATACATTTTTTCCACGAAAAAAAAAGTTTACAATTACACATTCCAGAATCTATACATATGCAAATATATTTCATCTCAGGAGTATAACTGTTGGAAACAAGATGTCTCCTACTTCTTCTCAGTCAAGTCCATTCTCAGTTTATGTGCACTTCAAGTTTCCACATCACACTTGTGTACGCTGAATATTGGACGAGGACTGGCTTAAGAACTAGGTGTGATAAATCATGCTTGTGCACCCGCCCCTAATAATTGAATTTTCAATGAGCACAGAGAAACTTTCCACTTTCAGTAGATAGACTTTCTAGTGTCAAACTCTGCACATACATCATTCTGGACAACATCCAACTGTAGGAACAAAAAGAAAAACATATTTTTGAGTGGAGGGGGACTTTAAGTGTTTCCTGCTGGGTATTAATGGTTAAAAGGCAGAATGTTAGAACATAATAGCGATGGACCGCAGCACAGATTGGGCTCTTACAAGCCACTAGCACCACCTGCCCGTCTGCACACCTTCTCCACATCACTACTAACAAACACCACAGCCAGAGCTGAATCTGGTCTGTGAGGAAGAATGTGATGTGTGAAATGTTATCAGTAATGTAAAATGCAGCTTTCTCTCTCTCACTGAACCTTACGACTCAGCTCTCATAAACTGGCTACATGTCAATTAAGATTATTAAAGGGGACATATTATGCAAATTTCCAGGCTTATATTTTTAATCTGGGGCTCTCCTGGAATATCTTTGTATGATTTACAGTTCAAAAAACTCCTTATTTATCTTAGCCCAAGCAATTACCATGACTTGAGGCTGAAACCAGTGCAGAAGTTTCTTAAAGTGCAATGCCACCGATGGCTGCTAGATGCTGGCTCCAAAAAATCCCTCCAATTGACTCCCATTCAAAAAGCATCAACTTCTCTCTAGAAATACTGATTCAATCATTTTTTTTCAATGAGTCATTATGGTATTGATCACAAAATTCAGGCCCTCTAATAAGTGTGCTGCTGGTCATTGTTATTGCTTATTGTTAATAAGATTGAATACTTATAGTAGCTTTGATGGCTGCTGTGTAGGCGATGATTGACAGCTGTGACTGACAGTTGGCTCACATGCAGCTCTCCCCGTCTCTGGGACTTACACTGAGTCTGACTATTGTGGCAATATTTCAGTAAGTTTAATGTTACTTGATAACGATACCTAACCTGACATGTCAGATAGTTTGTTACACAGAACCATCTGAGAAGTCGTCCATGGAGACTGGCAGGTGATTGGACACTATATAACTAACTACAAAACAGGCAAAAAAAATCCCCAAAAACAACAACACACAAATATGTGGAAGCTACCATTATTGTTCAGATAAATAAAAAAATACAAATAAATACAAATAAGAAAAACTGAACTGTACAATTAGTCACACATAACAGAAGAGAAGTCATAAAAATGTACTCACTTTGCAAAGTCAGTAGCCTATATAATATACTACATAACTATAGAACAGGCTAAAAAACAAAGCACATTTTTCCAAACTAAGTGTTGTAGTATAACCAACAGGAGACCGCTAATGTGTGAAGTGATTTTAGGTACAGTACACTGTATAAGAGTGAAGTTACCGAATATTTTTGTAGTATCTCTTTTTGGTGTTGCACTTTTTAGACAGCCCCTGCACACTCGTCTCATAGCTGGCTGTACACAGAGACCAATGTTATCAGTCCAGCTCATTTGGACTAATAACATTGGTCTCATTTGGGTGAAAATTGAGTTGTAGCTGGTTGTCTATCTTACTATGGTAGGAGAGAGGCATTGTTTGTGTTTTAACAGCATTTTACTCATGAATTATTGAGGTGCTGTTTGGTGCCCATCCGGCACTTGGTGCCCTACGCACAGTCCGTGATGCATGTGTATGTAGCGGCGGCGCTGGGGATGTGTTTCCAGAGCAGGAAAGGCAACACTCCACACTCCTTATTTGGAGGGTCCTGGCTCCAAACAGAAACAATGGTGCTGACCATAATCTGCAATCTGAGCTTCAAACTGGCTCCAATACAAACCAATGGGTGACGTCACATCTTGCTATGTCCTTCTTTATACAGCCTATGGTTCAGCCTCCGTCTAAAACAGGCCGTTTTAGTGCCTGTCTCTTTAAGGCTCTTTCCGATGAGCGCACTCTCTTCTGATTGGCCAGCTCTCGGAAGCTGCCCCTTGACAGACATCAAACAGCTACGTCAACAAACCATGAAACAAACTATAGCAGTAGGATTTCATTACTTTTTTTCTAATTCTTTACTCGAAACATCAACTTCTCAAATACATCCGTACATGCTTGAGCCGAAATCCAATCTGAAATATGAGAGCGGACAACGCAAACAACACATGGAAAAACCTTAGCTACAACCTTAGCAACCAAGCCTATAGAACAGATGGCTGTTAATGGGCATGCATGATGAGCTGATGTAGGTAGAAAAGGTAAGGTATAAAAAACCATCACAAACAGCATTTCTACATATGTTCACCGCAGGTTTTGGACCTTTGGACCATGTTTAATATAGATATCCAATATCATAAGAGTATATAAATAACAGAAAATCACAAAAAGCATGATAGGTCCCCTTTAAGGACACAGCTCATGGGGGGTCTGCAGAGCAATTAAGTACATGAATAAGTTGACTAGCTAATTTTAGCATAGTAAGTCATATCCAGTGTAGCTAAAGCTGGACAAACAAGAAGCCTGCTTCTCTAGTCTTGCTGTGACTTTTGTGTCTCTGCTTGATTGTTACAAGTTTTTTTTTCTTGTGGTTTATCAAAATTAAACTGCTAATAAAGGCAGGAGAGCTATGCTGTGCTCATGTTGATAATTGCAGTAATGATGGTAATGGAAATGTTTCACCACAGTACATAGTAAAAACAGTAAACCGGCACATCTTGACCCACAATACAACTGTACAGTCACAGTTCAGCCTCAAGCAGAGATGAGGAGCGATCTTCTATTACCTTGACACACTGCTTCAGTTACAACTAACTAACTCTGAACGAATACCACTACTACAGTACTACTACTACAACTGATGCAGCCAGCCAGATATCTGCCACTGTGTGAAATTTAGTATCATTTCACCGTCAGATATCCTTTCTTGGATTAATTGTTTTTTCATCCTGGGATTTTGGTTGCTAAGTTCATTGTGACATTCTTACTCTATCACACACAAATGGTCAATATTTTTCTCATGTGCTAAGCTAATGTGTGCAGTGTGTTACATCATGTAACCCAGTGTTCTCATTGGTTCAAACATTTACAGCATATAAATGCCACGCAGTGAAGTCCTTCCCAAAGACATATCAAACATTTATTTCTAGCAACAATTCTTGATAAAGTCGAGGGAACATTTACTAACAGTTGTGTTTGATAAGATGATACAGTGGGAGGTGGGGGGTTATGGGTCATGCAATTCACTTTCCTTTCTTTGCTTTTATGTTCCAAGAAAGAAATAATGGGACAGTATGTGTGTGTTTTCTGTGTGTGTGTGTGTGTGTGAGGAGGATGCTGATTCATGCTGTGCTTTTTCTCTCTTTGCCAGCTGATTCAGTTTCTGTTCAGCCAGATGCAGTCCAACACACCCAGCACTGTGGGCCTAAAGAGAAAGCTGTGAGTACATGCATGCACACACACACAAACCCACACAATCACGCACACGCACGCATGCACACACACACACACACACACACACACACACACACACACATACATACACACACAGGGGAGCAATCAACAAAAGTGAGACAAATAGGGCCACAGTGGGGCAGAGGGAAGGGCTGGCTCAGCTGACAAACTGAACAATCTAACTCAACAAGCGCAGTGAATGGAGACAAGTGCTGAATCAGTCAGTCAGACACACACAAACACACACACACACACACACACACACACACACACACATACACACACACACACACACACACACACACACACACACACACACATTCGCACACAGTGAAGGCAGAGCAGAGTGCATGACCCTGCTACAGCCTGTGTGTGTAAAATGCTGGTTCAGCTTTGCTGCTGAGTGTGAACAAGGCCGACATGAGAAAGGAAAGGCACGCTGGAACACAAAAGTACTAAAGAAACATGTATTTCAGGGTCAGTGTTGTGTTACCTGGCAAAGGTGCAATTATGCACCATCTTTTACTCTAAGTGACCACATTATTAAACTTACACATCAGTTATTTTGAATATCACAGACATGATAACTATCGATAGTTAGATACTGGGTTTTTTTCTCAGTTTTACAGTATTTAGGCTGACATCATAACATCCCAGATTACTGGAACCCCTTTCTTTCCTCTCATTTCTTGTCACATCCTTACTTTGAATTGTCTAATCAAGGCTAAACATGCCCAGTATTCATTTTATCTATCATACAACCATTCATTCATACAACAATTCAGCACCTTCAAAAACAGGAAAAATGCTAAAAGTCAGTACTAGTTTCATCAGGTCCTGCTGTCATTGACTTTGCATAGCCGCTATAACTCCAGATGTGTAACTGAATGAAAACGAATGACCTCCTAGGCCCCTGATGCTTGATGATGGTTCTCCCAGCCCTCCTGCCTCGAAGTTCAGTCATAATAACCCGATGGAGCCCATGCATGAGCCCTTCTACATCCAGTCGGTGAGAAAATATGCAAATTATATTCATTTTTTACACCTGATGTGTTTACCACAGTGACAAAATATACTGTAGCTGCTTCATAACCCCTGAAACCCCTAAGGACGTATAACATGAGGAAAATTATTTTAGTTGTGGTGTTTTCTAGAGTAGTAACATGTAAATGTGTCTCTTTTCCAAAAATGAAGCTCTTGCAGAATTATCAGTGTTCTGCAGCCTCTTTTAATGACACTTTGTCATTTTGCTGGGAACTAAAATTAGTACACTACTGTGCTGCTGACCTTCCACATTCAGCACAAATGATGTTGGCAGCCACATGCCGTAAACATCAACTTTGTAGTTACTGGCTGGCATTTCTAAGTGCTTCGCCATGTTGGGATTTCAAATTTATCTTTAAAGCCACTTGATTTAGTCCACACAGCATGCCTGATACAGAAGTAATCGCTTTCTTCAGCAGCTCAAGACATTTATTCGAATCAAAATTTAAAGTGTACTTGAAACATGGCATATCCACTACATCATAGTTAATATATTATCTGGACATAAATCTCCTTTAGCACCCTGCTGCCATCAGGTTAGTTGTTGTGTTATATCAACACTAGAGGGAAGCAGTGCGTAGTGACAGATTTGGAGGGCTATGGATGTGGTGTGTATGAGAAACAAAGCCTTGAAGTGAAATGACTATTTTTATATCCTAGTTTGTAACACTAGTCACACAAGGGGAACATACTGCCCTACAAAGCAGTAACTAGGTTTTAATGCCTTAATTTCATGCCTTTAATGGACAGGTTCACAATTTTTCAAGTCTGTCTTAAAACAACAGTCAGGTGCCCAAATAAACATTGAAATAGGTTTTTCTTGCTATGATCATTACTCCGGTTCAAACTGACCATTAGAGGATCCTTTCGTATTGCTCTTACAATGTGAGTGATGGGGGACAAAATTCACAAGCCTCTCTCTGTGAAAAAATGTATTTAAAAGTTTATCTGAAGCTAATATGAAGCTTCAGTAGATATCTTTCATCGTTAAAGTCTTTTTAATGCCAAAGTCCCTCTTTTTGTTACTATACTTCCACTGCAGGTCAACAGGGAAACACTGTCCGAGGAAACACAAAGAGGGAATTTGATGCTAAAAAGACTGTAAATGTGTCAGATATCTACTTGATATGATTAACTCAGACTGCTGAAGCTGAATATAAGCTTCAGATTCAGCTTCAGACTTCTAAATGTATTTTTGCACAAAATGACTGTGTGGACACACTGTGGATTCTTTCATTTACGTTGAAGCACATTTGAAGGGGATCTTTTAATAGCCAGTATGAACAGGAGGAATGATTACAGCGAGGAAAACCTCTGTGTAGTTGTCCGTTCCTCTGTGAGAGTGCAGTAAGTGTGATGGTGGGATTTACAGTCCAAATATTACAGCCTGAGCTGCATTGCAAAACCAAGATGTAGTAAGTGTACAGCCAGAGAGCAGTTACTGTGGTTTGACTTGATTTTTAGCTCCATTTGTAGCTACTGCAAATATTATGCTGTATATATGTCTATGACATAAATGTTTCATATGGTGAAACAAATGTCCAAATATCAGTTTCAGATTCTTTAATTTTTACTCAACTTTGACCAAATATGTATTTGACATGTTTAGGACAGTGTAGATCTGCAATATTACATTATCAACTTAAATCAGGAAAAGAAATATGAGCAGAGGAGAGTTTTTACAGCCATGAGCAGACATGCATCACAGTCCTCTCTTCTCCTTCCAAAGCCATCCAGTGATACTGCTTCTTGCTCCACCAGTGGGCTGACAGGAGGACCAATCATATCAGATGTTACTGACATGTCTCAGGCCAGCATGGCTCTCCAGATGCAGCCTGATGACACCAGGTAAGTGACGTTAATACCCATAATATTATTAATACTGCTACAACAACTATTACTATTAATACCACTACTACTAAATGGATTGATGTCATCCATAATGGAGATTTTGCTTTATCATTTCTTGTATGGTTTTCTTCTATGTGACATTTCCCATCATAAATGTCCAACATCAGCTCTACATCCATTGCAGCATGTAACAACCATTTTTCTAGAACAATGTTTATTATTGAGTACTACGAGTATGATGAGGCAGTTGGTGCTGATTCATCAAACTTATCGCGGGCTTAATAGAGATGCGCTTGATGTGGCAAATTGAACCGTGCCTTATTGTACTTTTAGTTCTGTTTTTGACTCGCAGTATTTGACTTTACTAACAGGGAGAAGTGCCTGATGCTTATCAAAGAAGAGCCTGTGAGTCCAGGAGTGAGAGGAGGAGGGAAAGGAGGCAGTGTAGGAGGAGGAGAGGCTGTAGCATTGACCTCCTCCTGTGAGGTGTGCTCCTCAGAACCTCCTGTCCTCCCCGTTGCAATGGTCCAGTCTGTTCTGGAGGGGAGGGGCTCAACGGCCTCAATGATAGAGAGGAGGAGTAAGAGACCTGCCCTGGACAGGTAGGTGCTAACATACAGATCACAGTTGCACACACATGCATACAGAATGCAATGTATAAGCAGTTATTTACACACACACTAAACAGCACACTGATGCAAGTAGTGAGCAAGCAACCCTGTGTGTCATTTCATATATTACATACTACTGTGGGTGTGTGTGTGTGTGTGTGTGTGTGTGTGTGCAGAGTGGAAGTTTCAGATGCAGTGGAGAACGTGGATATGAGCCTGGAGGAGTTGCAGCAGCTGCTGCTCAGGAGCCATCAGCAGAGTACTGTGGAAGCTGGGACCAGTGCTGTTATGGATGTCAGTAGGCCTATACTGTATATAGATGCACCATTACACATGCACATATAGAAACACACTGACAGATGACTTGGTGAACTGCACATAGATTCAGATATGTATGATCTGGTAGTTTAATCCGTCACTGCTTACAAAGTACACAGTGACCGATGAATTGAGCTATTCCTAAACACTGACCTGAATGAATACATTTTTTCTCTCTCTTCTGAATACATTTTATTCTCTTTTCAGCCCTTCAGTTTAAGCCTGCCTCTGACTGAGTGGAACTTCACAGAAATGGAGTCCAACCTCAAATCAGTAAGTCACATACAACTTTGTATATATAGATAACGTGAACAGCGCTTAAGGGAAGATGCCTTTTCCACTCAAGAGTAACCATCATGCAACGTGATGGCAGACTTTCTGCTTGACTACTTACATGCACATTAGCTTCCCAAGTTTAGATAACGCACCCTTACTTATTATGTTACTAACTGATAACTGAGGATTATAACAACAATATAAAGCAGGACTCAAGGTGATGTACTGATGTACCAACTGGATTTTAGCTGTAAGCTATCCAGCACTGACCTTGTCTGTAGGAGTGTTTCTGTGTGTTTGTGTTCAGTTCAGCCTCTGACTGAACTCAGAATTCACCAGAAAACTCTGGTTCTTTCTATTATTTCCCTCTGTATGTTTATGATTCATAAAGCAGATTAATAAATAGATTCATAAAGCCATACATTTTCTGTAGAAGTTGAAACATTTTCAACATTTTCAACTCAGGCGTATCTTCGCGTCAATTCGCACTGCTCCAGGCAACTTCATGTCATCTTTACATTGACTTTGTATATAATCGTGCTGCATCTAAAATTCACTTTATATTCTGTGTTAACACACAGAGTTTGGATATACAAAGCACTGTTAACCCTGTGGTTATTTCAAGCTCCTTTTAAAGACTAGATGGGGATAGTTCTTTCCAGAGAAACAAAAGCATTTGGCATTTTTGTTGAAACTCCAAAAAAAGTCCACATTTAAATTTTCCTGACAAACCACATCATGTGTCTTTGTGAATAATGACTGTCCTCTCCAGAAATACAACAACATTTGTTGAAACAATGTATGATTACATTCACTAGTGAAGGTGGAAGTAGATGTATGTTCTTATGCCACCTGTTGGGAGGAGGTCTTTATTTTAAATATATTTGTGTAAAGTTATTTTCTTTTAACCTGCGGAAACAATTGATATCACCTTATAAAGTTGATATGGAAAACTTGTCAGCAAACAATTGCTTATTTAAACATATAGCAGACAGGAAGTGACATAAGCATTCATTTGGAGTTGTGTTTCTGGCCACCTGATGAATGTGAGTCCAATATTCACACTCCTTTTAGCTCTGATTTGGTCTCCACCAACTCCTGAGAAAAATATGAAGTTGAAGTTGCTTGATCAGCTTAGTTTAAACTTTCAACCCTACCTTTTCTCTTGCACAGTCATGCCAAAAATGTGTCAGTTGCTGCCCCACAATTCCCTGAGAAGTGATTCACTCAGATCCCATGTCAAATGAATAACATGGGTAACTCCTCACTGGGCTCTGTGGCTGGTAGGCCTTCACTTTAAGGGTTTGTTGAGACTGAAAATAGCACTGTGTTAAAACAGACACATGAGGCTGTGCGTGTTTTGCTGCCGGTCCAGTTTGAGTGACAGATCCATGACATGTCAAGGATTATCAGATGCCCAAACACTAAACAGCAGCTAATAGTACTATGAGACAGGATTCAAGTTTCAACAGCTGCAAATTAAACAGAACTGCGGCATTAATGTTACTAAGTAATATATGAGGAATCTGTGGTTGTACGTATTTGAAACTACAATAATGATTTTACACACAGCTCACAATTTTTCGAGGAGCTACTATAAATGCTTAATGCTGTGCAGTTGAGGATGAAGATCAAATTGTCCAATTTGAGTCTTAGCTTCGAGATCTGGTGTAATACAAACAGGAGCATTGCTGAATGTTGTTACCACCATTATCAGAGAGCCCTTTGCTAAACGTGCTTGCTAGCAAAGTAATCAATAATGGAACTGAAGTCTAATTTTCTGGCCACCTGGCATTGAATAGATAAGCTGGTGAGGCTGTTCAGTCTGTCTCAACACACTGTAGAGAGATAGTTGTTCATGTGATTCACCTTGTGAAAAGTTCTCATGTTACCAGCAACTTCCACAGGAAGTGTACACAACAGCCCAAGAACATACAGCACCTCTCCAAAAATGCTTTACATTAGCATTTTAAAATTTCATCTAACAGTTGAGGAGGAGAGGAGAGAGGTTAGATGGGAAATAAGTGCCATGAAATTATGACTGATTTGCAAACAGGTTTAAATCATTGAATACTTATGTGCCATATCAAACGTGTCCTCATCAGTGACTCTGAATGTCCAGCAGCAGTTAGTTCCTTAAATATTGCTACTGTTTTGTAATATTAAAATTTTGATCATGCTGTTGCAACTGTATTGTGAAACACAACAGCTGCACTCTTATCTTCAGCTGTGATCACGAAAATGTTTTCGTTTCCTGTAATGTGCTACGTTGTGGAATTGGGGTGCAACACCTGTCGCACAAGAGTGGCTTTAGACAGTGAATTCTCATGCAGTCATGTTTCAGTCCCTCTGTGTTTGTTGCTTCTTTATCATGAGAGATATTTGCTGATTGGAGATGCAATGCAATACTTTGAGCCAAATGCTTAATTGCATTGAAAGAGATGGAATATTTCTTGAGACCAGTTTATCTTGCTTAATTTGTCCGACTGCATGAAGAGAACATGCTGTTTAAGGCCGCAATGGGGAAGTGTGTTACCAATGGTTAGAGCAGTCTGAGAGGCAGAGAAGAAGTGTTGGTAGGTAAATTTCGTTAAACTTTGGATGGAGCCACGCTGGCTTTTACCCCCTGCTTCCTGTCTGTATGCTAAGCTAAGCTAATTGTCTCCCAGGTCTTACTTCATATTTAACAAACAGACATTAAAGAGGCATAAATCATAATAATAATATGCAAATAAGCATATTTCCTAAAATGTTGAACTACTCCTTTTTCAAGCACTTTGAATTGCCTTGTTGTTGAAATGTGCTATACAAATAAACTTGCCTTGCCTTAAGGATATGAGCAGTGCAAAGTAAGTTCCCAGACGATTTTCTGGTTCCACTTTTTCATATGGCACCCTTTATTAAGTTCTAAGCAACATTTGTTAATACTTAATAGATCAATTATATGCCATTAATAAAAGCATTTGGGTTGCCAGATTGTGAAAAATCTCCTTCTGGTGAGTCATTAAAAGTTGTGTCATTAAGAAACACTCATGAGTTTCTCACTTCCTAATTAGTCATTAAGTAGTAGTCATACATAGGTAAGTAATTACAAATGTCAGTAAGTCAATAACGAAGGGCAATAAACATCAATTTTCCAGTTACACTCAGTTAAGTAATTTTAAAAAAGGTTTCAATGTTTTTTAAGTCCATTCTCAGTGTATGTGCACTGGTGGTTTCAAGTTTCCACATCACACTGGACCTCAATTGACTCCAGATTAGTTGTGATGTCACAATTCATGCCCGTTGTTATGATTTGTACAAAAGTCCTCCTCCACTCAAAAATGTGTTTTTCTTCTTGTTCCTACAGTTGGAAGTTTGAGCTTCACTGTATAGAATGATGTATGTGCAGAGTTTGTTTTCATGTTCATCTGCTGAAAGTGGAAAGTTTCTTCCTGCTCATTGAAGATCAGATTTTAAGGGGCGGGCCTATGAGCAGGATTTGTGACATTACAACTAGTTTGGAAGCCAATCTTGGTCCAATATTCAATTTACAAAGTGTGAAGTGGAAGCTTGAAACCTCCAGTGTACAAACACTGAGAATGGACTTTACAGTGAAGGAGGAGACATCTTGTGTCCAGCAGTCAAACTTCTGGGATGAAATATTTTTACATTAATAGGCTCTGGAATTTTGTTTTTTATATATGTTGTAAAATGTATTTTTTTATTGACCATCAACAAAGTTGCTTGTAACAACTTATAAACACTTTCTATTGACTTAACTGATGGTGGTACTGATTGTCCAGCAGATTATCATAGTGTAACCTTGTCTTCTGCAGTCTGGTCATGCAATATACAACTCTTGATCTTGGCGACGATTCCACTTCCTGCTTTTTAATGAAAATCTTTAAATTCCAGAAACTGGTCATTGATCTACCTATAATACTTTTATGCCTCATTTTCCGCAAATGCTCCTAGAAAAATGCATCATAACATGACAGCATGACATTATCATCCATCATCCAGAGCTTTAAAGGACCAATGTGTAGGATTTAGTGGCATCTAGCGGTGAGGTCGCAGACTGCAACCAACTGATAACCCCTCCCCTTCCAAGCGTGTAGGAGAACCTACAGTAGCCACGAAACTTGTGAAAAAATGCAAAAGGCCCTCTCTAGAGTCAGTGTTTGGTTTGTCCATTCTGGGCTACTGTAGATAGAGGACCCGCTGCTTGTGTAGATATAAAAGGCTTGTTCTAAGCTAACGATAACACAGTAATTCTTGGTTTCAGGTGATTACACATCAATAAAAACATACTTATGAATATGAACATTATATTCAATTTCTGCCTATAGATCCCCCTAAATCTTACACACTAGCTCTTTAATTTTCTGCATAAAAAGCAGACACTCGATGTTGAGTATAGTCTCATCTAAAAGAGAGCTCATTTCTCCTCACTTTCTGTTTAGTTTTGTTTGTGCAGTTGGCAGTCAATACTACTCCCAGTAATTAGAGTGTGCTGCAGGTTTTTCCACTTCCAGTCACAGCCTGTTTGTGCCTTGTTTGCCTCATGTTCTACTGATTTATCATATGTTACATGATTATAAGACATCTATAGGAGCCTCAGCACAACTTTAATCTTTTTTGGTCATGAGAAAACCTGACTTGGGAGGAAATATAATACATTGATGCTTTTACTGAATGATCCAGTCACTCCTTCCTGTGGCTGATTTTCTATCCCACAAATGATGGTGTCATTAAGAAATTACTTGCCTACAGAGGGGTAGAGTCATCAGTGTTCTCGATGGTAAAATAGGGGTCCCTTAAGGAAAAAGGTTGGGAAGCACTGCTACGAGGCACAAGCATTCATTTTTTGATTATAAAATTAAAGGTTTGGGGTTAAGATACTAAATGTATGTGTGTTTGTGTGTGTGTGTTTTGCTCACAGTACATGTTCCAGAACCAGGAAGCGGAGGCTTTTCCAGCTTCTGGCTGCGAGGAACAGTGATGGATCTGTGCTGTGGACTGTCCTTTCTGAAGTGCAAGGTAACAATCCTGTGACTTCTGTTAGTGAAGTGGTGACTAATTCAACAAATGGAGGACATACTAATCTGACAGTGTCAAGTCAAAGCCAACAATGTGTTAGTCGGTGTTAGCCACAAGACTGTTTGTTCCTGCTGAAGAAATAAATCTTTAAAAAAAGGTCATTAATACATACTCTTTTCTTTTTTTTAACAAAAAGGAATAATAATTACCTAAAACGCGCAAGCACTGCAGTTTTTACTTCTCAAACATGTGTAAATCATTTATTTGATGGGGGATATTTCCACAGATTAATACACTAACAAGTATTTACAGCAGCAAGACAGTGTATGTGAGGTTGAGTCAAAATAAACTACAATGCCCATGTAATGAAGGAACACGTCAGCCAGTGCACCAGTGTGGCTCATTGATGTGTTTTTGGAATTGAGATATGTGAAGCACTGGCTGAACAGACAGTATTTGTTTGTAAGATCATTTTTTCATATCAGCTTTGGTTGAACTTTTGTCCACCAATTTTTACAGAGTAGTCATGTTAGGAAGGGATCACCACATGGCTAGTGTTGAAGGATGGATGATTACAGCATTTAATAATGTTGTTAATGTACACATGACATGTAAGTATTGTATTTAGACAAACTTGAAAAAATCTAGACTAACAGTTTCATTTAAACTGGAACTTAAAGCCCCCTCCATGAAAGAAAGATCACCATTACTTACCATATTTTCATCTTACAGGTTATTCTGCTTACTGTTGCTTTCCATAGTGCATGTGTAAATATGGAGGGTCTCTGCATGCCCAAAGACTGACTCTGCCATCCTTTTGTACTTCTCTCCTCAGGCCACAGAAGCTGCCGGTCCCTCATTCCACTCTGCATGAGTTTGATCCCACGGCCCTGCCAGGCTGTTTCATACACGTGGCTTCACTTTTCCTTCTTTACATCCACATACCTACAAAATGCAGCAATGAAAAAGCCTGTATAGATCATGTGATATTTTTTTTTTTTAATGAACTGATCAAAGTTCTTATATCAAGACTCCAATATTAAGCCAGCTGGATGCAGACAGTGCATTCTTGGCTCCAGCACTTTAGTCTTTGTGTGAGAGGGAGTTCCTGCTTGTGGAAGTGACTTTTTCTTCCTATAAAGAATCTATTACGGATGTATACAAGTGAATATTTTTATTATTTTATCCTTATGACAAAAATACTGTACTTGTATCTAGGAGCAAACTTTGGCAAAATAGTCGCTGTGGAAAACCATCTTGGAGGGGCAATGTAGCATATATTACAAGTGTGTCTGTGATTTTTTTTTTTTTTTTTCTGTCTGTGTAAGGGTGTAGAACATTTAAGGGCTCCTCATATACTTCATGCATTTCAAATCATTTTAAATGTGTTAAGATAGATGAGAGATGAGTTAGCATTCAGTAATATGAAAGGTTCTTCTAGCAAAACTATGGATTCAAGCCACTCTAAAATCCATTGAGAAACCTTTGGTTTTTTTTTTTTTTTTAAAGTATAACACAATAGGAGGTTTTACACACTTTCAACACCCATCTAATGTATCTTTGCACAGGCCTGACATGTAGCCAGAGACTTCTCTTCAGAGTTACTTCTGTCCATTTAAATGTGAAGTTTTAAGGAAATATAAAAAGATGGGCTTCTCATTTGACAAAACCAAGAACACCACTGCATTTTTGCACAATCTGTATCACTAGTTATATACAGTTATGACAAAGGTCATTCATTTTCTGTTTGTAAATGACCATCATTCTACACCTGCATGTCAAAAAGACACACTGGCCTCAATGGCAGGGTTTAATCAAACTCGTAATGAGTGTGCATAGAGCACGGAAACCCTGGTAAACAGTCAACAGAGTGGGGTACTGCCTTTCATACTTTGTAAAAACAAAACTAAAAAAACAAAGAAAAAAAAAATACTCAACCAGCCAGTCTTTGAAAAGAATTTCATTATGGTTGACTGTGTTTCATTAAATGTATGGTGAGGTGGTTACTTGAGCATTTAATCTGTTATAAAACTATGAATACCTGCTTAAAGAAATGCAGATTTATTCTCTGGATTACTAAAAATGCTTAATAACTGTAACTGATAATGCCATTCAATGTAATATATTACTCCTCAGCACTGGTTGCAGGCAACAGTTTAAAGGTTAACTTAGTACTAAATATACTTCTGGGAAGCTTCCCGGAGACGAGTTGAATTGTGCAATACTGTACAGAACTGTGAGAACTCACATAATTGCAATACATGGATGACCATAGGAATGTAGGAAACAGCAACTGTGAGTGGTGGACTGGAACACACCATAGAGAAATGCACTGCAGAGGAATAATGTTAGCCTGTGAGTCTGAAGGCCCTGCTGGCCTTTTACACAGAGTCGGACCAAAGTGATTTGAGCCAAATGACTGTAGATCCGACCAGCAGCTCTGCTGTCAGACCTGCATGTTCCTGGTAGCAGGGCTATGAGTCAGGGCAGCGATTTGCATTAGCTTTTTGAAAAGAGCTAAAAATCTAATTTTCTCAAAGATTGAATCTGTTGAGCACTATTACTGCTACTAACTTTATAATAACTACAACTATCACAACTTTCAAGACGTGTGATTTCCATGCAAAAGTCAAAAAGTCAAAAATGAATCTGGTACAGACATGATTGAAATTGAGCTAGTAGCTTGAAGAGGACATAGAATAGATAGAGTATGTTAATATTCTGTAGATTTACCTAAATTTTGTAATTATAATAATTTAATTATGTTTAAAAGCTAATGCAAACTGCCCCCTGCACTTGTCTCTCTGAGGTTAACATTTTTGACCCTCTTCTCTGTGCATGTTTCGGGGAGAAGGGAGAGAAAGCGAGCTGTGGTGTATGACACGTGAAATTGCACTAAAAATCACAGTTGTATGATATTTGAGAGTATACAGTACATTTTAGAAATAGCATTTATTCTTGTTCCTCACAATAATATGAGTGTTAATGATTTTTTTTTCAAGGAGTGATGGATACACACATTCAGTTGCTGTTGTGTTCTTAATTTATTCTGTTTTCCATTTAATCATTTGCACTGGAAATGAACGGATGTGTGTTCAAATGACATTTATGCTTGTCAGGATTGCAGATTGATAAGGAAGTATTTTTGTTCATTGAGTGAATAGATCTCTGCTGTAACAAAGCCTGGCATCTCAAAAGCAACTCTGCACTATGAACGGACATAAAAAGACAACTGCCCACTACATACATTGTATATACATCATAATACATCATAATGCACAGTAATACATCATAAATAAATTTAACATATATCACCAAATCAACAGACAGAACAACCCTTTCCTGTTACAACAAACACACCCGCTGCCAGTAAAAACACGGAAACGGTCTTAGTGTTCAGATGCTTTTGAAAGTGGGCCACAATCTGCTGAAAATGTGAATTGTTTTAAATGGCTTTTTGCAAAGA
This sequence comes from Thunnus thynnus, assembly GCF_963924715.1. Lineage (NCBI taxonomy): Eukaryota > Metazoa > Chordata > Actinopteri > Scombriformes > Scombridae > Thunnus > Thunnus thynnus. The sequence continues at coordinate 4,737,871 of NC_089521.1, read as the reverse complement.
CTAAAGTGTATTGTTACAGAGAGTCAAATAAACTGAATATGTATTCCACCTGTGAATGAAATATTTAAAAAAATATAAATAAAATGAAAGAAAGCAGACACTTTGAAAGAGACACTTTGATTCACTTGCATATGCATATTCTATTTATGAAAGAAACTCTCTCTGTCCTCTCAAGAAAAACAACACAATAGGTTGTGAAGTCAGTCGCCCAAAAACAACATACAGTTAGATTTGAGTGACAGATGCCATCTAGCAGCTGTATTAATTATAACCTGGAGCTTGGACTTTGCCTCAGGAAGCCGCTGTTCATTTCACATGTCCCATTTCCAACTGCAAATCAGGAGATTTTTACAAAAACTGTAACTATGGTTGTCGCCTAACCTTCACCTCATTATTATTGTAACCATGACAACGTGGGAGGCCTAACTTTAAGGACATAGTCATTTCAACCCACATCACCTGTTTAACAAAATGATCATTTTAGCCCAAACCATGATCTTTTCCTAAACCTAACTGAATGTTTTTTGTGCCTAAACTTAACTGTCAGACCTTAACCACAGTGTTATCACATCATAAAACTTTATTATTTTTTAACAGTGATTTGTAACAGTTTCGGAAAGCACAGTTAAATGATGTTGTCCTGCTGATTACTAAAAGGGAGAAGCGATGTATCCCGTTGTTTCATTAGGAGGACTTATTGCTGTGAAATTTGCAAGCCTCCCTCTGTGCAAAAATGTATTTAAAAGTTTATCTGAAGCTAATATGAAGCTTCCGCCATTAAATGAGTCAAATCAAGTAGATATCTTTCAACATTACAGTCTTTTTAGTGCTGCAGCTCAACAGGGAAACACTGTGCGAGGAAACACACGAGAGAGAATTTGATGCTAAAAAGACTGTAAATGTGTCAGATATCCACTTGATATGATCTAACTCAGACTGCTGAAGCCTCATATAAGCTTCACATCAACTTTTTTTTTTTAAATTGAAAGCACATTTGAGGGGGATCTTTTAACAGCCAGTATGAACAGGAGGAATGATTACAGTGAGGAAAACCTCCTTCACTGTTCATATGGACACCTGACTATTGTTTTAAGATAGACGTTCCACAAGTGCACAGAAGCAGCCTGAATGCAAGGAGAAGGTCTGAAGCAGGAAAGGAGCAGGAACTATGTGCAAGCAACAATATATCTGAGTGCAAGCATACAGTTTGAGCAGAAGCAGAGCAAATCTAAGTGCAAGCAGGGGCTATTGCAGTGCCAGGGCAGGGTTTGAGGGAGAGAATTACAAAACCTGAATGTGAAATCAATAAATCATGCTCTCAAATTGAGAGACCACGCTCTTGAATAAAGATAGGAAAAAAGCCCCATAGTGTGGTGATTAGAGCAACACCAGAGTAGGAGGTGTATGTTTGGATCTCAGTTGGTAAAAACTTTTCCTGGAGGACTTTTGATTGTGAATGAATGAATGAATTAATGAATTAATTAATGATTATTCATCCCAGGTACAGTAAACGTCCATCAATCAAGGACCATAAATAATACCCAACCAGAATGAGTCTGTCTGTCTGTTATGTTTTATTCACTTTGTTGTTCTTTCTTTTCCTTTCATTAAATTTACATGTTATTTACATTGCTGTTGCTTTATCCTCAAACGTACAAAACCCTATTTTGAGTAGCACTATACAAATAAAAGTTTTATCTTCACAGGATGTCTGAGGACATACAACAGACGCTGAGTTGGGGTCATCTGTCGTAACCGGCATATAATATCTGAAAGAATGGCTTCACAAAACATGCTTTTTATTAGGAATGAAAATTATATTTTATCTTCCTTGTGGCACAAAAGACTAGCACTGCAATCCTGGACAGTTGCACGTCGCTTTTTAGACAGACCTGCAATTGTTGTCCTTTAACAAGGCTCATTTCCAAGACAGCCAGATATCAGGACATTGCAAGGATATATTTAGCAAAGGGTTGAAAGGCTTCTATTGTCATCTGAGGAGGAAAAATGATAATATAATGAAGTCATGTAATAATAGAACATATATGTAGTTGGAGCAAACATAGCTAATCTTTAATGTTTAGTGAGTAAACTAGTTATCGTTTCAGTTCATTTACTTATATTTTACTGTTTTCCCCAAACTTCAGGTTGGTTTCTTAGTACTGTATCCCGTAGGTACCCAATATTTACAAAAATACTTAAGACTATAATTAATTTTTCCTTTCCTCTAAAATGCCCATGTCTTGTTCCCCTTAGTCTTGTTTTCATCCACTGTACCTGAATTTAAGTATCAGTAGCAACTGGTAAGTATTTTATAACCAGACTCATACAGTGAAATGACACTGTAAATCACAGGCTCTATTATAACGTGTTACCAATGTCTGTAATTGTTTCACAGTAATAAAAGGTTTTTTTTTAAAGTAATACATACACATTTTAAAAAGCACTCAATAATTCTTTACATTTAATTTACTTGCTGTAATTCTGTTTAATAAATGTAATATATAATTTGTTAAAGGGTGCATAATGACTTGTTAAGAACTCGTGACACAAAGTTTAGGACTTGGTCTTGGTTTTGACCCAACAAGTCAAAGCCAAGACTTAAACCTGCTGTGAACCTTCTGATTTAAGACAACATTAAAAAATACAAACAAAAACATACAGACACTTACTGTGGACATATAGTTTGCATATGCCAGCCGTCCAGCATTACAGCTAAAAAAATAGTGTTTTGAAGTTGTCTGAAGATGACGTTCATTTCAAAATCATATATATTAGGCATTACCATTTATGTTTGTTCTACCAAAATAAATGGAGTAAAAAATTCTGAATGTTATTATTTTGGTGGCACTTTAATTTTTCAGAGTTTTGCAGACTACTTTACTATAGGTTATACTGTGTGATGCATCTAATTGTTTGGGCTTTAGAGCTAAAGTGCATGTGTATACACACACACACACACACACACACAGACGGGAAGTACAGCTGCTATAAATATCATTATCTCTCCTCTCAACTTGTCTCTCAGGTTCTCTCCTTCTTGTCTTCTCCTTGTTTCATGGTGGTTGAGCCGCACTCCTCTCCAGTTACGCCTCTGATGTAGCAGATATTCCCTTTGTGAATCCTCCAAATTAGATTTCAGCCCTTTCAACCAGCCATCAACCTGAGTGTTAGTGGTAAAATCACTGTCTGAAATATTCTTACAACAGTGATGTCAGAGAAAATGTTGCTTTCTCTGATTACTGGCACATAAAGAGTTGAAGTCAGATATGAAGCAAGCTGAATGCTGTTTCCCATAACATGCACAAATTTGAATTTTCTAAATTTTGAACTTCAGCTTGTCATTCGTCTTGTTTTTAATGTTGCTGATCTCTTTGTTGTTGCTGCTGCTGCTGCTGCTGTTTAATGCTTTTATTAAATCAACCTTTCACGGGGGCAGCCCCATTAGCTGTTATTATCACTGATGTTTACCTTTACTACTTTTAGCAGCCTATTATTTATCCTTAAATTATGCCATTCATGTCCTCGTGACTGAATGATTCACGTATAAAAAACCTCTGTTTAGCATTTCAAAGTGATATAGTTTGTTGAAGCTAGAGCCTTTGTTCAGCAGCAGTGCAGCAAATATTTAAAAGGTGCAACCTAGATTTATTTGTGCTTTGTTTGGTTTGCTGTTTGATCCTTCCATATTTGGGAGTGTTATAGCTACCTGAGCAGCTTCAGTTATTAAAAGCTGTTGTTTTAGACAAGGATTTTGTATGTTTTATTTTCACTTTTCTTTTGATTATAGTTGCAGTTTTTCATATTACTGTATGTAACCCTCATGTCTGGTATTTGTGTCTTTATGTTTATGACATTTACTTGTTTATGTTTTGTGATTCAGTATGTGTTCAGAGTCTTGCTCAAGAACTTGTTACACATAATGAAATTGTGGAATATAGTATATAAGATTAAACCTTAGATCTTTACGTTAAGGGACAATATCCTTGTAGGCCTCTGAACTCAGAACTCACCAGAGATTCTTGTTCTTTCTGTTATTTCCCATCAGTCTTTCTCCTTTTCCCTCTCATTTGATCGTACATCGTACAGAGAGCAAAATTATTGTACCAATATGATTATCGTACATCTGGCAACGCTGTGTATGGGGTAAACAGAGCTTTTGTTTAACAAGGATGTAGGCTAAACATCCTAGTGAGAATCAGGGGCTGTGTGGCAGTAAAGAAAGACTCTCTGTTGCCTCTAACTTTCTCTGTGATCGATCATTTTCGGTGTTAATACAGCGGAATCCACAGTTCAGCTTTTGTCATTAACCTGTATTTATGTTGATTTTGTCACCAGGATTATAAAAGAAGGATTTTATCACTGCAGTGCAGAAGCTTGGAATCGACTGCTGGTTAACATGTACTGAAGTCTGTATGGGCCCTGATTAAAACACTATTTCATATTAGTTTTGTTGTCTGACAACAGAAACAGAAAACTATCTAAATGAGAACAACTATATCAAGAGCAAGGCTGAATTACAACACAGTATAAGCAGTTAGCAGGAGGGGACTGAACAGTCTGTCACTATACAGAGTAACTGTGCAAAGTGCAAAGGGTGATATTTGCTGTTGTTGGTCAAAACTTATGTCAGCACAGACATGCTATTGTGATTTCAGCTCCACCAATGGGAAAGCAGGGCTATGAACAGAGAGCTCATTTTTTTGGAATACCATAACTGTTGCCAAGTAGGAAATGATCCCCACTTCTAAAATATGTTCTATCTCAGTGGGTGTCTCTCCCTCCCGACCCCCTTTGTCTTTCCTCCCTTTTGTGCTGTTCATCCCTCCCTCATCCGTTCCTCTTGCTTTCGTCCACCCTCCTCTATTCTTCATAGAGTGCTCTTGCTATTCTTCTTGCCTCCACATCCCTCTCCACTCTGTTTTCCTTCTCATGCTTCTCCTCCTCCTCCACCTCTTCTTTACCATCATGAATAAGCCGTCCTCCCGATTTGAGCTTCTCCCTCCATTTCTTCCTTCATTTCCTCTCTTATCTCCTCTACCTTTCACTGTGCTCCCTTCATTCTGCAACTCTTTTGCACCCCACTCACTACACAATCTCTTTTACACCCTCTACTCTAATTCTTCCTCTTCTTCTTCACCTCCTCCTCCTTCCTTTCACCCTCCCTCCCTCCTCCATACTGCTGCATTATTCAGACTGAGTGCTATTTGGAATGGCTTGTGTTGTCCCTGAGTACCTCTTCTCTCATCGCGCTCCATGGAGCATCCCTGCAAAACCACCGACAGCAGCAACCACACACACACACACACACACACACACACACACACACACACACACACACACACACACACACACACACACAGACGTCAGGTCAGACCAGTGCACACACATCTGTCAAATCCATGAATTTACACACATACACTCTACGTACTGAGCTGCATGTAAAGAAGTGCTCTCCATTGTAAAGTCACACATGCTCCTTCTTCCTCTTTTTTCCCTAAATACCAGCCAGGGGTCCTCAGAGATCACTTAAGCAGCAGCTGCCGGCAGATGCAGGGCTAGACTACAACGGAACAAGGCGTCTTTTATTTATAACTACCAGCAGTACAGAGCTGGAGCACTTCAATTGCAGGCCACCACCGCCTTACAACACAGAGCAGGGAAAAGGTTCAGCACCGACAAAAAAAAAAAGAGGGGAGAGAAGAAACATCTCTGCATATTTAATTGCTTAAAAAAGCAGAGAGGACTGAGTGGAAATACAAAGAGATACAAAGAAAGAGACAACATGAGGGATGGAGAGGATGAGAGATGTTGCTGACATCATGCTGCTACATCGTTGTGTTCTGCATTCTTCTCTAAGGATGCATAATATCAAGTGCAGAAACCTGTTTTCACTGAAACATAGATGGTGTTGAAGTATATTTGATGGTCATATAAGTGCGAAATCACATTAAACAAAAACAGAAAACATTTTGTGCTGCTTTTCCTAAATTGTTTGCAGCCCTCAGAGTGTTTTGGTAGCTGTCTCCTTTATTCAGTTAAAGCAAAGTGGCCCCCATAGCACCTTCTATCTAGCACTATCTTTCTGTTCTGACAGCTTTTGCTTTTTTTGCCCAACAGCTGTGAAAATGAACCGCTGTGGGGAATGCAACTGAAAGATATGAGCTATGAACGTTCTTGGAAAAAGTCAGTGGTTTAGCGGTTGTGGTAGCTATGATGATGTGACGGGGGCATCAAGGTTGAAACTCTTGTGCATTTTTCATGCAAAATATATTTATAGCCATCCTGGAGTTGTGAGGATACATGCTGGCTGGTAATGAAATGGTTATTGACGTCAAACAAGACTGGGACACTGAATCAGTGACGTTTTATATTCCCTTACAAAAGATCAAGACGTTAAGGGGCACAATCCCTGAATTTAAGCAATAAGATATATCATTCCGTTGTAGAAGGAGATAGGCAGCTTTGCTATTTGGGTATTTGAATAATAAAGTGGGAACAATAAAAGCTTCGGCTTTATGACTTTGAAGAGAGCTTGCACAGTCATTGTCAATGCAAATCACAAATAAAATGACAAAGACAATTATTTAAATGAACACATGCCCATACAGAGGCAACAAATGACAATCACACACAAGCCCTCATTTTGTAAACTCTCATTCCATACAGACTAGAAATTAGGCCACTTTTTTCATAATGCATTAGAGATAAAGCACTTAAGGCTGCTTGTTCTCTGTTTATCAGCCTTAATTTTAATTTGAGGCCTCAATAACTTGCTTGAGAAAATGAAACAATGAACAAGATACATAATGTTTCCAAATGCTTCCCACTGTTGGCAGCAAAGTGGCAGCAGTAGTTGAAACTTTACCAGCATAAATTCATATGACTGAGCAAAAGCTATTATTGTGATAACAGGATAAACAGTTTCAAAACTTTAAAATGTCACTTATTATAATTAGTACTCTTATGAAGCCAAAATTATTGACCCATTCCAAAACAAACACAGATAAACACCATAACTGGGACATCTTTGACAATAAACGATGTATTCTTAGTAAATCCCATGTTTTTTGTTCAGGATAGCATGTCCTTGTTGCATATTGCACACTTTAAGTTTCACAACTTTAGTCTTTGTGCATGTAAAAATGCATCCGGAGCGGTGGTGGAGGTGGAGGCAGAGAGGAGCAGGAAGAACCTAGCTTTGTTGTCGGTTTGGTGAAATGGGATTTGTACCTGGAGTTCAGCCTGGCCTTCAGCCAGGGCTGAAGAAGTCTGGGCTCTGTTGTAGTAGGGGGCATTGTGACGTCATCGGTGTGCGACGTGCGGCGTCCCGGCGGCGGACAATGAACCCGGAAGAGCGGGAGGATTTGAACTGCCGGTGAGAGGGTTGATGTAAGTAGAGTCTGCATAGAGTTGGAAAGTTTGTCTTTATCATCGTTTCATGGGAGTGGGACGACTGTCTCCTTGAGAGCTCGTCGAAGGTGAGCAAACATCTGGTTGAAGATGTTAATCGCTTGGAAAAGAGCTGCGTCTGAGTGGGCCATCGCGTGGATGCGTGTGGAGCGTCTGGATCCTGGCTGATCAGAAGCGCGGCGTCTGGAGGAGAAGGTTTCCATGTGGATGTGGTGGTGAAGGAGATATCACGTTGGTACTGCTGGATCTAGTCGTAAGCGGTATGTTGCAGAGGAACGTGGATCACGGAGCATGGGCGGGAGTAAGCGTTTGTGATGCAAGCGTGTCGTAGGTCTGTAGATATCTAGACTACACCTTATACTGCCTCGCCCCATAGACAGAATGGGAACTGTACCTTGACCATATTTGGAGAGTAAGTCAAACTTGTCCAGAAGTTCATGAAATCCATTTTCCATTCATTTTTTGATATTTTAATTAATTAACATTTAATTTATGACATGAAATGATGCTCAAAAGGCTCTGACTCTATGCACTGTGGTACAAATCACAGCTGTCTTTAAAACTGTGAAACTGAAAAGCTCAGTACACAGTGGAGTTCTGCTTTTTGAAAAATTAATTAGCAATACATTTCCTTTCAGATACTTGGATATTGTATCATAGATGGCCAAAATGCATCATACAGATGTGGCTGAAATTATTGGTACTCTTGCATTTTATTGAAATAATAATGCACCATTCGCCCTGAACAGTGTTCGAATGAAAAGATATTTTATTATCAATGCATGTCTATGTTTGGTTAGTAGAACAAAACAAAAAAAGTTGTGAAAATAACTGAATTCATGCTTATTCTACAAAGACATTCTAAATGAGCCTGGATAAAATTATTGGTACCCTTTAGAAGTTGTGAGAAATAATTGATTTGTAGTGTAGTGTGTTGGGGATGTTGGACTGTTCTGAAGAAGCCTGCTATGAGTCCTGATCTGAATCCCATTGAACATCTTTGAAAAGAGCTGAAACTTGAAGTTGGGAGACAGCATCCATCAAACCTGAGAGAACTGGAGCAGTTTGCTCGAGAAGAGTGGGCTGAACTACCAGTGGAGAAGTGTAGAAACCTTACTCAGAGTTACAGAAAGTGCTTGACTGCAGTTACTGCCTCCAAAGGCTATGCTACAAAATATTAAGTTAAGTGTACCGATATTTTTGGTCATGCCATTTTCATTTGTTTTATTGTATTAAATAATATGTTAAGTTTTTAATCAAAAGCAACGTTGCAGCTATATTCAGTGTGAAATAAAGAATGATGGATACCATATACCTCTGTCAGTTTCAACTTAATACAGAGAAAATTTAGTTTTTTTAAAAAAAAGGTGGAAGGGTACCAATATTTTCAGCCACATCTGTATGCTGTATCATACTGTGTTCTGATTTCTTATATTTTCTTATATAAACTTTTCCTCTTCTTCTGTGTGTATACGCTCCTACTTTTCTTATCACATAAATACTATGTAAAGCACTTTGAATTGCATTTCTTTGACCTTGAGCTATACAGTTAAACAAGAACTTATCTAAGAAGCATGTAATATCTTCAACTCTTTTATCCTTAAGATGGTCCTCACAGTAACACAGAAAGTACACACACACACTCACTCGTACACATACTCATCTCACATTGCCTGTTTGCTGTTTGTATGGATTAACAGGGATTACACGCCACGGACATATGCTTCAGTGCCTTTTTAGGGGTTTGTGTATGTGTGTTTGTATTCTGTGTTATTGTGAGTCCCGGCCTTTAGCTGTCGCTGCCTCACAGCTTGTATATGACTGCAGACTGCTTGTGTTTATGTTGTCTATAGGTTGGTGGGGGGCGGTCTGCAGATGACTGGGACTTTATTTTCTTTATGGGTGTTTTTGTCTGTGTGTGTGTGTGCCAGGTAGCACTAATGTTGTGGAGACATCTGTTTAAACAGTCACATTGTGGGGGCAAAAAGGGAGTCTCCATAGTGTAAATCATTAAATTTTAGTGTGAAGACTTGGCTTAAGGTTAGGGTTAGGCAAGCAGTGGTGAGGGCCAGGGGAAGTCTCCAGGAAAAGAATGTAAGTCTGTGTAATATGACACATCTGGAAACACAACTGTGTGTTGTCTGTCAGGCTACTTTCAGGGACAAATATCAGACTGAAGACCAGTTTATTGGGGACGGCTTGTCCAATTGGGGACAAAGGCGTGTCCCCAATTGGGAAAAAGCTGATTTTTAGGTCAGTGGTTAAGGTTAGTGTAAGGGTTAGAGTTAGGCAAGTAGACGTTATGGTTAGGGTTAGGGGAAGTCTCCAGGAAATGACTGTAAGTCTATGTAATGTCCCCAAAAGTGACCTAGGACAACAACAACAACAACTTATGTGTGTGTGATCATATCACCATTGTGATATAAAAAATCTTCTAATATCTAGGGATGGGAATTGATAAGATTTTATTGATACTAATGCCATTATAGATTCTGCTTATTGGTGTGATTCTTTATCGATTCCCAATCAATTTTTTGTGTGGAAAAAAAGTAGGCCTACACAGGTTTTCAGTGTCAATGCAACTGTTTCATTATCTCCATTGTTTATCAATGACATTGCATGCTGATGAATATATGAAACAAAACTGGTAGATAAGATAAATGGTCCGCAGCCAAAAGTTAACTGCATTAATTAATGAATTAATTAATTTGAAAGCATCTTACAGTGTCCTGTCCGTATGAGAATAACAAACTGAGGGGGAGGAGGAGTGCTCCGCTGTGTTGTTATTAACGTCATGTCTCCAGCAGTGAGGAGCAGCCTCTCTGCTGCACTGTTCAGCTCCGGGGAAAGACATCGCTGTCCATCATGCTGAGCGGGTGCAGGGTTTTTGAGGTGAAACAGACTGAGCACCGAGTTCTTTTTCTTCACCTCAGAGTTGGCTTAAGTTGTTCAGAACTGCAGTGTGTGTTGGTCAGCAGGTCTCGTTTGTTAGTGCTGATTGCTGCTCCGTTAACTTTAGTCTCTGAGTGACGGCGTAGAAAGTTCACAATATACAAAATATGTTTGCAACCGCTGCCTTTTTGAAGATGAATTACAAGATAACTGAAGATAACTTTAGGGTGTGTACGCTGTAGACAATCTGGAGGCTGCACTGCCCTCACAGTTGAGTTCCGCCTCTTTCATTCCGTCAACATCACATTCCTGGGCATCGATAAGAGGAATTGATAAGCTTGGAGGCATACAATTCCAATGGATCGGACAATTTGGGACCTGTTCTCAACTGGAACCGGTGCTTGATTCCCATCCCTACTAATATCTTCAACATTTAAGAAAAAAATGCCTTGTTCTGGTGGAATAGCAATGCACTTTGAAGCCACTTAGTGTTTCTCCTAGCTTCTACAATACTTTTCACTTTTATGTACCAGTTTCTCTGAGATCAAGTTTTAACACATGGTGGATTAAAATGACTGCAGACTGATTTACCTTAAATACACCTTTTTTCACAAAGCACATATTAACATGTCACAATAAGAAAAGGACAAGCATAAATAATAAAGTGAATGATGGCAGAATTCATTTCTATTATTTACACCATTTACATGTAGCTGCTTGTTGTTCATGCTAGCTCACTGTCACACTGCCAAAGCTTACTGGGACATGTACTCTCCCCTTTGATCCAGTTATCACAATACACATCTAAAACTGATAAAAGTTCAGACAAAATAGGGAAACATTTTTATAGAGTTTGCTAGAGGTATAAGTCCATGTTAGGCAATCTAGGCTCATAGTAGGTCTGCTGCAGTCCAATTTGTGGACAGATCCATCTTCAAAACCTTTGGGCAATAAATGTGTGTGTTCTGGATTTTCTCCACCACATTTTATAGGATTTTATGGTTTGTGTCTCTTTCTTGCTAGAATATCTTCTGCAGGATAACTCAGTTGTTTCTTAATTTAGTCTGTGTGGCCTCAGTTTTCCTTTCCTGTTTGGCTTGTGTTGAAGCTTCAGCCTTCAGTCTGAGTAATGCTGCATTCACGCCGTGTTGGATGGTGTAGGGCTCCTCTCATGCATCATGTCCTTACAGCATCTGTGCATCCAAATATGATGTTTTTGCAGCATGTTGTGATGACTTGAGGCTGTCAATACAGGAGCTATCAAGTCCTTGCATGCACAAACAGCGTTATGCAATTCTGTTCCTTTCAGTCTACAGGGCTTTTCTTGTTTCATTGAGATCAGTCTTCTCTTTCAGAGGAGTATATCTTTTCCATCACTTGCCTTCATCATCTTTTTTCCACCAGCTATTCCCTGGGGGGCATGATGCTTTCCTTCATCAAGGGCTGCTCATCTCTCTCTAATATGGATCTGATACAGAGTGTCGGGCTATACTCCCTGGTAATCTTCTGCTGGAGATATGATGATCTTTCTCTCTTGTTTTAGGGCAAAAGACAATTTTGTGAGGTAAGCCAGCTTGAAAGGAAGTGTTAGGAGTGTGGCACTTACTAAAACCACATGCTCTGTATGTGTCTGAGCTGTCTGTCCTTTTATTCTGAACGTGTCCTCCTCAACGTGTAGATAGTCGACATCATTGGTGAAAGTGTTCTGTTTCTCATGCTGCTGCTTTGCATGTCTCCATGTCCTTGTTCATTTCATTCATCTTCTTGCATCTGTTTACTGGAGGACAGATTATCTGTCTTCCATTAGAAATACAAATAAAAATAATTACAATAATTTAAAAGAATACTATGTTAAAATGACTCAAAAGAAATTATTGATTTGCTATAGTTGGATTGTTCTGTATCTGATTGTTAAGATTGCTTTTGATTTAGAGAAATTTAAAACATTTACCGTATGTCAAAATCAAATTGAATGAATTTCTACGAATGTCATTTTCAAACAGTTACTGTTTCAGTATACACAGTTTCAATAGTTGACACCACTATACAGTAGAACAAAATAGTATGCATATTTTCTAAATTATTGCTTATACTGTGAAGGTTTGAAATGACTTAACATAATATTGTCACATATTGGCCTTGAAGTAAATACTCTGATATTCAAGTAAGCAACATGGCAGCATTTTATGTAAAAGGTTCATCATTCCTATAGCTTCATATTCCTCAAACACAAACAATTCTAGTTGTCTTTTAAATGGTAGTTAATGCTAATATACCACATGGGCTGCAGCCATCACATTAATGATGATGCTCTGTCCACAATAAGTTTTCACCATGAACATTCTGCGGCAGGTGGACAGTTCACTTGATTACTGTAAGTTTATACATTTTTTTAATCAACTAGTGAAGCTTCTATCCAGTGCAGATTGAAGAACAGTATATCAAAATGGTATTTTTATATTGTCATCGTACAAAATACAGTTTGGTCACTGTTTAGTTTAGATGTGTTACATAAACTATCTCAGGGTAAGAACAAGGTTAGAGTTAAGGTAGGATGAGAAAACTTTTTCTGAACATGAACAACTCATTCATAGGGGAATATCTGTTGATAAATTTCAAGTGAATTTATTATGTTGTAATTCCAGTAAAATCTAAACACACTATCTGTTTAATAGGAAACTGTTGTGGCTCTTTTACTAGTTACAGGGGAAAAATATCTCGCTGCTTTTTCACAAAATCTTAATTGCGCAGGGGTGTTTGTTTTGACCAGCAGCACAGGTAGGCACAAAGTAAACAATCATTTCTAAACCCACACACAAAAAACCCCCCACACAAAATGGACTAACTACATAAAGTTAACAATAATAGGAAATAACGCACCTCATTACCAGCTGCAGAAGAAATAAATATTACATAATCAGTAGTGTTGTATTTCACCAGAAGGCAGTGCTGGTGGTTGTGTGGTAGGCAAAGACAAGTACTAGTATGTCTGACAGATTTAATATTACTTAAAAAAAATGTTTGTAATAGCCCTACAACTTTCCAAACTGTCCAGGATTTACTCAGGAAGCAGGAGTAGGTGTGTTGTTTTTGAAGGCCCACACAGTGCACTGGCCCCAGATCAGTCAGGGCTTTGGTGCTTTGTTTGATTGTTTACGGGTGTAATAACTGCTACTCTAAAATGAAAAAAACCTTTCGGATGAGAGGAATCAGAAATTTCTAACCCTAAGATCAATGTGACCCACCTCCAGCCCCTTCAACTCCACTTTCAGCAGAACTGGCTGTCCTCGGTTCCTCCTAGTGAGATCATCAGAAGTCCCGCTTTACGTTTCATCCACCCAGGTCTTCAGCTACAGACCTGTTCTTCACGCCTTCCTTACCACCAGTGTCTAGACTCCGTCGGGAGGATATTCTTGTATGACTCATGCCGTGACTACAGACATCACAATCCCCGAAGACTCCTCACATAGCTCTTTAATGTTTCCTATTGTGCACAATGTATCAAATAAAATCATTTGATAATAACTCTTTAAGCCCTTCTTTCAGTGAATCTCTCTTACGTGAAACATAGTTCAAATAATTTAAATCTATCAACATGGTTTATTTGATCACCGGCACATTTACAGACCTGAGCCACTGTAGCTAAACAACGTGGCCATTTTTCTTGCTGCCACTGCCAGCAGAAGGCAATTACTGTATATCTCTTCATATCTCTTGAACACTCTGTAAAATGTATTGCTCTGATAACCAGATATACAGTCATGCCAAGTAAACACTGTTCAAGCTTTCATGAAAGGGTGAATTTGGTCATATTGTATTAAACACAACAAAATTCATTTTTGAAATCACAAATGGTAGTGATCAATGTGAAAAGACTTTTCTTTTACTGTGGATATTTTTGTCACAATTGATCATTTTTTAAATTTATTTTACTTTTGTTATTTAATTTACTTTAATGCAAATGGTTTTGTCCCGCAACAGGGAACAGCCCTCAATGGCATCATTTCATTTATTTAAACGTGGTATTAAATTTTTACAAATGTTGAATATAGCTCAGATATGAAATGATAATCCTCATGCCAGTTATTACTTTAACTATAAAGATTATTTTTATGTCGGGGCATTAGAAACAAATTTACCATATTTTGCCCCCCTCTCTGCCAGAGCAACATAGCAACACACACATACGCGCAATCAGCAGATGTATAGCCAGTGGATTAGGTTTATGGGAGTGTTTTTTAAGTTCAATCAAATCAATTCACAGCACCTCATACTACCAATGCTGAACCTTTTTATGTAATGAGCTAGACATTAGCTAGACGTCCATTCAGCTCATCCTGAGAACTGCAGTGTGCAGCATAGTGACAGAGAAATACGTGGACTTTAATGGAATCGTTTTTGGAAAATATTTACTTTCTTGCCAAGAGTTAGATGAGAAGATTGATACTACTCTCCAATCTGTCCGTTCAAAGCATTATAAGGTTACATCCAGCAGCCGGTTAGCTTAGTTTAGCATAAAGGCTGGAAACAGGGAGCCTGGCTCTGTTTGAAGGTAGCAAAATCCACCTACCAGCACCTCTAAAGCTCACCAATTAACATATTCTATCTTGTTTATTTAAAGGGGCTCTATTATGCTTTTCCTTATTTTCAGTCATATATATACAATGTTACAATGTTGAATGTTCATTTTAAAAGTGGCCAACGTTTCAAATAATGAAGTTAACGTGTAGAAGTAATCACTGTGAGCAGAGAGCAATGACTTTGGACTACTCTGAACGCTCAGTTTCAAACAGTTTTTTCTACTTTCAAACCGAGCTGACATTAGCTTGTGACAGATTTTTTCATCTACTCAACACACCATACACAAGTTCACTACTCTGCTCCGCTAACATTACAGTGTTTTTCCACTGTTTTGGGAGTAGTAACACCTAGCTATGACTCAAATCCAGCTGGCATACTGTGAATGTTTTTCCATTACACAGCAGGTGTTTACCTGTTGGAGGTGTGCTGGTGTTCTGCAGCTCTTCATCAAAAATCATCATCACTGTGGCTGTTTCTGCTTGTACTATTGCTCCCTGCATTATTTCTAACTGATCCGCTGAACAAAGAGCTCCAAATATCTCAGTATGTTGTTGTGCCGACCGGTTTTTAACACCGCTAATGAAGCTCTGCTAATTCAGTGAGGAACACATTTCACTTCCTGTAAATTCTTCACAATTAAAGTCTCTTGTTATTTAGTCATTTAAAAAGCTTTTAATTTGAAGCAGCAAAGCAGTAAATGTTGGGTTTTCATCGGCAGTAGCTTAACATGACCCTGATATGGCAGCCCCTCAGCAGGCTCCTGGAAAGCTGGCCAATCAGAACAGAGTGGGCTCATCAGGAGGGGGGCCTTAAAGAGACAGGAGCTAAGACTGCCTGTTAGAGACAGAGGCTGAACCACAAATTGACGTTCGATTTTTGTACTGATTAAACAAATACATATGGGTATATATGATTATGAATATTTCTGTCTGTCTCACCGTGGCTCTCTTCTTTATACATAATAAATACAACATTGTTTTATGTTGCAGGAAATATTTCAGTAAATTTTCATGTCTCTCACTCTGCACTGTCCTCTGTTACTGTAGCCACTGTATGTAGAAAAGATGTCATCTTTTAGAACATTAGGATGTCTCTTCCTCCATCTCCACGGCTCCACGTCATTCCCCTTTTTCCACTCACCACCTTGTCTTTAGGCCTGTCTCTCTCTCCCTCACGTCACTTTGCCCTTATTTAATCTCCCTCTTTCCATCTTTAACAGAGTTCCTTTGAAAGCCACAGAGTGAGGAGTACAAATTACATCCTGACACCTCCAGTTAGCCCTCTTCCCACACTCTGCTTTTCACTGGCTACATCAGGCCCCAACGTCTGTGCTCTGTCTTATAAAAGAAGATGTAGGTGATGTAGGTTATTAGAGATTACCTTCTATGCTTTGTTTGATTGGGCTGTAATGTAGTATTGCATATTATAAATACAGAATAAGTACCTAAATAATTGACTATTCACTAAGCCCTGCTTAGCTAACCACTTAGTTACTGTTGCTACTCTTGTCAAACTCCTTTCTCGCATGGCACCTATGCAATTTACAATGCTAATGGGGGCAGAGTTACCATTCAAAAGTCTTGGTGATTTTTGAAACAATAGTTCCTTGATTTCAGACAGAGGCAGAAAAAAAGAGTCAATTAAGCCCCATGAGTTGGTTGAAAAGGCTGAACTGTGTCTCCGGATGACTCTTAAATGTTTACAGCTTTTAGTCCTTTTAAAACAAGAATCCTGTGTGACAAAGTAGGTGAGACCACACCATTTGTACCTGTTACACTTTGCTGTATTTCTTGGCATGCTTTTCATTTGTTTGTTTAGCCAATGTTGTTAATGTTGTTATTGTAGCATTGCTTTCACACATCCCAGTTTTTTGTGTTTAGC
Organism: Thunnus thynnus; assembly: GCF_963924715.1. NCBI lineage: Eukaryota > Metazoa > Chordata > Actinopteri > Scombriformes > Scombridae > Thunnus > Thunnus thynnus. Next base: position 4,721,104 of record NC_089521.1, on the reverse strand, counting down.
ACTGTTTCTTTTACAGTTACATCTGCATTTATGGTCCTGAGTTTTTTGAGCTATACATTGGCTTGTTTCAGGGCTGCCAAGTTCTGACTAAGATTACCTTGAGCAACACACATGGGAACAACATTATCAGTTATGAATGTTTTCATTACTGTGTGAGAAAATGGATGTGTCGTGTGAGAGTGGGTGACAAGTGTCATTTGCATCTCATGGTCAAGCTGTATATTTTAGTTACACTGTATATGCAAAAGCCCAACTAGGAACAAGAGTTGAAAATTAGCAATAGCTATATACTCTCTGTGCAGCACGTCAGTTTCATGCCCTGTATTGGAACTATGTTAAATTTCATCATCCTTATCAAATAAAATAAAACAATAAATAAGATAAGGCGTGAGACTTGGCAGCCCTGTTGTTTTGTTATTTACCATTGACAAAGGGGGAGTCACCTAATGACTTCCTGACAATAATGACACCCGAAATATGGTTCTGCCTAGACATATTGGAGGGCTTATTTAAGGGTAGAGTTGTTGGTTTGAGGGCAGAGCAGAAAACAAAGAGGATGTCTGTGCAACTGTGTGCATGTGATCATGTCTAAGTTTGTTCACTTGAGTTTGCGTGTTAAACCTGATCAAGCTATGTTTGATATGTTTGTTTTTCAGTGCATTTTTGGAGACACTTTTTTTGGTTACATTGGTCTGAATAAATCACTTTTTGAAGTCATTGAACAAGTCTCTGAGTCTGCCTTCTATTACCTTCCTTGATGCTCTGGCTAAGCTTACTCACATCTTTTAAAGGGGGTCTTGAATGTGCACAAAATGGTTACATACAATACTGAGTCAAAATTAACAGGTCCCAGGTAAGTCAGCATCCTCACCGGTTCATGATCCATGTAGAAGACATGGAAATAAAGAAACTGTATTATTCTTGTTGGCTGAGGGTTGCTGGAGCGTAAACCTCCACAATCCAATAAAGGGAAGGACAGGACTGCAGATACGTTAGTCAAGAATGGGGCTTTAACCTGTAACCCCACACACTAATATTATTAATGATGTGCTCTTTGGCTTTGAAAGTAATGGTTACAAGAGTAGGTAGCAAGCTAGTTAGCCAGATCTGCTAACAATTGCAATTTAAGTCAAAGCAGATAAATACTGTTTAATACATTCCTTGTCCTCTTTCCCAATTTTTTGGGGGTTGTGAGAAGGCAAAAAACATACAAACAAAAAAAGACACCACCACTCATAACTCTTTGAAATAGAGTATTGCACTTCTAGTACTTCAGCCGCTACAGTCATATGCACAAATGACATGATATGCTTGACAGGCCGGCCAATGCTAGTTACAGTTGCTAAATTCTAGGACAAGGGGTTTAACAAACAGTCAGGTCAAGACTAGTCTTCATCAGTAGCTGCGTGGTTTATACTGGTAAAAGCATCTGTCCATGAGGGGATAAACATCAGTGATGTAATATGTAACTATTTCTTTCTAACAACATGACTGTACTGAATGTAAATCGGTGTGGTTAATGCAGTAATATGCTATACTATGCTATTTTTAGTTTCCCTTGATAAACAAGGGTAAAACAGGGTAAAATACTAACTACTGCCAGCACACATTTTTTATTTAATGTGTTGCAAAATACTGTTTTAGTTTCTTCAGTTTTCCTGTCCTCAATCAGTGGATCCCACCCTATGTCTGAAGCAACAGTGTAGTTCTTACACTCTACTAGAAAGACTTGCATCACTGTTGATACTGTATGTGTGTGTGTGCGTGTGTGCGTGCATGTGTGCATGTATGTGTGTGTGTGTGTGCGTGTGCGTGTGTGTGTGTGTGTGTGTGTGCTGCTTGTGTAACAGTAACCACAGCCTGTCTTTGTTAACCGGCTGACCAGATGTGACAAAGGAGGGAAAGGGAGTAAGGAGGTGCTGTGACTGCAACAGTGTTACTCATTATTTTAGTATCATTATATGGAGCATGCTGCATACTGTAGATAAAAGCCACTCACAGAATGTGCACTATGTAAATTACATAGTGCAGATACAGGATGCTTCCTAAATAGCTGGTGATTGAGGTCACAAATGCTACAGATGCAGAATTAACAGTAACAAATTCTGTTGCAAAATTGTGATAATGTAACATTTGAGGAGGTTCTTTACCGCACTATAATTGAACGTAACGTAACTGACCCATGGCAATGTCTTAAAGGACCTGGGATAGAGTCAGTTAAGCTGTTTATTTACCCTTTTCAGTCTGTATGCTAAGCTATGCTAACAGTCTCCATCCCCGGCTCCAGCTTCATACTGAAGCCAGATATGAGAGTTGTATTGATCTTCTCATCTAATTCTTGGGGAAAAAACTAATAAGTGTATTTCTAAAAAAAAAAAAAAAAAAAAAAAAAACCAAAGCAAACAAAAAAATATTAATTTAAGAATGCTTAATGTCAACAATATCTTAAAGTCTGTCTGACAAGTGTGATGTGCAACATGTCTTGAACATGGATAAGTTCCTGGAGACAAACAACCTATGTTCAAAATAGGTTGTCAACTCCTAGCAGCTGATATCTATTCCACTGAGGTTATGCTTACAATGCTGACTCTGAATACACAGCTGTGACACATGTGTGGAATTGTTGACAGCTTCTGTTTCTGTGAGCAGTGTTTCCCCTATAATTGTACAGGCCTGGTGGGCCACCGGGCCAACAAGAACCCCCACCAGCCCATAAAAATCCTTTTTTGAATGCCAAAAATATGCCAAATATCCATTCATTTGGAAATCAATAGTCATATGTGTTTGAGAGTCTCTGTGCAACACTGTTCCAAAACGTGAGTCTACCTCTGTGTCGTTGCCTGGGAAACTCTTGATGTGATGCAAGTGCCACTGCTATCCCTTTAAAATACTGCAGAGTGGAAGCGTATGGGATGCAGGTTAGCTAACATGAGCACCGCCTAAATAGAGAAAAAGCTCTAACGCGGATGATGGACAAACTAATATATCAACATTTTCTTCCAAAACTCTGGAGCCAAACAAAAATACAGATGGGGAAGAGGGGAGAGGGGCAGAAGTGGGAGAAGGGAGAGGGGCAGCTTATTTTTATGCAATAAATGCAGCTTATTAAGTCATCCTCTCCTTGTGACCACTTTGTTTTAAGTCTTGAGAATACCGAGCAAACAAAAATTTGAATGCAAATATAAATTGCAAACCACCTGCTGCGCCACCTGACCGATGCTGACCGCGCAAACATGCTTTAGGATTTTTGCGGTGCGTCCCGCCAGGCCTGAAATAAATTCTAGGGGAAACACTGTGTGAGGTTTTTAAAATGATATCCCATCCCAAATCTGTCCAGAGTATCTGCACAGATTTAGCAATGACATTTTAAATGTGTGTGACAATGTCCAAACTGCATGTGTAATACTACAGCAGCCCCACACAGACCTAGAGTCAACATCAACAACAGACAGAAAGAAAACACTGTCTGTGTGTGCAGTCTGTGCATGTTTCTCCCTGGGGTTCTATCACTGCTGTGAAAAAAATATTTCTTTAAAACATACCAGGATGTGGCCACTGTACCAGTTAGCAAATGTTCCACTTCCTGCACCAGTTACTTGTTCACTTTGGCTCAGTGCTGTTTCCTGCTGGGCAGGGCAGCATACACAGCCTGTCTCAGTGTTTGCAGGAAACAGCTGCCTATGGTTTCATGTGTGGGGGCAGATGAGAGCCCTGACACTCAATCCTGACTTGTATATCAGTCAGAAAATCAAAATAATGAGCTAAAAGCTGCACAGACCTGCAGAGTTGGATGCTCAACAACAATAAATGCCCGTTTTTGTAGTTGAATGTGTGAATAATTTTGCATTATTTGGGCTCAACCAATAAATTGTTTGTTTGAAATGTTTTGTTTTTGTTTTTTTTCATTAAATCAAGTGTAACCCTTGACTCTTTAACAAGATGTCAACCATCAAAAGCTCAGCCAAAACTGGCAGGGTATTTTTTAGAAAACTGGTGACGCTTTTTAAACAGGAAATTGTGGTTTCTTAGCTATAGCTTTAAGAATGCAGAACATTGAATATGTAGTAGTATAAAATAGAATTCAGTCAGTTTGGTGTGATTAGGGAATTCAGTTCAAATAATCTATTAATTTAGTTTGGAAAAGTCCATTCAAACATATCTGTGAAAATGAACAGCTTTCTTCAAACAAAAAAATCTGAGGTCTTTTGGGTGGACTTGGGTATGGTTGCTGATTTAATGCTAAATAGACAGACAGAAATGTTTATGTTGAAAGACAAAGAAGTAGATTAGTCAAATGAATTCTTTCCCCACTTCTTTCATGTTTGAAATTATTCACAAAGAAGTATCCTTTGGCTATGGTTATGTTTACATAGTCACCTGGGGATGGCTAAGACACTTGGCCTTTGTTATCATAAAATTTACCAACCACATAATGCCGGAGGGGTTTATTTTCTTGTTGTTTAAAACAAACCTATGTCATAACCCAAAGACAGACATATATCAGTCTATCCCTGGATCAGCCATGTATGGCAGAAAATTAGATGCTGTATATGAGAAGGAGCAAGAAACAGATAACTTGAAAATGTATCACCTGAAATGTATATCTCCACTTTTGATTGCATTCATTTTTAATTCTTTTTGATTATATTTTACCACTTCCACCACCCTTGAGAAAAAAATCCACCGTGGCGTGTATGTAATATATATTTTTAATGTCATTATAGTGATGTTATTGGTATTGATGATGATTGACACCTCATTACAGGGCCAACCACTGTGCCCTTTGTACATATGAGTCAAATAAATAGAATAACTGTAGAGAGATGACAATTCAATCAAAGGACATTATAAAAAAGCTGTCTCCCCCAGCATCTCTAATTAAATGAGATTATGTTCATACATTTGTGACATTATATAACTACAATTTTCCTGAATATACTGAAAGCATTGCCTTAAATTAGTCTTAAAACATCTTATTGCTCCACTTACAAGCCAAGCTAATACCTTTTGAGAAAAAAAGGAGGACAAAGATGATCTATCAGCTTCACAGCATCATGTCTGTTATTGTAACGGACAGAAGGTCCATAATACCTATTGACAACCTGGCCAGTTGAACTCAGTGTAACTTAAAAGAGAACGTTGCTTAGGAATAATAAGAATATTAAGACATCAGGCTACCAAAATGAAAGCTAAACAAAATTAAAGACAGAATCGCCATGGGAAGGGTTTTAGGGCTGTATAAATATAATGATATCATATAAACAAGGTCACAACAAAATAACAATGTTAAAAAAAATACATGAAAATTAAATGCTTTTTAGGCCACAGGGGATTTTTTCGATGCAATACCGCCAGTGACCACTGGGGGAAACTGGCAGCGCTGCAGCTCTCTTTAAAACATAATGGTGGTAGCTAACAATATATTTAAACTTGCAACAGGCAGGTGTTTGTTTTTTGGCCATTTGGGGGCAGTGGAAATGCTGTGAAGACAACATATTATCACCTCCTAAATTGATACACCAAATTTGTTGGTAAGTTGCAAGCTATTTTTGCAAAGCAATATTCACATTAATTTGGAGGCTCACTACAATATTCCCACATTAGTCGCTACTGTCCACCTGTTGAATTTAGTCCAACACTGACAAGCTCTGTTTTCAGTCTCCACTAACTCCTGAGAAAATTATCTGGCTCTGGAGCTGTTAAATGCTGCACAATATTCAGTAGTTGCGTGGTTTTGTCTGTCTGCGGTTAGTAGCATACAGTGGGTTTTTAAAGCTTTTTTGCTAACTTGCAGCGACCGAAAACGACATTTTGAGAGCTGCTAAATTGAACCAAAACAGTAAAATTATAGGCTGAAAAAAACCAAAACAATCAGCTGGAAGAACCTATTGGGTGCCCTTTAATATTAGGTGATTGAGTATCAATATATAATTAACTTTTAATCAAATATTCGTCTACTGAAAAAATTACCTATCTGACGCCTGTTAGCTAAACCCTCCAGATTCACCGTTTGTGTATCTCGGCCTTATTAGCAGGTCTACAACAGTGCACCACCAGGTCGCGCCATTGGGAATGTGCTCCCCCCCTCTTTCCCCACTTCTGTGTTTTTTACAGTTCTGACGTCAGCAACCTGCAATTGAACGAATGAACTAACGAAGGACCGAGCCCCTACCGGAGATACCGGGAGGCAGTAGAGTTACAGAGCGAGTCCCCGCCGCCCACTCCGGAGGAGCTAAACGGAAGAAGGTGCACTGTGAGCCGCCGTGAGAACAACGTGCTGGAACCAAACGATGCGAGCGCTGCTCACCGCCGCCCAGTAACGTACACGACCGACGAGTGGAGAAGAAGAGAACCGTTACCGTGATTTACCGACAGAAAAACAGAAGAGAGACGGAGGACGGACGCACCACCAGCGAGATCACGCTTGAGAAACAAACAACCGCGGAGGCTACAGTGTTGTTTTCGCGCTGTGGATCAAACCGAGTGGATCCTCGATTTTAAATGCGTTAACGGTGCCGTGTCCCCGGCTTGAGAGCGAGAGAGAGAGGGAGCTGCCCCGAGAGCGAAAGAAAGACAGAGGGATCATAGAGGGATCGAAGGCATAGATAGCACAGACAAGGAGGAAATAAACCAAGAAAGGAAAAAAAAAAGGATTTGCAACCATCTTTGTTTTTTATTGCTATTTCTTCCGTGGATCCGGTACCGGTAACGCCATCAAGCTGTGTTCTCTAACCATGGGATGTACTCTGAGCGCAGAGGAGAGGGCGGCTCTGGACCGGAGCAAAGCCATCGAGAAAAACCTCAAGGAGGACGGTCTCACCGCGGCCAAAGATGTTAAACTGCTGCTGCTCGGTAAGAGACTCCGGTTGAATTTCCTACTGTAGGGCCTGTCGAGCCACGGCTGAGAAATGAAACGCTTTGGGGGATGAAAGGTGTGGTGTGGGGGTGGGCGTTCGGTAAGAGATGATCATCACGGTGGAAATTTAAGCAAAAACATGACGTCTATCATATCAAGCAAGCAACGATATGGAAAAATATCCTTTATACAGGCCAAGAGGCATTTATTTGTTTGATTTGCCTTCTTAACACACCCTACCTTTATATCCCATCACTTCATCCTGCTATATAATATGAATTTATGCATTAAACATAAAGGTGAGTGCAATGTTCAGTGAAAATGAGGCAATTTATAGGTATAAGGTGGGGACTACATCAGAGATGATAACTGCAGATGGATACCAGGGAAAAAATGGCAGTATGCAGCAATGGAGGGCCAAGCACAGTCAAGGCAGTGTTGGTTCATTGGTTTGGGGTGGGAGATTGATTCTTTGATTCCTTGTGGGAAATTAGGCTGTAAGTATTTAATCTATTTGACTGTGTAAGTTACAGGGTGGGGGCTGGGAGGAAGGAGGGGATATAAAAAAAAAAAGGATGTTGAGGAAGAATGGGTGCAGCCACTTTCTCCATCTTTTTCATCTCCTCCACCCCGCCTGCTGCCCTTATTCACTTAGGTTTTTAAGAGGATGATTCTCTCTCTCTCTCTTTCTTCCACCCCCTCCTCTTCCTCACTCTGTCTCCATCTTGCTGTGTCTCTCTCACTCTCTCTCTCTCTCTCTCTCTCTCACACACACATACACACCCATACACCCATACACCCTGTTTACATTGTTTTCTTGTCTCTTATCCCTCAGGGGCTGGAGAGTCAGGGAAAAGCACCATCGTCAAACAGATGAAGTAAGTCTCCAATAAGCACGGTCTAATAACCCTATAGTGTGAATGTGTGTCCCTCTCTCACTCTTTTCTTTCTGTTTCACACACATCGCACACACATGCACATACATACAGCCTGATCTAAAATTGAGTCTGTAGTTTATAGCGAAATAGATTTTTTTTTATATATTAAAACCAACATGGCTGTTGACCCTACTATACCCCTGACGATCACCGTAACAGTGACTGTACTTGTCAGACATCAGACAGAGATAACTGTGGCTACCATGTCAAACATCTGATGTTGCTCTAAGTGGGTGGGAACATGTGCCATATTGGGTGTGGAAAAAAAAATAATGCAGGTGCAGTGATTTGCTGTACTGCTGTGTTTATACTGTTGAATATAGCTGTCTGCTCTGTCACTGTCTACACACGTCACTGAAGTCAAATACTTCCTCCAGTACTGTAGCATATACTGAGCTTTTTTTTTTTACTTTTCATATAAGCATATTACAAGCTTGCCACAGTTAGATTTTTAACATTAGAGGCGTGACCGTGCCACCAGACCTCCATAAAAATAGTAATCCTGGAGCAAACATGAGCATTTTCACATCAAATTAAACTCACTTTCATTTGCTCTTACATAACATTTTGTCATTCTCAGTATAGGGGGTTTTGGACAGGCAGATTCTGTAATCGATATTGCATAGTTATCAGATATGAATCCCCAAGGCTAAGACAGCTGAAGATCTACTTTTATATCCGTGTCACATGTGCATCTGCTGTCCACCATGATTCTGTTGAAATGGGACAGTTTGAACTGTAGTGTTTTGTTTGTTTTTTTTAAACTTCAATTACAGTTACAGTTTGTGTAGACAGCAGGGAATTTCTCCCACCCACCCTAACAAAAAATCACTACAATTTCCCACATTAATCACTACTTTTTCTCCAGAACTCAGAAGTTTTAATGACAAAATACTCCTCTGGGTATTACTATGTATTGTTATATTTTTTTAAACCAGCAGCTGCATGTTACTAATAGGGACTACATCACTAAAATATGAATTATCATGAATTCCCATTCACTGCTGTAGCCTGAACCATCATGTAAATACCCTGCAGCCCAACCTTAGCTATATCTGTGTCTGTAAAGGCCAGCTCAGATAAAATTCCACCATAGCACCCCTGTTTTACTTCTGCAGGGACTTAACGTGTACATACTTTTGAGTTTAGTGACTTAATTGAAGCTGTCAGATTTTTTTTCTTCTATAGTATCATAATAATATTCTTATAATACTCATATAGGGACTTTGCTGCTTAGTGCAAAGTGTCTATGAACCACATGATAATATTTAGGTGTTTACTATATCACTGCAATGATCCTATAATATACTTACAGGATTTACTATCATTCATTTTTTTAAGGTCAGCTGCACATAGGCTGGTTTATTAACAACATACTCAGCCGCTCTTTCTTCCGCTCTGTCATTTTATCTGTAATCCAGTCATGACATATGGTTTTTCTTCAATCTCCTCTGCCTCGTCATTTTACAGACAGCCGAGCGCGTTTTAGCTGATAATAGGCTTTGGTCGTGGTCATATAGTGACATATCACATGAGGCCATGATTCAGTGGATCCAGATGAGCCTGTTTCTCAGCTGTTTATGGTCACTCCAGCAGCACAGCACATTCTGCACCCTGACTGAATTCCCAGTGGGTTCATTGAATATATATAGTCGGTCATACAGGCCAACCTTTGGAGCAACTGGATGCATTGATTCCACTGGACTGTAGTAAATCACACGTTTATGTGGCTCAGAGTGACACAAATGAATGTTAATAGGTTGCAGTGTTAGTTCATAGACGTGAAAGTCTTTTATGGTAATATTACAGCTATTAAAGGCCATTATTGTCACTTTACACTTATTGTTACATACCAAGGACACACATTATGGCAGTAAAAGATCCATTCTATTCAATTAATGTTGTAGTATTGTCTTTACAGAGAGGAAGACAGTTTTCCTTTCAACTGATTCACACCACGCTCACTTTCTTCAATCGTCAGTGCCATGCCAACCCCACGTCTCTGTTGTCTGATTATAACGTACAAGCTATTGGTTACAGACAACGTTGTCTGTTAATTGTTGATACGTTTATATGTAATATAGTTTGCACACATCTCAGGGGCCACTTTATTCAAGGCTAGAGAGCAACATGATGCAGCATGCCCCGACGTAGCCAAATACTGTCAATACTGCCAAGAGAGCCACCTTTCTATTTGGATAAAATGTCCCCCAGAATAGAATAATTGCTCGAGTTGCTCTATTTGAAGCCCAAATTTTTCACAGTACATGTTAGTGTTTTCTATTTCTTTATAATGGGCATCTGACATTATAGAGAGGAAAACTGCTTTTTCAAGTGGTGGACAGCGCCCTGCTGGGGAAGCCTTTTACGTTCCTGTTCAGAGACGCTCGGCTATTTCCGGAACCGCATCAGAGGAGTGGAAAGCCCTCGCTGCATTTTCTTTTCACAGTGCTTTGAACATCTGGGGCGTGCTCAAGTGACCAATTGTGTGGGTGTGTGTATATGTGCGGGTTCTTTTCTTCAGAGAAAGAGAGAGACAGAGATGAGTGGATTAGATTTAGGTTTAGATTTAATGTGTGTATATTGAGCTGCAGTGTGTGTCACAGATGTGCATGTGATCTCAGTGAGAGGAAATGAGGAGTCTATTATAGTGAAAAAATACTGGAACTGTACCTGCCAAAAAGAGTGCTGCTGCAGTGTTTCTTAGTCTTTGTAAGGGTTTCGTAAATGAAATAAGTTGTTCAATGTGCTTTGGCTCAAAGCATTTATCAGTTGGTGCGTGTTGTGTTTGCCAAAACTCTGCTTATTCTCCTTTGAAACACAGATTATTGGTTTTTGAGATGACGCAGTCACTGTGTGAGTGATGAGTGACAATAACTCATGACAAAGTGCTGATAACATCTCTGTGGGGAGCACAGGTGCACTTTGGTGTGTGTGTGTGTCTGTGTGACAGAGAGAGTGAAAGAGAGAGAGAGAGAGATATAGGACTGAGAGTGGGATGTAGTTCTGTATGGAAGAGTGAGTTATCAAGGCGGCAGGAAAGAGAGGGAAGGAATGACGAAGCGAAGAAGGAAAAGGACTGTGCTGAGAAAGAGGACTTAAGGGAAAAAAAGATTTTCTGGAGAAACATGTGAATGACTGGATTGTGTTTGTTTATGCACATATATATGTATATACAATAAAGTATATCATGTGATTGCCTATCTGTGAGTGTGATATTTGGGCCATCAACCCAAGGGGCTTGGTCATGTGTGAACAACATATCTCTATCTTGTGCATACTACTGTGTGTGTGTGTGTGTGTGTGTGTGTGTGTGTGTGTGTGTGTGTGTGTGCGTGCGTGCAGGAGACACCATCTGTTTATGGAGCCCATGTGTGTTTAGACGTGTGCAAAGGTTCTCTTGCTGCCCAGCTGGCAAACTGACCTCTCCAGCAGTGTGTACTGTGTGTGTGAAAAATAATTTAATGTAGTAATATCATCATACATATTGAGAAAGGAATGACCAAGGAAGCCACAGCTAGGGACAGCAACTAAAAAGAGCGGTGGCTTTAAGTGCGGCCCCCCCTTGCCTTTTTACTTTTCAAATGTGTGAGTTGTTTGGGTTTAAAGACCGGCCCTTAAATGCTCTGCCTTGGGGGGTGGGTCTGGTAGAGGAGTCAGACAGGAAGTAATTGTGCCAGGAAAGAAATTAATGATTCCCGGTTAACATGGCCAGATCTAAGGCTTTTTTTTAGAGGCTTAGCTCATTAGCAAGCAAAAGCTAGTATGACATGTTACCAAACAAGCACTTAAATACCCAAAAATGAAAATACATATTACAAAATGCTATTACAAAATACTTGGCCTTTCAAACAATGTCCAAATATAGTAGATACACTTTGTAGGTTTAGAATATTTTCAAAATATGGCATGTTGTTGACAGAGTTATCAGTAAATGTAGCTAACATAGGCTAACCTAGCTAGTTTTTGACTTGCACTGCCTTTAGTAATGCACGCTCTGGGAAAGAGCCTAGCAAAAAATAAGATCTTTAAAACTGGACATTGAAGTTCCCTTATTTTTTTTGTTTGCTATCTAAATGATTAGTTATTTATTTTCTTTAGTAATTTGTTTAGAGATCACAAGAGAGCAAAAACTATTTTCTGTGAGAAACCAAGGACAATAAAACACTGTAATTAGCATAAACGATGGCAGCAGCAGCTGCAAATGACTCATAGATTAGGCAGATAGTAAAGATCAGAGGTTAAAATTTGACATTTGTGTGGCTGACTGGGAGAGAGATGAACTAAACTCATCAATCTAAAAGCTTTGAACTTAATGTATAACACAGTATGCACCTTAGCCAATTGAAGACATTTAGCCAGAGCTATTCAGACATTTATTTGCTTCATGTTTTCCCTCAGTGAACTCCATGCAATAATTTGTAGTCCAGAATATTCCTCTAAATCACATTGTACGAAATAATAACAAAAATATTTATATATATATATTAGATACTGCGTTAAAAAAACTGCAAGTATGGAGTTGATGCCCTCTCTTTGCATTTTAGTGGTTGATGTATGTTGGAATTTAATATGATTACAGTTAGTTGTTTTTTATATGAATATATTTCTTGCTGCAGAGAAGTTTAGGTACCTTTTTAAAAAGTGAGCACATAGAGCCACCTGGTAGCCAGAGGAGTTGCATCATAACATCTTTTCATACCTAATTAAATTTAATTTCTCTTTCAATCATTAACAGTCAACAACCCGTATAAAACTACATAAACTGTGAACATAAGACATGATAGGAAAATGCAGTTCACAGGCGCTTAATAGCAGCAATAGAGACAGCCTCTATTGCTCACACACCTGTGTTGATTTGTAGTTCATGAGACTGAATAACAGACTTACTAATTTACACCCAAACAGGGGAGAACCAATTTTCTACCATGATTTCATCATCTTTGTTTATAGACGTTCACAATATCAAGAGTGTCAGGACACGTGGACGGTTCTGCCCTTTAAACACAAGCACTCCTCTTTATACACGTTAACCCTTATAACAAGGCTAAAACACCTCGCTAAAAGTACTGGTGGTTTGCTTGTTTGCTAAGATGAATAAAGGCACAAATCTGTTTTTTTTGTATATTCGCTCACCTGCAGTCACCATGGAGGCTTTAAGCTTTTAGTGATAAGGCTTAATCAGTTGTCTGAGGTATTTAACACGTGATGTTTACTAGAAATTATTATTTCACCAACAGTTGGCAATGATGCTGCATAGTTATCAGTGCTGTCAGATGCTGATGACAGTGCATTTTTGTTTACACTCATAGGTTTTAAATGGTTTTCCTAAGCTCAGGAGATCTGACACTTTTCTAAATCTATTAAAGGCAGCCATCCGTGTGACTGACTATATACAGAAAACGAACAACCCTTGTATTCAGCGGTATATTTTTGTCTAATTATTTCAAGTTTGGTAGCGCTGCTCTATCATTCCATTAAGATATAAGCACATCAGTCAGTCACTGTGTGTGTAATATACAATACTTCTCACTCTTTCTCTCCGTCTTTTCTTCATTTCTGGCTTTCTCGTACAATGTATGTGTCTGTTTGTGCCTGGCTGACATGATCGGAGGCGACCGGCCGAAGGGAGAACAAACGCTGTCCGTCCCTCACGGCTGCACTGCTTCCCACAGGCTGTTCCCACTGTGTGTCTGTGAGCGGGTGTGTGTGGTTTCTCTAGAACAGGAGATAATTAGGTTTAAGCCTCAGAAGAGGAGAATAAAAGGGGGAAGGGGGGTCGGGGGGAGGAAGATGGAGGAAAAAAAAAGTTGGCGGTGTTTTGTGCAGAAAGGGAGAGGAGGGAGAAGAACAGATAGAATACAAAAAGGAGAGTGAGAGGTGGGGGGGGGGGCTGTTTTAATGAAGGGAAATACGTCTCCAGCGCATAAAGAGAGAGACAGAAAGGCCTGAACTTAGAGGAGGAAAATAGGAAGTTTTTGGTAGTGGTAAGTAAAGATGAAGAAAGAGAAGTGATGAAGAATTGAGAGAGAGAGAGAATAAAAAAAGGGGGAGGGGAATTACATGAACACTCAGCAGAAGCAACCAGGGAGAAAAAAAAAAATCTATTTCTTTTTCATAGGAGGGTAAAGTGATGTGGGAGTGTGAAAAGAAACAGGAGAGAGGATATGAGGAGGGAAAATGAGTGCGAGCGAGGTTCAGGGAGGTAAGAAAAGGGAAGCGAAGCCATTTTGAGCAAGAGCAGAAAGACTGGCAAGTGAAAGAACATATTCTCACTTATTAAGCAAGCGAGGGGGAAGTGACAAAGGGAGAGGAGCACAGGGTTGTCAAGGACAGCTCGCAAAGGGCACTCCTCTCTTGGACTCTGCTCTCCTCGATAATGATTAGCCTCCTTGTCCGTGGGATGGTTAGACACAGGGAGAGAATATAGAGAGCAGCAGAAAAAAGAGAGAAGGAGAGGAGGGTGCTGGTTATGGTGGTGGTGGTGGTGGTGGTGGTGGGGATTCGTGTTGGCACCAACTCAAGTCTTGCATGAAAAGACGGTCTGTAACTGGTCATCTGAAACAGTCCGTCAGCCAAATAGTCATCCTTCATTGGTTAAATATAGCCGTGGGCGTGCTCATCAGCGGAATGATTTGATTGGCTGCCTCAGTGAGCTGTGAAATAACAGTAAGGCAACGTCTCATGATAGCCGTGTTTTGCGTGTGTGTGTGTGTGTGCATGTGCCGGCTAGCACGTTCAAACACAGCGTGTGTGTGTGTGTTTGAATGCCATTTGCATGTTGTAAATAAGCAGCTAAATGTAATGCCAAGTAAGAAATCTTTATCAAAGCACAAACACTTTTCCTATTTCCTATTTTGTCAAAATCCCTTGAACTCATTGCCATGATTCACATCTCTACAGTGTGTTTGTCAGTCTTTGTCTATCTCTGTGCACTAATACACAACTTTCAAAAGTGTGCTTACTATAGCTGCAATGATCAGTCCATTATTCCATTAGTTTTCAACTATTAAATTAATCACCAAAAATGACTCCAAATTCCCTGATTCCAGCTTCTCAAATGTGAAAATCTTCTGTTTTCTTTCATCTTCTATTACAATAAAGTGAATATCTTTGGGTTGATGAGGACAAAACAAGACATTGAGGATCTCATCTTGGGCTCTGGGAAACAAATGATTGACATTTCTCATCATTTTCTGTCATTTTATAGACCAAAAAAGTGGTCAAATCAATTGAGAAAATAATCGACATTAATCTATAATGTAAATAATCGTGAGTTGCAGCCCCGGTTTGAGTCAAAAGTGGTTGCCCCTGTGTTTCTGGATGTCTCTACAGTACGCAGGAGCTTTCTGCAAAAATGTCTCAGAACAGGAACCATTCGTAGATTAGCATCAGATCAGCTGATCCTCATAACGTTTATATCGGTGATAGGTATCGCTCATAAAATAAACTCCCTCCTCAGCGTTTAATATCTCATCTTTATGTAGCAGACAGTGATTAATTGCTCTGGTTTTGGCTGCGCCCGTCCTGTGATTATTTGTTTTATCTCGATCGTGCTCTGAACAAACGGAGCCTCTCGTAAAAAAGAAAGCAGATTGATTTGATAACCCATCCTAACTCTCGAACCCGTTGACCGCAGCTCAGATCATCCTCGCTCGGTCCAGGTTTTTTTTTTTTCATTCTGGAGACAGAGGCCCTCACTCATACAGTCAGTGTTGTTTCTGATCTTAGGTTTCCAAGATCAGATACTGACAGCCTAATTCGAGCCTATCCTTCAATAATCGTACAGTGTGTCCTGTCAGAACACATTAGTCTGTAAGTTTCTTACTACAGCATATCTTTCTGTCTCTCTACATTCGTTTATATCCTTGTTCTCTTCCTCCAGTTTTTTTTTTATCATATTAAAAGCTTCTTTTTTTTCCAGACAACTCTCAGCTGCTGCTATGAGACTCGGTCAGTATGACTGTGTGTGTGGTCGGCGCACTAATCAGGGCTTCTTACAAAAAACAAAGGTCTTTTGTGGGTGGAAATTGTGTGTGTGTGTGTGTGTGTGTGTTTGTGCTCGTGCTCGTACACTTATACACAATTGAGAGTGTTTTTTTTTTTTTTTCTGTCTGTGCTTTTTGTTTGTGTGCATATGTCGTTGCGGTTGTGTGTGTGTGTGTTTTTGTTGTTGTGTTGGAGTTATTTGGCCGATTTTATGTCAGTTCAGTGCACCGCCAAACAATGGAGTCTTGTTACAGTGACCACGCTCAGCTGATATAAAGTCAGCTGATGGTGGCTGTGGCTGGGTTCGTAGCTGGGAGAGTGTATGTCTGAGTGTGTATTTCTGTGCTTGTATCACACCTCAGTGAGGACAGAAATGTGCAGAAAATAGGATCCTGTACATGTTGTTAGGTATTACTAAGCTTTTTTTTTGTGAAACTAATTGTTCTTTGATGCCTTGTCAGAGAGGTGTTTTATTTAAGTGTTTCATTTATCCCCCTCTCATATGGTATGTAAGTCATGTGGACAAAATATTAGAAACACTTTGCAGCATGATGCAGTCCAGCAGCCTCAGATCATACAGTACACTAGTCAAAAACTGAAGCTGTAGTCTAAAAAAAAACGGAACATTTTAAATATTTATTGCTGGGCTCTTGTATGAAATTGCACAGCATTACATCATACAGTGTCTCTATTTTTATGGTCAGTCAGTGTGAATCCAGAAAACCTTTTTTGAGCCTTGATTATGACTCTACAGATTCAGTTTGTGTGTGTTTTGTCAGTGCAGGAAGTAGATTGGTAGATGACTGTCTGTATCCTTTTTCATCACTGACAGTTTAATGCTCGCTTCTAGCAAACGAACAGAACAGAACAGAACAAACCACGAGATGGTCTTCTTACTAGTAATACAAATAGTTGTGTTTGGTCGTGCCTCAGCCAGAGCCGGAGCGATCTGTCCGCAGGCGTCGGGATGCCTCTGTTTTCATCAGATGACTGGGCTTTCCTTGGTTGCCATTTTGAATCCCTTAAAGTAAGTAATTAATATTGACACAAAGGCAGACAGGAGAAAGGAATAATTACATTTCGACCTTGCATCTGGGACGACCTGATTAAACCTGTGGCCCTACTTCTCTCTGTCTCTCTCTCTCTCTCCCTGTCTGTCTCATTCCTTCCAGCAACCTCTCTGGAGGTTCCATCAGTCTACCAATTACCTGTAACAGAGCACACGTTGTCTTATACAGGCTATAATATCTACGTTATCAACTGCTCCAAAAGAGTCACTATTTCTTTCACACCATTTTATGCAGGCGTACCTTTTTGTAATTGTAAAAAGAAGTATAATTCCTGTCGCTTTGTACTTTTTTTGATGGTTAAAAGTTGTGAGTTGCGTTTTCTACATTTCACAAGAGGCATCTTTAGGTCTACTGACAACACAGACAGCAAAATATGGCTGCAGCCAAGATTTTACAAATGACAAAATCTGTGAGTACCACCCAATATGAGCTAATATGGGCAGTAAATGACAATATTTGCAATATGAGCAGTAAATGATTTTTAGCAAGTAATGAGATCTTTTACCTAAGTAAAAGTAGGAATACCACAATGAAAAAATACTTTGTTGCGAGTAAAGTACTGATTCAAAGTCTTACTTAAGTGAAAGTACTTTAAAGTATTGGCAGCAAAATGTACTAAAAGTATCAAAAGTAAAGTATTCATTGAGCTAAATGGTCCCATTTAGTGTTATATTTATCATCAACATTTATCATATTGTCATTATCATTAATACTGATTCATTGATGTGTACAGTTATATTGTTCAATAGTCTCCAGCACCACACTGTTGCACTTTGTGGTACCATTGTGGAGTGGAGTATGAG
This sequence comes from Thunnus thynnus, assembly GCF_963924715.1. NCBI lineage: Eukaryota > Metazoa > Chordata > Actinopteri > Scombriformes > Scombridae > Thunnus > Thunnus thynnus. The sequence continues at coordinate 4,703,448 of NC_089521.1, read as the reverse complement.
TGGCCTCTACTTGCAAATGGACATAAAGGTTTTTTATGTCCAGTTATAACCGAGATCATTTGCAAGTTGGGAGTCAAAGACACCACCCCAAAATGCACACACCTGATAGTTAAAGCATAGTAGTGTCATTGGATGAGACAGTGAGCCAATATGACGTTAACATTTTATTCACTACTGATTTTCTGATGGGAGTATCTGCAGACGGGATGGACGTTTAACAAGCTTCATAGGCACCATGTGGAGGCTAACACTGGCATCCTCTTTTCCAGCCAATAAGAAAGGTTTTGACTGTATTTGAAAATGATAATGGACAAATATCACAAATGATGTCTGAATCACAGGGTGTGACTCTACGTGCACCTGCTATTACCTAGCTGTTAGTTAGGCAACGGTTATGACACCACAATCTCTTCAACTGTCACAATTAGCTTCGCCAGGTGAGCACATTTGTGTGCATGCGCAGGTGCATGTGTGTATGTGCATGTGTGTTTTTCCCTGTAGATATCAGCCACTGGGGAGGGAGACAAGGTGTGTTGTGCATCAACAGTGTGTTTTTTAATTAATAGTTAATTGCAAATGGAAAAGGAAAGGAAGCAGGAGGAGAGGAGTAAATGAAGAAGAAGAAGAAATAATTAGGAATGGGGAGTGAGAAGGAGAGCGTGGCAGTGAGTGAGAGAGACTGACAGAGAGAACGAGTTGGATGTTTGAAAAATATACAGAGAGAAGGAGCGAGAGGGAGAGGGGATACAGAATGAGGGATGAAAGGGGACTTGGCAGAGTAGAGGGGCAGATAGAGATAACATGTGACAGTGAAACAGAGAGATAATGGCAGACAGATTTAATGAGGTCTTCCCAGATGTAATACTGAGCTGTAATTATTCTGCTCTCCTGTCTGCCCGGGTTTACACGCATGTGTGTGCAGCTCTTAACATCCCTGCTGAACTAGTGTGAAGCAGACAGCGTCCCTTGGCACAAAGAACTCTCCATCAGCACATGACCAAAACCTGGAGCCAGGAGGACTCCTCCCCAGCAGGAGATATTATATTGTTAGACCAAAAATAATGAACTAGGGTGGAAAATCCCAATCTATCTGGAAATCACTGTTGAAATGTTGTATTATGACTTCCCTGGGAGGATTTCACTTGTAACTGAATATGCAAATAGACACAAATGAGGAGGAAAATCAATGAGTTTTTCTTAATAGACTTTTATTAAACCTGTAAGTGCTTCACATGCGATCATTGATCCAGTGTAATAGAAGACAGTAAGAGGGGTTTTATATTTTGTTGTCTTTATTTAACTGTGAGATCAATATTGTAGTGTATCATCTTGTGTGTCCATGTGTTTGGTTTGTTAATCAATTCTGTTAATTGTCCCATTTTCTCATTATGTGTCCCAAATGAAATCACAAACCTCTACACGTGCCACCATGCATAGAGTATTAGCTAATGGTAACAGTCGGCTCTGCGAGGCTGACACAGCAGTGCTTTAAGCTAAATGTTAACATTAGCATGAGCTTTGACACTATTTAATGGTAGCATGCTGACATGCTACACATGTTAAACGAGCTATAATATTAACATTTTTATTATAACAATGTATAAAAAGACAATGTGTAATGTCAGAGGCAATTATCAGCCGACTCTGCTGCTCCACTCTGAGTGTTATAGCAAGTTTCAGACAGTTAGTGACTAACTGGTGAACACAGTGGAGCATTTAACAGCTAAAGTGTCTGAATATACAGTAGTCTGAATGAATATTGGACTTACATTCCCCAGGTGGAGATATGGTGATATGTCAGTGTTCTGTTGTTTTTGGTGACCCCAAAAATTTGTTATTGCAAGTGTAACATTTACCATGTTCACTATCTTAGTTTAGTGTGTTAGCATGCTAACATATTTGTGCTAATTAGCACAAAACACAAGGTACAACCGAGGCTGAAAGGAACGGCATTAGAGTTGCAGTTTGACATGATGATGGTGTTGGAGAAAGAGTCAGGGCATCACCAAAATTACTACAATTCATCCAACAGTGTCCGAATTTCATGGCAAGAGACATTTACTCAAAACCACAAATGTCATCATCATGGTGGTGCAAGAGGAAAGGTTAGATCACCAAAATCAGTAGGATACATCGTCTGGAAACCATCAGTATTCGTACCAAATTTCATCACAATCCATCATAGTTCAGATGTTTCATTCAGGAGCAAAGTGGGGGTCTGACTGACAGACGGACATTGCCATTCCCGGAGCCATGCTGCAAGTTAAAAAGTGGGTTATGAGTGTTTCAAAGAAAAACAGACAGATCCCAGGGCTAGGGCAGAGAGGTTTGTGTGAAAGTATGTGTGCTCAGGATGTTGCTGCTTGACCTCAAGGTGCGATGGCAAGTGAGTGGAGCCAAATGACAGAGCAGCTGATGCCTCCATTTCACTGTTTGTGTGCGTGTGTGTGTGTGTGTGCGTGTCAGTGTTAGAGCTGTATTACCGACACCTTTGGTTATATATAGATTCTTCTTTTCTGATTATCTCCCCCTTCTTTTATTCTCTCTCTCATACCCATTATCACCCATCACATTTTTATCCCCTCTTTCTCTTACACTCTTTGCACTCGCTCTAACGCTCATCTAAACACTCACAGACACACACGCATGTACACACACATACGTAAGCAAGTAACTGTCCAAAAGTGTTGACAGGAGTCGGTCAGCGTGCACTTTGTCACGACTAAGAGCTCTGTCGACAAAGACCACAGAGTGAGTGGATGCACAGCATAGCGATAAAGAACCAATCTCACAGGGTCTTGTGTGTGTGTGTGTGTGTGTGTGTGCGTGTCAGGACAAACAGTGGTGGTTAGCAACAATGCAGAACAGAGATAAAGACCTAATTGCATAGTGCGATGTGTAGGCTTTGTGTTTGTGTGTGTTCACATGAGTAGGTGTGAGGATAAAAATACGAGTGTGGGGGATAATGGGAGACAGAGAGGAGAGAGGCAGGCATGTTGGGTTTGATACAATGTGTGTGTGCAGCAGATAAGTGAAGAGAAGACTTACATGGACCAACAAGGTCCTCTCTTTTAGTGTTATTGCGGCTTATGGTAGTCAGAGATGCTGACCTTATGAACTGCTGTGCATTATAATTCAATAAATATACAATATACATTTGATCTAATCTAAAAATTGAACACAGTTTAAGCATCTGTCTTTCTGTCTGTCAGTCTGTTGGCAGGAGTCATAGAGTCACCTTCACACAAAAGGCACTGGTTCCAGGTTTTAGGGGACACCTGATTTCATTGGGTTTTTCTCATATCACAGTATACTTTGCTGACATTTTTTTTGGAACAGACTGTAGACAAACATGCGATATCTCACATATGTCCCCGAGGGGAAGTTTTGAACGTCGGTTCCATTCACACCAGGTCCCTCGGGGTGATGATGCTGAAGAGCGGTTGTCATTACTTAATTGCCTATAAGCTGGCCAATTGACGCGGCTGGTTTAGCTCACAAGCTGATGCTAATATCTGCTGAGATTGACATCATTTTCCTCTACAGTGCACCCCTTAAAGGCAGCTGCATTGCTGAACAAACAACTTCAAGAAAATAGCCTGATGTCTTTTACTTAAATTTACAAGTACATTATTAAAAAAAAAACCCCTAAAGGGCAGTTATGGCTAGCTCGCTAATGGCAGGTGGAGCCACACGGGCATGACTAAAAGGAGTGAGCTGCTCATAAGGGTGGTCCTCCTCACCATCAATCCAAGGAGAAAAACAATATCTATGATCAATAAAGTAATGAAGTCCATTCTCAGTGTCTGAATAGTGGAGCAACGATGAGCTAAGCACATTTTTGTGTCTCGGAGGGGGACTTTAAAGTCACCTTCCAGTCACAAATGTGTTTTTATTCTTGTTGCTTCACTTGGATGTTTGACTTTCACAGTGCAGAATGATGTGCAGTGTGAGTTTGACACTGGAAGGCTGTTTTCATATTCACCTGATGAAAGGGGGAAAGTTTCTTTGTGCTCACCTTAAATCTGAGATTAAGGAGTTTAGCTACAAATATGATTTGTGACATCACAACTAGTTGAGCGTATCGTCGTCCTATGTGCAACTACAAATATTTACTTATTCCTAAATTCTGGACTTTTCAGTGAGGGAGAAGGATGTAATTTTTAGAATTTCTAAATTGAACTTGGTTAAGTATGTTGGGACATGCGTGACTGATGTTGCCTATCATGCAGCAATCAAGCCACTGAACTCCAGACGTACTCCTGTTGAAGCCTTATTGAGCAATAATGTCAGTGTTCAAACCACATCAACAGTGAACAATTGTCACACTAACTAAAAAATGTACATTTTTGCATTTAAGGAACTGTTTCTACTTCTGCACTGGTTTTGACATTCAGTTTTACTGGTTGCTGCTTGACAGTTTCACACACACGCTCCACATAGAAAAAAGTGAATTTTGTTATTTAAAGTGTAGCAATGATCACATTTCACTGGGCATTACGGCCGAGCAACACAAATCCTGATTACTTAATGATTATTGATTGATAACTGACATCTGTCATTACACTCAACACGGGCTATGAGGATTCCAAAATGGCAGCCACATGATGATATCATGTAATATCTTGCTCAAATTGCCCATATGTCAGTCTCTCTGTCCATCTGTCTGGCTCAGTGTCAAACTAAACTATGTTTCAGGTCACTGTGCAGATTGTGCCAAAGCTAAGGGAAAATTGCACACACACACACACACACACACACACATAGAGCTCTCTCTTTGCTGACAGAAGGGCTTGGAGAGTGGGTAATGAGATAAGGTCCTCATGCATGAAAGCTCACGTCAGCAGGTCAGAAAGCCACACACACACACACACACACACACACAGACAGGCGCGTGATACACCTTTAATAACACTTGCTACAACATGAATCTTAAACCTTTGCTTCATCTAATTTCTCTTCTTTTTCCATCAATTCTCTGTTTTTGACTCTCCTTTCTTGATCTGTCTCTCTCTCTCTCTCTACTGGAGTTAATAAAGGTATAATAGTATTAACTTTCAACCCACATTGATTTCTACTTGAGCTGGTTAAAGATCATATGGAAGAGTTACTATCCAATCCAGGGTCAAAAGGAATGTTTTCTTTTTGTTGTGTGATGGGGGGGGTATCGGCACTATTAAATGACATGAAAAGTACATCACCTATGTTTTAAACAGGTGTGTGTAAACAGCACACATGTAAATGCTAATGTAGCAGGAAGATGGACTCCTGATCTTCTTGGATCTCTGCTCTTTCAGGGGTGCCTAGCTCTACTCTTTAGGGTCTCTGACTGGTGTTTCATGTTACTGTGAAACACGCGTCACCCTTTTCTTTGCATCTTCAGCTCTGCGCTCCGTTTCCACAGAGACTGCAGCATCCAATTAAGAGTATGTCCTTGTTTCACCTCTCTGATGCAAGGAAAGATGGAAGAAAGAACTTCAGAAGAAGTGTCAGGGTGGTACGTAATTAAGAGAGTGAGAGAAGAGAGGACAGAGTAAAGATGACGCTAGCGTACAGAAGCTACAGAAAAAGATATTTGTTTTCTGCTCTGTATGCAATTTTATTGGACATGTAAGCTGATGTGGACATCACACAGATAAGAATTAGCACAATATCCATGCTAGTTACAGTGTATAGATCAGTGCTTTGGCCCACTATGTAAAAGTCACAGATGTAAATAGAAGCCTGGTGTATTTATGTAGGACTGGCAGGCTGCCTGATTGATCTGAAACATTACACTGCCTGGGACCATGCTGTCCTCGAGACCACAAACACACACACACACACACACACACACACACACATAACATAAACATGAACACACATAAACTTACATACAGATGTATAGCGGCACGTGTTTTTCATATGATGCACACAAACGACACTGCATACAGCTGCTGACGTGTATTTGAGACAGAGAGAAGTGTGTGTTTGCCTGTGCATGTGTGAGAGGCAAAGAAACGAATTAAAACGTCTAAGACAAAATCCCACTAAACTATTTGAGAATGCCATGTTGTTGCTCTGCAGTTTCAACAGTAATCTGAGTGAGATTATAAAGATGCGGGATATTATTTAACTGTTTGGTGCAGCCTCTCTCGTCTGTGGTCTTTTTCAATGTCTTATGTAGTTCCTTGAAGGCATCATCAAGAAGGGGTTTGGTCTCACAGTCTGTGATAATTACGTGCACATCATTTTTCCCCTTTGATCAACAAGATCAGGGCTGCAACTAACCAATGTTTTCAATATGGAATAATCTATTGATTATTGTCTTGATTAATTGATTAGTCATTCGGTCTGTAAAATGTCAGAAAATGGTGGAAAATGTTTGCCAAAGCCAAAAATGATGTCCTCAAAATTCTTCTCTTGTTCCGACCCAAACCCAACGATATTCATTTTACTGTCATAGGAGACTAAATAAATCATAAAATATTCACATTTGAGTAGGGCTGTAGTCTGCTGGTCAACTGGACGATTAGTTGGTCGATATGCTCTCGTCTGACTAAATTCTCATTGGTCGAATAATCTCTGTGTTACTTTCATAAGGAGAAAAGTGCTACATCAGTAGCTTTCCAGGATTCCAGCTTTCCATTATTTCCTGCGGCAGGAGGGACAGACTAACATATTACCTGTGTATTCAAAACACCCCCGTTGTTTTCACAACTTTGAACTCGCCCAAATTAATGGAAACTAACTGTACTAACTGAAACTATTGGTAGCGTAAAGAAATAGGACATTGCGTATTATGTTTGCGTAGCGAGTGGGAGAGAGTGAGCAGCAGAGAAGTGCTGCTCACTGCAGTCTGGCAGTAAAGGTACAGTACAGACTACAGTGTGTCAGTTAATAAATGCTAAAAAGTCACGTCTGTTGTTTGTTGTTTGGTGCTGGAAAAGTGAAGAGGGTTAGCTCCAAAGTTAGCAATAATGGGTTAGCCTAACCTGAAGATGCTAAACAGAGAAATAGAGAACAGAGAAATGTGTGGCTGCTGAGTTCACTGTTCACTATTATCTCATTTATGAAGGGGAAGTAACCTCCTAGAGTCTCTGCTGGTTACCTGGTTACCTCTCACAGCCTAGAATTGAAAACAAACGAGATATATTTGTTAGTGAACTTTAAAGGTGTGGATTTTGTCACCTTTGGACAGAGCCAGGCTAGCTGTTTCCCTCTCTTTCCAGTCTTTATGCTAAGCTAACATTCATCCACCTAAACCTACATGTACCCTACATGCATACATACATACATACATACCATTTTTCCTAAAATGTCAAACCATTCATGCACCTAAAGTACTTGTGAATGTTTTTCGGCAGAACCAATTAAGACCCCATGCTTCTCATTCAAGTTGTAAAAATTGTTCTCTGTAACTTGTAACTAAGGACGGCAAATTTAGATCTTCCAAACAGCTGCGTTTTGGTTCAGCAGTGCTGCACATATGGGCTTGTTACAATGGCTACATTTATTCTTCAGTTCTCTCAGTGGTGTTGGTATAATTTTAGTCAGATTTCATGGTGCATGATTACTGTATACTCTCTGTGAATGAGCCTTTTGCTTTTTCCGAGTTCTTCCTTTCGTACCAAAAACCTCTTTTGATTCTGATGGTTTATTTTGAATGTCACTTTGGCTGATTTGATTAATCTGTTCAAAAGTAAAGCTGGGTGTCAAAATGTGGTATTTTTATTGTACTGACTGAAGAGCTTTGACATTAGCATCAAGTTAGTAAGTGTCCTCGCTTCACAATCTCTAGTGATTGGCTCTCTGGCATCCATATAGTCAGCAGGCACATCAAACAGTATTTACTACACCATAGAGATTAATGGGTGGGGCACCCTTCGGCTAATCTCTATGGTGTGTCAGGTGGTGTCAGGAGGGCAGAGCCTCAATAATAGGGATTTATACTGGTGGATAGTAATAGATAAAGGGCTAGAAGGAATGTAGTTGTTTAGAGAAAGGTTAGCACTGTGAGTTCATGAGGGAGGCGTATTCGATCCTCAGCCTTGGCTGTAGGGAGGGCATGTTCACCCCTGCTAATTAATGCCTGGGGAGATTGTCCAATCAGAATTACTTTACAATGTTGCCCCAACCTGTGTCTGTCTGTCTGTCTGTCTGTATCTATTATGCAGTTGTTTTCCGGTGTCCTGTCTGTTCTTAGCTGCCCATCTACGTGTGTCGTCTCTCTGCCTCTGTGACTTTGTCTGATTGGTCTGATCTGTACAGTCTTTCTTCCTGCCAGTCTGTCTGCCTGGCTAACTGTCTTGTCTGTCTGTCTGTCGGTGTGCCCTTGTGTTAGTAGCAGTGAAAGACTGCGTGACATTTAAAACAGCAGGATAGGCTGCTGCTAGCACCGTGTGCCTAAATGTCAGCTTAGCCTACTGGTTATTTCCCCCCCCCTCCTCCGTTTTTGTGTGTTTTTGTTGTAACTCTCCTTCAACCACCTGTATTTCTCTCTAACCCATCACCCCAATTCTTCCAAACCTTCCCCCTCCTTTATTTACCTAACCCTTCTAACCAGGAACACATTGACGCATCTTCCACTTCGTTCATTTTAATAACTTTTAATTGACCTATTTGTAATGTATGTATATATTTGTCAGTTGCAGGAACACACACACTCGTCTAATCTTCCATTGTCTTTTACTCTCCCTGTGTTTTCTCTATGCTAATCTGTCTGTATGACAGTACGTAAGAGGTCATTACTGTGTCTACGGACAAAAATCAGGGTCCAAACTATTTGACCCACTGACTAATGTGTGTGCGTTTGTGTGTCTTCAGGATCATCCACGAGGACGGTTTCTCTGGTGACGATGTAAAGCAGTACAAGCCCGTCGTTTACAGCAACACCATCCAGTCTCTGGCTGCCATCGTCCGTGCCATGGATACACTGGGCCTGGAGTACGGAGACAAAGAACGGAAGGTCAGCACTCATACGCTCACACTTTCCAAACACTTTCACCACCAGACACATGAAATCGCATACACACACAGACAGACATATATACACTTAACTTAGCCAGGTGCTCTCACCGAATGATAAGTGTATGATGTCACATTACACAGAAACAAGCTGTCACAGATAATGTCTTAAGACTGTTTATATTCTCAAATCCAAAACTGAACTGAATAAGGCTAAATGAAGATGTCAACCAACGTGAATAACTGAGCCAGTGCTCCAAATGTGGAGCTTCCAGTCCTGAATGCAGCAAGTAGCCACTGGATGAATGCCATGAGAACTGATGAAGTTCAGGGAGAGGGCACCGTGTGCCGTACACTGAGTTACTGTCTTTCAACCAGAGCACCAGGTCTCCGGCTCTTGTATCGGACCTGATAAAGTATCTCTGGGCGAGACACTGATGTATACCAGCTTCAGGTCCTTGTTCTGACCTCCTGGAAAATAAAAAAATACATCTCTGTATGGGGACCAACAGCATATCACATTATTAGGACAGCGTCACTATAATTGCAGTGAATCTGTCACAAGCAGTGCTGGAGAATACTGTAGTTAACATTAGCTTATTGCTGTGTATGAAAAATGTGTACATCTAATATCGGTGGGAGGTGTTGTTAATGTCACAGTACTTTGTTGTGGAGAGCTGAAGGAAGGTGAGAGATTAGACAACATTAGTGTTTTCCACCCACACTGATGAAGAAATGTACAGACTGTTAAAGTGAAATATTCCCGCTTAGCGCAAGCAGGACTCTTTTTTTTTTTTTGTGAAGGGATGACACACTTCCTGTTCAGTCGCCACAGGCTCACAGGCATCACATGATTCAAAGACTCTCGCCACTAGAATAAACCTTTTCATCAGTGTCACTGGTTAATGAACACCTTGCAGCATCGTGCAGTTACAGTGTGAGCGGTGAGCATGTGCGTTTACCATTTTCCCAGACTGACTTAAACATGTACATGCAGCAGACTGTAGCAGCACTATGATTTCAGCTGGAGGTGTATGAGCAGAGGTCAAAATCTGGGCTCATCTGTGTTTCTTTGTTTGGATATCAACCTTAACAAGTGCTCATTATCATTTTTCAAGCAGAAACTACAATCCACTATAGCAACAGCAACATATTGATTGTTTGCAGATGCCTTATGTAGAAAGGATTTTGTTTTTCTCATTTGTTTTCCTTTTGTAGTTATTTGAAGAGCTGACACCGAATGTTTAAGTCATATTTTAAAGCTCTTTATGGTGTTAAAAATGTTTTTCTTTCTTCTTGGGCTTACGGAACAACTTTGACTTTGACTTAGTTATTGAGTGACAGCTCTTCATCACCCGGGGTCTTTTATTTATTAAACCGTCTCTGCCCGCGCCGATTCGGGGTCTAATGGGAATGGCTGCCACCTACCCCTGTCAAGCCTGAACCGAAATTCCTTCATGCCAATCTAAGTTAGTCCTGCTTCTAAGTCCTCTAAATCCTAAAGCATACAATTTCACTGTATGATAGGCTAACTGAGGATTATGAGTCTAATCCACAGAAGAGCATCAGTTCTATCTCAGTACAGAGCGATGGGAGCAATGGGAGGAGGTTAATTAGAGATGTAACGGCCATAAAGACGCGGCGTTGCATTACACCAGCCTCTCCTGGCCTGCGCCTTTTTAGGTCCCAAATTCACGTAATTCAGGAGATTAAAGTTGTCAAGATTAGAATATGATATACCTTTTATATCATGTTGACTCCTGACTCCTTTAATCAAATTAAAGTCCATACTGTAAGCGACCCTGTGAGCAGGCACAGTTGTCTTTGTCAATACGTTTTCTTAAATATTAGAGGAAATGAGCCTCCAGATTTTTCTCTTTCTGTCTCTTGCTCCCTCTCTCTGTATCTCTCTCTCTCTCTCTCTCTCTCACACACACACACACACACTAACAAACACGTGTCATTGGCCTTAACCTTACCCAAAGGCACAGTATATTTTTAATCACAATGAAGCTATTGATACTCAGAGTACAGGGCTGAAATAACAATACACCTATTGATTAGGATATGATATCTGTGTGTGTGTGCATGTGTGCTTGTGTGCTTACTGTAATATAGTCAGAGGTGAAGGGAAGGGCCTAACGCAAGATGGGTTATCGTTGCCATAGAGTCATTTAAGGAAAATAAGGCACTTGGCGTGTGTGTGTGTGTGTGTGTGTTGGTTAGGTGGTCATCAGTGATGTGTCAGAGGTTATGTGCCTTAAGAAAATCTCCTCCTCCATCGCTCCTTTCCTCCCTCCCCCTCCTCCATGCATGTTTCTCTGTGTTCTGATGGAGAGCTGCGTAAACAGGAGGAGGAAAACAGCTGATGGGAGTGGCTCACACTGAGAGTGTGGATCTTGTAAACAGGATTACTGAGAATGGACGGACTGAGAAGAAGACAGAAATAAAGTGAGAAAAAAAAAGAATGCAAGCCATAGCTTTGTGTTTCAGAAAGACAAATTGAAGTGTTGCAAAATGAAAACAAATGGTGAAGATAGGAATTTAGAGTTGGAAGGGAAAAATAGGAGTTTGCATGTTCTCCCTGTTTCTTGGCTGGTTGGTGCTCCAGTCTAAAGACATGTTACACGTCTACATTGACTCTGCATTACATGAATTTGTGTGACTGTTGTCTGTCCGTATATGTTAACTATGTGATAGACTGAAGACCCTTCCAGAGTAAGGCTCAGCTCTTAATGATGGCCTGGATACACCCTACACATGATACACAAGTCTAGATAATGTATGAATGGGCAGGTGGAGGAGTTTCCATTTACAAAATTTTTCAAAAATGAAAGGCACACCCGTTGCCCCTCTAGGGTACACCGTCACCCTGAGCAGAGGTGCTGAGCTGTGCAGCAGTTGCAAATAAACAACTTGTTAGTTCCTCTCATGGGCATTAAGACTTGGCCCTGAACCCGGTAAGCTAGCTGATGTGGAGGTTTTACATGAAAAACTTGTATCCTGTTCAGGATGTGTTTTTACCTTCACATCACAGTAATGAACATTGTGAATAATTCAAAAATGTGGAAAAAAAACGTCATAAAGTCGTTACCATGGTAACGGAGCAATTGGAGAAATCTTGTGATTCAGCTGAAGTATACCCAGCCACATTAATAAACAAATTATTAATAGGGAAGTGCTCCTGTCTTGTGGTTGCTTGCTTTCTCTTGAGTTCAATGACTTCTCCTTCGAGAAAGATATTATTAAAGCCTTGAAATCACACCACCTAGAAAGCGGTGTTGGACCCTTTCCTGGGACATCTGTCCCAGGAAAGGGTCCAACATAATATAATAATAGTTTTAAAGGGAGAGATTTCTATTTCTTTTCTCCCAAAGAGATCTATCGTACCCAACACAAACTTCCATATTGTTATATTTAACCCAATGTTTTGGTTTGTGATGTGGGTAAGGTTAACAATATTCTGTTGAATCACTTTAAGAAACTAAAATAAAGACTTGTTTAGTGAAATTACTTGTTATAATTTATGGAAGTTAATGGAATGAATCTGTTTGAAGACAAAGTGTAAGAGTAATCGGTCGACAGAAGGATGTCAGAGGAAAATAAAACAGAACGCGAACAAAGAGAGACACATTGTATTTAATATGAAAGCCAAAAAGCCTAAGAGGGAAAGAGGAAGGAAAGGAGATTATTTACGAGAGAATGGTGAGAATGTGACAGTAGATGAGACAGAGATAGAGACCAGACTGAGCTGTGTTTAAACTACACTCTACCTCTGACTTCCCCTCAAGTAACCAGTAAATGTCCCACTCACACAAATAAAGGATGAAGAGTCGAGCTCCAAAATGGGACACTTATCCATACGTATGGCATTTTCTAAAAGTCACCAGACTGTTCCAGATCTTTTGTAGTTGTGATTAAAATCTAACAAATGGAGAGTAAAATGTGTTTTAAAAATATACAGTATATCCATTCTTTGAGATAACCTCCACTTTTATCTCACTTCCTTTTAATTTGTCTTCCTTTGCCCCGTTCTTTCTTTCTCCTTATGGTAAATTAAATTCACCAATATTCAACCCCACCTGTCCTACCATTTGCTCGCTCTCACCTCGTCTTCTGATAACACCCCCCCCCCCATCTGTTTCCCTGGCCTTGGCTGGTTGCTGTGGTAACCCAGTGTTTTGCCTTGCTCTCAACACATTCCGCAAGCCCATGTCCAAGGGCGGTGTGACACATACACTACACACAAACACACACGCGCACACACACAATGATAGCGGGCTTGAAATAGATTGCGTGTTGACACTGTTGTATGAATCTTCAAGCAGTTTTCACTGAGGTTTCAAAGAAGAGGCTCCTTCTGAATATCAACTGTTGAAGGATATAGCTGGTGATTTGCTATATTTTCCTTATTGTCAACAAATCTCACGCACAGAACCAAACCAACAATGAAATCATCCTACTTACAAGTATTGTGCATGGATCCATATTGTATTCCTCTGTGCTGGAAAGCTGCATCGTTGTCCAAAAACTATTAAAAACATGTCATCGAGCCACACCGCTACACTGAGTGACATGTTCCTTCGTCCCTGAAGGCAGCGGCTACGGTAGCTGGTTTAGAAATGGCTCCAAATAGTAAAAATAGTGATAAGATAGTAACAAACTACGGTAACCTGGTGTGGCTCATTGACGTGTTTTTGGACAACAAGAAATTCAGTATTTGGTTTAGTTTTTTAAAATTTGGTCCCATTCCAAGTGATTTTGATTGGTTTAAAATGACCGTTTGTATTTTCAACCAACTCATGAAGCTAACGTTAGCTTAATTAGCTTGATAGCTACAGCTGTCAATTAAGCCAACAAAATTGACGGTTGCTGGCTAGAATGACACACCTGCTTCTTTCTACCAAGGACCCATTCCTTAGAAAATTACTAAGAGAAAATTTGCTCCCATTGTCATTGTACACTGCACATGCGTCTAGGCTTAGCAACAGTAACCAAGGGGCCGGGCTTAGCGAATGGTGTATATGGTGATTATTATACTATGTGATGAGTACTTATCATACATAATCAAGAAAGATAAGGGTCCAATAATACCTAAACATTTTGAATATTTATGTACAGACATTTTTTTGCCTTTCTGCCAGCATATACAGTAATACCAGTACTTTATATTGGTGGGCCTTCTATTAATTACCACACATACATTATCTTTACACTTGAGTGCTTTGCCAAGGCACAGCTGGGCTTTCTTCCACCTCTACTGTGCTGGTTATACAGAATGTCAAGTGAATCTTGAGCACTGACTCCTCTGAATAGCATCAGTGGATCTTAAGAGCGAGCCTAAAGCAATAGCTAGTGATTTTTTTTTTTTTGAGTGTGCGCCAGTACAAGCGTTGCTGATGCATCAGCCTTAGGCTCCATTTCCTATACACTAATTGCTTCAGTGCATCCACACAAATCTTTGGGTGAAAATTCCCAAGCCTTACATTATGTGTATGCATGCATGCTCAACCGTATTTGTTCACTGTCGGTTGACCTGCTTGTAGGAATAGATGAAGTCAGGGGCAGAATGGTACGCCATGGTAAACAAATAGCACAAGCTTCAGATGGAGATCAGCTCTAGTTCAAGACACTAACATTTTGTTGCAACCTTAAAAAAGTACTACTGAATAAGTCACATCATCTCGTCACATCACATTTTCATCGCCAGCTTTCTGTACTTGCGGTAATTTCCAACAGTCAGGTATTTCACTGCTTGCTATATCATGCTTCTCTCAGACTGAAGAGCTTTTCCAGCATTACTTCCAACAGTATTATACTGTAGTTGTACTGATCCATACCTTTCATTTCTCTCCTCAGGTCCTGCATTATATATAGTGATACTGTATTACCGTTTGCATCATCAGCACTGTTGTTATTGGGGCATTTAAGACACAATTGTAAGATAGCAGGACTGATGAAGAGGTAGAAATTAAGGACGCAGCTGCTACTCGACTGCAGCACGTACACGCACGCACATACACAACAACTGACATTAGAAAAACACTTTGTGTCTCGATGGACTCTTGAAGGGAGAGATGGGAGGAAGATGAGAGGGAGATAGTATGAAAAGAGGGATGAGATGAAAGGATAGATGGAGCAAGAGAGAGAGAGAGATAGAGAGAGCTGGCAGACAGGTTGCTGCCTGTTGTTGTGGAAACCAGCGAGTTATCCTCATGTGAAGCTGTGTGTGTGTGTGTGTGTGTGTGTGTGAGTTCCAAGGTGTGGGTATATGAACAACGCCCCTCTGATGATAATGTTCCCTCTGCTCATTAAAGAATAAAACAACCTGCACATGTGCACACTTAAGTGTAGTTTAAAGTGGAGATAAGTACAACAGGTCTCCTTTATAGTTTCTTTCACTTGTTTTAGCTCTCTGATGTATGTCGTATCCAAAACCTTTAAACAATTCAAGAAACAAGAAATACTTTCATTTTAGCTTAATATTGCTGTTTTAACTAAATGCATTCAACTCCAAAACCAATACGCAATATAATTTCTGTTTTTGACCAATAAAGTGTCTTCAGGGTTTAGAAAAAAAGTCTTTGCTGCTTTATCTGTGCACATTGTTGACTGTAAACAATTAGCAACTGGTAATTTAACTACAAGACCCAAAGAACGTTGCTGAAGGATAAGCCTGGTGATATTCTATATGAGCTCTTACTGTAAACCAACAATGAATTGATCCCACTAACAAGTATTGCCTGTGTATCCAAAGCCTGATATAGCTTATTCCTCTGTGCCTGTTGTCCAAAACCTAATTAAAAACACATTAATGAGCCACACCGCTGCACAGGGTGACATGTTCCTTTATCATAATAAGCTTGGGTACTGTAGTTTATTTTAAGTCAATCCCACATACACCATCCAATACTCCAGTACTCAACATGAAATGTGTATTAATACGCAGCCGAAAATAGTCCCCAGCAAATGCACCATTTATTCCTGTTTTGAGTAATGTTTGCTAAAAAAAAAAAAACTACAGTGTCCAGCTGTTCCATGCTATTGTTTTGCCTTTTTTAAAAATAAAAGCACCTCCATAGCTTAGGGGTTAAGACGCAGACCATGAGGCACAATTTCTATGGTTCAAATAATTTCCTTTCATCGCTGAACTGTCTATAATAAAGGGTTGAAATCTCCCCAAAAATGCTTATATAAATATATGTCTTCAGTAGGAACCAGTAGGACAGGCTGAGGAAGTTGGAAAGCAGCCTTATCCTTGAAAAGGCTCAACCTTAAATGTTGAACTTACATTTTTATGTATATCTATAGATTCAGCAATTAGAATACATTCAGCATAGATGGTAGGGCTGCAACTAACAATTATTTTTATTGTCAATTAATCTGTCAATTATTTTCTGACATTAACTGAGATTGGAAAAAATAAAATAAATTCCCAAATACTAAAATACAGGAGAGGAAAAAAAGAAACACAGTGGCGTCCATTTTGTTAGTTGCTTAGCAACAGTGTTCATGTAATGTACAACACTTGAAAGCCAAGTTATTATCAGTGGTAGCATAGCATAGTAGTAGCATATAGCAAAGCACAGGAACAGAAATGAGCTGTTTGTTTCCAGTATCGCTAGTTTTGCTCTTAGATAACATTAAGACAAGACTTTAACATTAATAGTCTGTCATGTTATTGTCCTGCGTTGCAAACTGATGCTTGAAAACAGACAATATTGAACCGTTCTGTGTTTTTTCCTTCTAGATTGAATGAAATACACGCCAGCACTGAGATAAACTGGTTGCTCTATCTTTCAGTATTTCCTCTTCTTATCAGTGAAATATTACATATTGAAGTTGCAGCTTTGTGTTAACTTGGAGCCATGATGGTTAGCTTAGCAAGCCTATGGGTAGTAGCAGTTGCTAGTAGCTAAAGCTGCCCATATTTAACCTGTATGCAGCCACAGCAGGGCTCCAGTGTTGGGAGCCGAGTGAAAACACACCTGAATCATTTCACATAAACAACTCACCTTCAGATAAACCCGACAACAAAATCGCGAGCACCACGAACTTCAACATCCCTGAAGCAACGGCGCAAAACACGTTAGAAACAGTCATGTTATTATGAGAAGTGTAAAAATATTTTCGGTTGATTATGAAACTGTGGCGGGACAAATTAGATAATTAGGTAATTAATAGGAAATACTGAAGTCTTAAAGAAAGCAAGTGAAGTACATTTAATAAAGACTAGATGAACCTGGTTAAAGAGTAACTGCCCGTACCGGACGCTCTAAGAAATCTTGTATAGTATACCTTTAAAAAATGACTCAAAACGATTAATCTATTATCAAAACAGCTGACGATTAATTTAATAGTTTGCAGCTAATCTATCGATTAATTGTGTTATCTCTAGATTCTGGATTAAATTGGTAGATACTGTATAGTGTTGTATTATGTTTCTGATTTCAGACATACAGTATGATACAAATCTGATTTCATGGATCTGCCCTGTGTCTGCTGATGAGTCTGTCATATTTACTGCCATTTAACATACTAGTGTGATGGAAGAAGATTATTTCTCAGCAACAAATTGACACAGTATTGTTGAATGATCTGGGAGGCCAGCGGCTCGTGAGCTTGTTGTTTACAGCAAAAGTAAACAATTAAAATGCAACTTCACAGTCCTAAAAATAATTCCAGAGCTTGTTGATCCGAAAAATGTTTGACCCATTTTTTGTAAACTAATACACAGTTTGAGAAACGCGTTGTGATGAGAAAAAGAGCAATTATTTTCCTTTATACTGTTTGGATGAGTCATATATAAAAACATTAAAGATGCACATTGATGATGCTGCGTGTGACCTCAGGTCTCTGCACAGATTTGTCCTCATAACAGAGCATGACTGTATGACACAACGTCAGGCTTTAATGTGTGTGTCCACACACCTTATGCATGCACACGTGTGTGTTTGTCCAAACCTGTGACACAGCCATATGAGGTTATTGAGTCATCTTTTGTGTGTGTCAGTATGGATTCCTTCCAACCAGGTTAAGAAGGTCATTTTATGGACACAACCTCCGCTACAAACACACACACACGTTCATATGTTTGAAGTTTTTGTGTGTGTCTGGGTGTTGTCGAGAGAGAGAGAGAGAGTGAGTGTGTGTGTGTGTGTTTGAAGTGTGTGTCAGTCTGCCACCTTCCTGCAGTGCTGAGCTCCCTTTGATTTCCCCTCCCTCTCACTCTCTCCTCTCTCCCCTCCTCCTCTTTTGTTATTTTCAGCATCCACCCTTTGTCTCTACCCTCGTCGCATCCTCTTCTCTCCCCTCTTCTCTTTTATTCCTGCCTGTCTCTCTTCATCACTTCCCTCCTCATATCATCATTTCACCTTTTCTCTCTCCTGTCCTTCCTCCCTCCTCCTTCCCACTACTTTTATCTCCTCTCGTCATCTTTCCTTCCCTCCCTTCACCTTCTCTCATTTAATCTTGTCACACGAGTTTTCCCTTTATTCTTACTCTCATTGATCTATTCTGTCCATCCAGTCAAATCCAACGGATCAGTAAGATAAGCTCCATGTAAAGCACCTGATTGGCTGCATTCATCAATTCATCAAGACATTCGATCTTTAACCCCACCTCTCGGTGATGAGAGGTCATTAGTCTGTGGGTTACTGCAGCTGGCTAATTAACACACACATGCGCACTCTGTGTTTGGATTTTAGGCCAGCTGTGTGTGTGTGTGTGTGTGTGTTTGTGTGTGTTTGTGTGTGTGTGTGTGTGTGTGTGTGTGTGTGTGTGTGTGTGTGTGTGTGTGTGTGTGCTCAATGTGTGAGTGCATGCACAGCAAGAGCGAGACAGAGAGATAAATATAGTAAACCAGAGAGAGGGAGAGAGAAAGGGAGCTTCATGAAAGTGAGATTGTCACAGCAGAGAAATGAACCGTATCCTAGCAACAGAAAGGACCACGATCCCATACCTGAGATTTGGGGAGTGTGTCTTTGTTTCCACATCTGTTTTAGGTTACAGGTTATAGATATTGTAGTGTCATTATTTATACTGTAATGTACAGTATTTGTCAGATTTCATGGAAGAAGAGATTTCCCACAGATGAGAAGTGGCCGTCTCCCGTTCCAGATCAACTAAGCTCCTATCTACAAATACTCTATTTCACTCGGATACTGGAAGCAGCCCAGTACAATTACAGTATTCCGCTTTTGGCTGGTTCGGTGTCTTGTTTCACTGTCACCCCTTCGGTTTGAATCCGAGGGTCGGCTGGGACCTTTTCCATGTAGAGCCTGCATGTTCTCCTCACTCTCCCACAGTCCAGAGACATGCAGGTCCGTGGAACCGGCCACTCTAAATTGCCTGTAGGTGTGAATGTGAGTACGAATGTGTTGGTGTGTGTGTGTGCCAGCCTTTGTGACAGACTGGCAACCAATGCATACTGGGATAGACTCCAGCATCCTGCGACCTTGAAACAGGATAAACGGTTTAGGAAATGGACGGATGCCTGACTCAGTAACATCTCCGTGATACTTACTGAGGTGGAAACAAGCTTTGTACATTTCCTCAAGAGTGTGTGTGTGTGTGTCATCAAATGTTATCTTAGATTACATATAGATCATTTGATGGACATCAGTACCTTTTGGCTTGTTTTTATCCACCCAGCAGTCCAAATCCCAAAGATATTCAGTTTAGTATCATATATGACAAAGAAGAGCATCAAATTGAGAAGCTGGATGAACTGAAATGATTATTCAGTCATCAAAATAGTTGATTACTTCTAACTAATCAAGTACTAACCAGCCCTACACACTGTACCTATGGAAGAGGCAGTCTTATTGGTTTGGTCACAGGGTAGTCAGGTTTTATGTGGGACAGCGTCATGGAGAGCAATGAAAGGAATATCAGAGATTGAAGTCGTGTTTCAGACAGAATAATAATTTCTGCTATTATCAGCCACGAAGGGCTAAATTGGTTCTGAGAAGAGTGTGTATGTGTGCGCGTCTGCATATAATTGCGACACGCTCCTTTTTTGACTACATTTAGCTACGTTATCTGTTATCTCATTCTGTCGCCCCCTTGTGTGTGTGTGTGTGTGTGTGTGTGTGTGTGTGTGTGTGTGTGTGTGTGAGAGAGAGAGAGAACCAGCAGTGCCTTTTAGATAGAGTAAAGCCCGCACAACACGTCAGACTCCATAACATCAGAAAAGGCTCAGACTAGGGCCTTGAGGGGAGGCAACATACACACACTTGTGCACCACACACAACTAGTTCTCTACCAGAGCTCACACACACACACACACTTTTAATACATGGCCTCTCTCTCTCTCTCTCTCTCACTAACCTCCTCACTGTTTGCCAGTCTGGTGCTGCCAGCATCATATGACAGGCACATGGACCTGTCTCGCCATGCCAGACCACAACACTGCGCCGCTAAGAACAGGACCATGATGCCTTGCTCTTGTCGCCCCCAGTTACCAAGGCCGCCAATCATCAGTGCTGGTTTGCTAAGCACTAGCTTCAGAGAAAAACCTCAAACTTCCAAAAATCAAACACACACACACTCACATTCACAGACTTTATGGAATGACTGAAAATCTTAGAAGCTGGCTTTTAAGAACAGCTGAGACTGTGACCAAACTCAATGTATTTGGGAATCCAAGTGTAGTGTGATTTTAAATTTTTAAAGCCATATTTTGGCTAGAATTTTCAGCTCTATCTTTTGATACAGTATAAAATGATGTGGAGAGAGAAAGGGGGGGGGGGAAGAGAGTATTTCCGATGTTGTGTGAGACTACTGCTCCTCTGCAAAATCTCCTCAACAACAGAATACAATAGAGTAGTTCAAAAGGGTTGTTTTGTGATGAAATAAATAGTTTTATGTCAGTGAGTCACTTAAATGGGCTTGTGAGCAGTCAGTCATGAAGGTAACTGGCCTTTATGTGTGTGTGTGTGTGTCCAGTAGTAGTGTTTTCTCAAGGGGTGTGTGTAAGTTACCTCAGGGATTGAGTTCTCAGGTGGTGAGAGACAGAACACAGCCCATATTCCCCAAAGAGAGAGAGAGAGAGAGAGAGAGATGAAATATTCTCCCTTAGGTGTAAAGCATGATGAATAGAGTGAGAGAAAAAGAGCACAGAGAGAGAGAGAGAGAGAGAGAGGGAGGGAGCATGGAAGATGGTCCTTAGGGTTTAGCATACTGGCACATTACTATGCCATTACATGCCTGTGTGTGTGTGTGTGTGTGTGTGTGTGTGTGTAGAATGGATGAGGTTGATAAAGCACCATGCTTTAATGTCATCGCATTTTCACGCCTCTGCAAAGCAGCCAGATGTCATCAGTTCCTGTCATTCAGACCCACAGATGCAGTTTACTACCGTTCTGTATACAGTATATTCTGTTTGCAAACACACACAGACATACGCTAGTGATGGGATGATATACAGTAAACCATGAGATGAAATCATTGGAATAACTTCACTGTTAAGGTAGTGATCCAATGTATCCATGTGATGAAGTATCTGGATTACCAGGTATGTACGAATCCCAAATTCATCCAAGTTTTTATTGAGAATGTTTTAAAGAGGCATTGATTCAACTTAACAGTTATTTTGGAGGCTGTAGTTTGTGGTGCTGTTGAATTGTATTTAGTTGTATACTGAGAGGTTTTTCCACTCATTGATATAAATGTGGTGGATGAAATATAAGAAACAGCTGTCAGTATAAAGGAATACAGTTTGACAGCACCACTAACTACAGCCTCCAAAATCACCTTAAAGCTGGATTAACACCTCTAGAAAACAGTTTCAATAAAAGCTGAACACTGTACCTTCTGTAAGGGTGTGATATTACCAGAGGAAAGACAGATAACAAATGACAACAGCTCTTAATGACAAGAGGATAGTCATTATTTCAAATGTTAGGCTTTTGTGTCTATTTGGATTGTATTTTGGGAAACACAGAATCTCAATGAGTGATAATAAATCACATATTCCATTTGAGGTGCGTACAATTTCACTTTCTCCTTCCACTATTGAATTAATTGGATTTGCATCTCTTATGGGATGCCTTATGTAACTATTACTTTGAATGCAGCGTGTTAACATCAATATTGGTTTGAACAAATTCCTGCTTTTGACAGTTTGTCACGAAGCAAATTGTTGGGAAAACACAACAGCGAGCGCTCATATGTCAAGCAGTTTAGAGTTTTGTACGCTGATGTTCTTTTATGTTGTTGTGCCTGAATTCTTCTCTGTTCTCGTTCAGTCTGTCAGCCAACTGCTGGAGCAGCTAATTAGGCCAGGCTAAAAATAGACACCTGCCTATATGTATAATATATCATCCCTGTCATACATCCTCCTCCTGTCATCTAGCTGGTCAGTATTTTTCATTGTCTGGTCATATGCAGCAAATTAACACGTTTTGGAATTGATTATTTAAAGTTAGTATTGTATAATTCATTTTAGTGAGAGTGAATTTTTCACCCATTTGGAGCAATCAAAGCAGGGAGTTATTGAAAAATCTGTGAGGATATTATGTTTGAATGTATAAGTCAACAGATAAGCCATGATGTCAAGTCAAGACAGTTTTATTTGTATAACCCAATATCACAAATCACAAATTTGCCTCAGGGGGATTTGTGCAGCAACACAACATCCTCTGTCCTTAAACTCCCCATTCAAATAAGGAAAAACTCCCTAAAAAAAACCCTTAACATGGGGAAAAAATGGAAGAAACCTCAGGAAAAGCAACAGAAGAGGGATTACTCCTGCCAGGACAGAAAGACATGCAATAGATGTTGTGTCTACAGAACAGAACACAAATGACAGAATACAGCATTGAACAGGATAACAAAATTATAATGGATTTATAATATATTTGAAAAATGCGACGAAGAGGACGCCAAGCAGCTTCTAGATACCAACAGAACAGAATAGAATAGGACCTGAGCCACGCGACCTCCGTCACCATGGAGACCTGGCAGGAGGACAGACTACACATGTACACACTCATATCACATATATGTGAGGCTGAACTCCTGCAGGATGGGGAACCAGATCCAAATCCTCAGGAAATGGTACCAACAGCCAGGGAAACAGAGCGGTTCCAGGACGGGTGCTGGTCCAACGAGAGATGCCTGAGAGACAAGAGAGGACAGGAGGAGAAAATAGGGAGCGAGAGGGGCACACAGCTTAGACACTCATCTGCTTGTGACACAAACAAACAGAGAGATGCAACGGTTATCAGAACAGTTGCAATAATCAAGAATCTTGTCAGCAGGACAGCTCTTAATAAATTCATTGAGACAGAAACTGACCCACCGTGCAGTACAAGGTCAGGAAGTACTCGATTAAAGGCAACTGGTTAAAGGTTAAGGCAAAAAGATGAGATTTAAGTTTAGATTGAAAGGACTCAGCAGATTGTCTGATGTCAGCAGGAGGTTATTCTATAAGAACAGGGCCCGATAGGAAAAGGCCCTGCCGCCTGCTGATGTCTTCTTAACTTTGGGTGCACACAGGAACCCTGCGAGAGAGCGGAGAGTTTAAGAGGGAATATAATGTTTAAGATCATACAGGTATGATGGGGCCCATTCAGGAAGTCAGCAGAAGCACCTTAAAGTCTGATCTAACATGGATGGGAAGCCAATGAAGAGAGGCTAGGATTGCTTTTATATGGTCAAATTTTCCTGTTTTAGTTAAGATTCTAGCTGCAGCATTTTGAACCTTATCAAAGCAGAGGCTCAAACGTAACACCAAGATTCTAGTAACCAAGATCATATGAGAAAAATACCAGTGTTAACATCCATTCCCTCATAGATGTAAGTTATAACATGCTAAGTTAGCTAACTGAATAAAAAGTATGTTTCCACTGTGATGCTAACATGTACTAGAGTGTGCTCTATATATAGTAAATCTGTAAATAGCACCCTACTTTTGAAAACGAAGTTAGCCCGTTAATTATACTTGTCTTAAAATAGACATTAAAGTAATGAAAGTACGGCTCTGTCGCTGCTCAGAGCTTTGTGCCCTGGTGGAAGACTATACTATGAACCACATACAGGTGCTGAACTGGGTCAGGGGAAGGCTGAGTCTGCTGTGGCTGCTAATTACACCTGGCTAAAAAAAGAAAACTTAATGGATATACATATGATGGAACACATTAGGATGGGCTCATCCAGACCGGACAGTGCTTCAGTAGATATCAGCCTGTCCATCAAGATTACATGCCAGTGAATCAGCTGCAAATATTAAGACAGACAGTGATTATGTTGTCGCTCTCGCTCTCTTTAGCCCTGTTAGAATAGAATCGACATCTTTATTGTCCACTCACTCGGAAATTCGTCTTTCCAAGACACTTTAAAACTTCCCCTGCCATGGATATATGATAAAGACGATAAATTAGTGTGCCTCTAATAACAAACAGTTGGAATGAAAGTAAATACATATCCTAAATAGACATAAAAACAGCAGCAGTCACTAATATCTAATAAATTAGTTTAATTAGATGACAGAGGATCGAATAAAAGATCTCTTAAAGATGTTTCTCATTGTGGTGAGTGCTCTATATCCTCTTCCTGAAGGGAGTTTCTTCATTAGTCAAAGGATGTGAAGGGTCTTGAACTATTAATGTTGCTTTCCTCGTGGTTTGTGTGGTGTACAGCTCCACCAACTGTCTCCGGAGGGGGGGGGGGGTTCCGTATAATCTCTCTGTCTGTGTTAACTATTTTTGTGAGCTGGCTTTTGCTCCTAGCCTCTACATTTCCGTACCAGCATGTGAGCCAACCGTCACACGCACAAAGGCAAAGTCTTTAAACCTCAGCCTCACTGACAAAACACTCTCATAATACCAAAACCACCAGGCAACTGACTAACAACATTAAATCCAAACTGACTCACCGCTTCGCATTGATGTGAGAAGAATGATGACAGTTAGCTCACTGGTCCGTTTTGACCTGTTGAACATCACTCACGTGTGTGTGTGTGTGTGTGTGTGTGTGTGTGTGTGTGTGTGTGTGTGTGTGGTTGTGTGTGTGTGTGTGTGTGTGTGTGTGTGTGTGTGTGAGAGGAGTATCAGAAGAGGAAGAAGGGGAGTAAAAGATGGAACCGTAATTGTTGCACAGAGACGTGGTCACACCTGATGACAGAGTGGCACAGCTTTTTGTTTATATTACTTTCTTTTTCTTCCCTTTCTCTCCGTCCCCCCCCCCCTCCATCCTTTCCATTTTTTTTCTGTAGTGTCCTAGTTTCCTGCTCAGTGATGTACACACATACAACATACACATATTCACACACAGTATGTACACAGAGAGAAGGCAATGAAAGTGTGTGTGTGTGTGTGTGTGCGTGCTTCTGTGCCTTGTAGATTTAAATTATGAAGGACATTTGAATCTATATTTGATGACTGACTCTTATTTAGAAACCAGGCATTTGGCAGAGTGCGGTGGCTGCAGCGGCTGTGTGTGTGTGCGTGTGTTCCTGCGTTTATTTGAGTATATGTACGTGTCTGTTTATAGGCATCGAAGGGGTAAAAGGTTGCGGCTATTGAATTTCTACCCCATTGTTACCCGTGTGTGTGTGTATATTTTTGTGTGGTGAGGTCAGCTAGTGGACGGTCAGATTGAGAGACTGGCCTCTCAAACGGAACTCTTTTCAATGTTAAAGAGCTCGGCCGCACCGCTGTGGTCCATTTATTCAGGAAGGATTTCTGCGCTGTTGTTTTGGCTCAAACGAGCTTAAATTACAAACGTAAAATGGAGTTTGTATGTAGTGATTTAACTATTCATTAAAACTGGTTTTCCTGCTAAATAATCAACATTTAATGAAGTTAAGTTCTTGTGCTTCAAACGTTCTTTAACACTGATGGTGGTTGAGATATATAAAACGTGACACATGTACAGTGTGGGGGTCGAGTGCTTTATCTTAACTGAACCACCAATCAAAACAAGGAGTGGTGAGGCATCCTGCTCTCACCAGTCATAACTGAACTTTCAGTGACCTCCCTGACCTTATCAGGCTCATCCACCCGAGCAGGAGAGAGCTGATCTCTCCTCCTGTCATCTTCATTACCAGCAAGGCTGCCGGTGTTGATTGTGTTTGGCGTAACCGGCAGAGTTTGGGGCAGAGGTGGACGGCGCGGCGGAGCCGGGGTGAGCTGGTTATCAACAAGCTGACACTGAGTGTGTCTTCTTGACGACGGAGGTATGGGATGTGTCATCAGACCTGGCTGCAGACAATAATGATCTTTTTCAGTAGTATGATGATTCTTGAACAGGTGGAGGCCATGTGCCCTTAAACGCTGACAACATTCCCTGTAGAGAGGAGGGTAATCATTCGCAGTTATTTTCAATCTTGTTTAACAACTCGCTGGCATGAGTCACTAGAAAATTGCCACGGAGTTCAGAAGTCTCCGGTGTTAACATCCTCGTTTGAAGCGCAGCAGTCTCCTCCAACATTTTCTAACATTAGATGATTCACAGGTTGTGAGGAGTGCAGTGACTTGATTTATTGCTGTCAGGAGTCAGGGTAACTTACTGTTCAGGATTGGTTCGTACCAGCTATTCATCAACAGCTAAGTTTGTGTGTAAAGTCCTCCCTGGATTCTTTGTAACAACTACTATTACTACTTTCAAACAAGTGATTTACTATTTCGGGTTGCACCATATGAAGTTAAGAAATGAGACAAGGCTTAAGTAATGTTAAAATCAGTTGTGACACATCTGTTAACTGTCATTGCTTTCTAACTGTAGACATGACTTTGGTTCATTCACACACAGAACATACATATTTGAGTTACTAGTAAGTTATTCAGGTCGTTGTTGCTGGTATAACATTTTGTAGAGGTGTATTACGGTTTTTGTGAAAGTAAATATAAAGTTTTACAAGTCTACATGATTAATAAACAGTATTTTTGAAGTGTCGGGTCAAATATGTCAACCGAATTCCGTATTACGCCTTTAAGCTAACGTTACTTCTGTTAGCTAGTTCCGTTAGCTAACAGTAACTGTTACACCTGACAGTCACTTGGTGTAAATATTTAGTAATAATCAATCTTAACTGTAACTTGTGCGTGTTAACTTGTTAGTGACATATAAATCTTCACTTAGTAAGTCTTTACACACAACTAGGCTAAGTTACTGACGATGGTTTACTGTAGAGGGTTGGACAGTCAAAAACTATAACCTCAATGATTCAGTTGTTAAAGGGAGAACCACTGCTGATAATATGTGCACTACAGCGAGAAAAAGCAGGAAAATGTGACCAAAAAAAAAAAGAGGAAAATGAAAGCAAAGCAGAGAGTAAAAGAGGAGCACTGCAGCGAAGCAGAAGCTTTGTAATACGAATGATCGTTTAAAATTAGTTTGTTTTTTTTTGCAGCATTCACACTTTCGCTTCTGGATCAAAGCCTCTTCATAATATAAAATGAAAAAGCGCAAGCACTGAGGCACAAACAAACACTCCCCGAAATGCCAATTCACTGTGTTACTCAGATGATTTCAATTGCCTGTATCAGCAAGGAATATCCAATCATTACAGTTATGTCTGACATGAATGAAAGTGATTTAACTGTATAAAAACAGAATCTGTGGATGAAATCCTCTCTCATCTCCTCATTGCATAAGTTATGAGTTGTATGTCATTGCTGTAATTCTTCTCCTCTCTGTGATGTGGAGATGGTTTAGCCCATCCTGTCAGTATTCTGTTAAAGCTGAGGGGGGCGTTCCAAATCAGAGGGGTGTTTCAATCATCAAAATGTTCTTCAGTTGTCAGATTAGGGCGATGATCAAACCCTCTCTGTATGCAAGCAAGTGCATCTATGACAGTTTTCAAGGCATGCAAATGTGCCTTTGCATGCCTGTGACCTACAGAAAGAGCTCTGTGTGTGTGTGTGTGTGTGTGTGTGTGTGTGCGTGCGTGCGTGCGTGTCAGCCAGCATCATGAATGAGTGCCTGGCCTTGGTGCTGAGTTTCTGACCAGGTAATGAAACTCTGACTCAGTGGTTTTCTGGCTGGGCACTGTCTATTCTGATCTATGGCTACACACACACACACACACACACACACACACACACACACACACACACACACACACGGAAACAAACAGTCAGACATAACACAATCAACGTACACAAGGACAGGCGCAGGTCTGTGTATGACATGCAAGGTTGATGTATTGCTACGGGTTTACACATCCTGCTAGCCATATTCACGCACCGTTCAGTTTACCTCTCACTCACTCACTCACACACACACACACACACACACACACAGCAACACAGTCAGCATGCTGTTAATTATGTTTGTCGAAGGACACATTTTTGCTCCTCCAGTGTAAAATCCAGACAGATGGAGAGCTAAAGAGAATGGCAGTGAAAGAGAGCAAAAGATGGAGGAAGGCTGAGATAAACACAAGAAAACCAGAACCAGAGAACCAAATATATACAGCATGTATTATATGTACAAATTAGATAACTATAAACAGAAAGTCAGTGGAGTTACAGACAGAGCATCACTCATTTCGGCGAGATTATTGTAACTATGATGATGAAGGAAATAAAGTAGTCCAGGTATGTCAAGGTGTTTGTGTGATGAGAGTAATCATCATAATCATCATAATAGTCTTTTTGTTCTTTGAATTTGGGAAAACAGGACTGAACGACTACCTTATCTTCTTTGTCCACATGGAGCTTGTTGTTAACTTTAATAATGAGTGTGTGTGTGTGTGAGTGATATGAGTCCGAGAAGACACTGAACAAATTCCAACATTTTGATTAAATGAATCTGAAGTGTGCATATTAACCAGGGCCTTCATATGAATTGAAAGAGGTTTAAGAACAGACCCCTGATAAGCTAAATCATCCTGAATCACTAAACATCCTGTTTCTTGATAAAACTAATTTTAAGTCAAAGATGTCCGCACATTGATTAACATTTTCCAACGAGAGCCAATGGACATAGGTGTCAAAATACAG
Organism: Thunnus thynnus; assembly: GCF_963924715.1. Lineage (NCBI taxonomy): Eukaryota > Metazoa > Chordata > Actinopteri > Scombriformes > Scombridae > Thunnus > Thunnus thynnus. Next base: position 4,674,550 of record NC_089521.1, on the reverse strand, counting down.
AGCAAAGGTCACAAATAAATAAAATAGATAATTTCCCAGGGGAAGCCAACAGCAGATCATTGACTTACTGTATGGAGAGCAGTACCGGTGCAGTTACGTGCCGTGAATCCTTCTCAAAAGATTATCATTCTGGAAAGCATCAGTTGTTCAGAAACATTTATTTTCCGTGGCCTTGGAAAAAAGTTTAATTTAGAGAGCTCGGGTCAAGCAAGGAATTCAGAAAACGCAAAACAGTTGTAGCTGTAGCGTGAACTGGGCCAGTGTCAGGTGATTGAGAATCCTCTACTATTAAGAATCACATCAACACCTGTACAACACCACTCTGACATATTTTGAAAGGAAATGACGACCCAGTCCAACTGACAGAATAAATGTTTTGCTATTTTTGTCATCTTTCCCGCAGGATAAAGCCGCTGTCACCAGTAGTGTCCATGAACATCTAATCCCTATGAAATTACTTGTGACATTAATTCATACCTATGCATGTGCATGCATGTGTGTCTTTGGATGTGGGTGTTTGCACACTGCTCTGGCATTTAGAGGCTAATCAATGCCCTGCTGACTACCGCTGCTAATTGAAGGTTAGCAGATACCATCAGCGTGAGTCTCTCTCTCTCTTTCTCTCTCTCTGTCTCTCTCTCTCTCTCGCTCTCTCTCTTTCTGCCCTTCTCTCTTCCTGTCTTTGGTCGATATAGCTGTATTTTTGTCCACCTCAACAGCAGCATTACCCAACTCTACACACACACACTTGAACACATCATCTCTGTATCAGATATGTTTATCTAGCTTTTTGCTTCTTGAATATGCCACACCTGTATGCCACACACACACACACACACACACTATCCTCAGATAATAACATTGCACAGCTGGTCGCACTATTACTCACAGATAATGCAAATAGAGCAGACTTTTATTATCTGTTAATACGTGAAAATTTCCATCAGCTGAATTTCCCGCCGGGGACAGCAGCATGATGCATAACATGAGAGTGATGCAACTATATGGCAACTTTACCCTGCCGAATCTCACACTTCACTGGTTAATGCTAAGGGCTGTTTCTAATAGCTGTAAGGTAAAAGTAGAGAATATGAACTGAATCGCATTTATTCCATTTTTTGGATGAATAACTGCTCCTCGAATGTTTAAAATACTGTTTGTGCTCATAATCTTTCAATCTCTTCATGCACCCTGCATAAACCGATCTGTCACTTGGTATTTCCAGTAAGCATAACAGATTAGTAGCAGGCTTTAGGAAATGTATTCCTGGAATCTAAACCATCACACTCCAACAGTGTTTGTTTGGTGTGTGTGTGTGCATGTGTGTGTGTGTGTGTGTGTGTGTGTGTGTGTGTGTGTGTGAGTGATACGAGTCCGAGAAGACACTGAACAAATGTTGCAGTTGTGCGGAGTCCGCTGCAGACAGCGTCATGTCAATCTGACACAGGTTGTGTTTGCGTTCTCACTGTATAGCTGCGATGGAACGGAGCACTCAAGGTGATTAATTCTGATATCTGCTGTTACCTTGGTAACAAGGACACCTGAGAGAAAGAGAGAGGAAAGAGGGATAGAGAGGGAGAGATAGAAGCCGAAGAGAAAACCAAGATGACTAGCATTGATTTGAAAAAAAAAAAGCGGAGAAGAAGAAAGGAAGGTCAAGTGACAGAGAGAGATAGAGTGGAACACAAATAGAGATGATACAGTGAGGGAAGGGTGAGAAGGCCAGCCCTCCATTTTGAGTAACTGTTCTGGATTTTTTTTTTTTTTTTTTTTCAAAAATCATCTCTACTTCTTCCCCTTCTTCGTCTCTTCCCTCTTTCCCCCCCACTCTCTTCTCTCCAATCCTTCGCCTCAGTCTTTCTCCCTGCCTCCTTCTAATTCATCTTTATTCAATTATTAACTTCATAAAAAGCTGCATCTGTCTGTTCATTAATTATTTAGTCTTAAATGGGGTGTCCCCAGTGTGTGTCGGGGTGGGGCGGCGGCGGAGGGGGGGGGGGGGGGTGGGGGATGTATAGAGGCATAAGACCCATCCCCCTGTGCACGTGTGAGATGGAAAGGGAAACATCCATCCATCCCTCCGCCCCTGTCCAGTTGTCCTACCCTCTCTCCTTCCTCTTGTATTCCTTTCTTTCCTCTAACCCTTCTCTCAATCCATCTTTATCTTCGCCATATCCTTTCATCTGTTCATCTACTGTCTCCATCTGTTCATTAATTTTCCTACTTTTCCTCATTCAGACTTAGAGGAGAGAAGGAAATGGAAGATTTTAAATGATTTAAAATGTCATTAAAATGTTGTAGTTTCATCACAATATCTCAGAAGTAAATATGTTTTCTGATTAAAGAAAAGAGAATATGCAATAAATGGTGAGCCACACATTTGTTAATAGATGATGATGCGTTCTTTGTAATATTGGCGAATGTACGTTTTAGACTCCTTTCACAATAGATTAAAAGGTTTTAGTTGCAGTGAACATTGCATTGTGGTTGTCCATGTTCTACCCAACTAAATAATGTGTTGTTTACATTTCATTTCCTTTAAAATGTAGCTTCAGACTAGGCCTGAAATTGCAATCGCAATTTGAAAGAGTACAATTTATAAAACTGCAAGAGCCGTAATTTAATTTATATAATAAATACAATGTCTGAAGCTGTAGCAACTGAAAGTTTACAATAAATGTACTCATAAAAAAAGGAGTGGTCTGCATAATTTTTACTGTTCAGAACACATGTTCATGTTCTGTAGCTAGCAGGTAGCTCGGTAGTTGTCGAGTGTAAATAAAAGCTGGTGAACAGAGTTGTCAGAATTTCTCACATCATAGTTTTACATTTACCACCTTAAATGCTCTGAATGAAGACCTCCAGGATTTAGTAGACCTGTCAGTCTTATCATTAGGGGTTGTCAGTCAGAAGTTAGCAGCAGTTTGTATTATTACTGCAAGTCAGGGGAATATGTAGGGCAAATATGTAGCTGCTATCAATAAAAAATAAAGGAACTTCTTGGAATTCCAAGGTTGGAATTGAATAGTCAGTAATTTAATATTTTATTAAGTGTGAGCTAAATTGATTAGTTGTCTATGGAAAAGTAGGCAAGAGCACTTAGAATTTGACTTTTGGTACAATCATATCTTCTTTAATCATATGTAGACCACAAATATAACTCAACTAATAATTAATAATAATCTTAATTTATAGAAAATAATTGCAATATTGGTCAACATTACAATTAGATATTTTCCTCAAATTGATCAGCTGTAAAGCAGACTGACATTTGTTCTGTGATGTGTGTGTAGTGTTTGGTTTGTCCGTTCTGGGCTACTGTAGCAACATGGCGGCCTCCATGGAGGAGGACCCACTCCCTATGTAGATGTAAAGAGCTCATTCTAAGGTACCAAAAACACAATGATTCTTATTTTCAGATGATTTGACACTAATTAAAACATTCTTATATTATTCTCCATTTCTGCCAAGTCCTGCACCTTTAAGTTTAGAACATCATTGGCCACATGCAGTATATGTGTTTTCCAAATATTTGATGGAAGAGATATTACATTTTTGAATCCATATTGATCATGCCGGCTTCTCACCTCTGATGTCAGAGCATCCTTACAGTGTATGAACACTCCTCACTAGAACAACAGTATTTTATTTTCTACAGTTTCAACCTACAATCTTGGCTAGAAGGACTTAGCCTTGAGATACCTGTCCGACTCCTGAGGCTGTGGAATTGCTCTTAAATCTTCCTCAAAGCCTCCCTCGCTCTCCCTCTCTAGTTCTTTTTGTGCTGCAATCTTAAGTGCTGCTTCTATTGATCAGCTAGTGGGGAAAAGGCTCAAGGGTATGTGTGTGTTTGTGTGTGTTTGTGTGTGTGTGCGCGCATGCTGGGCGAATGACATAACATGGGCCCCAACGTGTCTGGACTTTTAATGGAAAGCTAGTCGGAGTCCCTTTCTCTTCCCCTCTCAATCATCCTCATCGGTTTCCTCCCTCCCTTCCTTTCTCTTTCTCACCGTCTCTCTTCTTCTTCCCTTTCATCTGCTGTATCCTGTCCTCTCTTTTCTCCTCCTCCTTCTCCCCATCCCTGCTCCACCTTTCCTCCCTCCCCTTCACTTCTTCCTCCACACTCAAGTCTAAACCAGCAAGTGCAATTAAATCTGTGCCAGGACAGCTTGTAGCTGACCAGCTCAGTGACCCTCCCACCCGTAGGCTAACATTCACCTCTTTGTACATACACACACACACTACTGTACATGCATTGCTGTATACATACCACCATTGATGGAGTTATGTCATCGGTATCGTGAATATTTTAGGTGTGTAAACATTTTGTGTCTAGATCTCCTCAGAAATGCAGACTTGGGACTTAATTATAATCATGTCTCCCATCTCTCTCCTTCTCGTGAGTATAGGAGTAGTTCTATTGATTTCTTGCTGTCGTATTCGTCACCGTTGGCCAATACGCTCCTCATTTGGCCCACAGTACATAGCAGTTGATTCCCCTTTAATGGTGTCTTGTATCCATCGGAGTGAAATCCAATCTTTATTGAGCTCAGCTTCTTAAAATAAAGCTTTCTCCGTGCTACATTTTTCCCAATATTTCTTGAAAAATCACGTCAGCACTATATTACGACTGCCTAAAGGAAAAGAGATGAGAAGGAAATAAGGGGAGGTACAGAGAATGAGATTAATGCCACCAGCTCTGTAGAAAGTAATGCAACCTAATTGGCTACTGTTGTCTGATACTGTACTTCATGTCTCAAAAAAATGCTAATTTCTCCGCAAAATCAATTCATTCCAACGGAAATGTTGCGATATGTGCATTCGCTCACTGGGGGTGAAGTGAATACATGCACATTTTTTATGTCAAGTTCAACTTTGGTGATATTTGACATGCTGGTGAATCAGAAACAGAGGAAGCTGTCATAGCTTGTTAGCTTTGTTCCGCCATCTACTTTAATTTAATCTCCTCTGTCGGAGCATAGACGTCTCCACAAAACAGTAGTTTGTGCTATGAAACAGGACTTAATGGTCAATTACATCATTTGAAAAAAACGATGTGAATTTATTGTCACGTGAACAACCGTGCTTAAGGAGTTTTCTAACTGACAGCTGATTGCTTGCTCTGTTCTTGCTTTGGTTAACATTGTTCCTCTATAAGGTCTAGTGAATAATTTAGTTTTTTTCAGTTTTTATGCTTGCATTGTTTTCTCTCTGCACACGTATAACAACACATTCCCAGGGCCGGTGACAGTCGTTGCGCAGCTGAACGCCTCGGTGTCGGGAGATGAAGACCGAACCGGAGGCTGTTTGGAAGAAGAGGCTGACACACATAGGAAGCGCTGCAGGATAGAGAAAGAACAAGCAAGATTTAATGTCTGTATGGTCTGATGTGTTCTTTGTGAGTTCAACGCTATAGTGAGTCCTGTATGAGTTCTGTCATGCATACAGTAATACGCCTCACCACTCCTCCTCTCTCTCTCTCTCTCTGTGTGGTTGTGTGTACGGTGGAGCCGTTCTCTGCCCATAGCTGCTTCTCTTCACTATTCTTTAGTCTTCTAACAGAGAGAGAGAGAGAGAGAGAGAGAGAGAGAGAGAGAGAGAGGGGAGAGGGGGGACAGCTTGAATAGACCAGAGTAATGGGCTGAGCGGTGAGAGTGAGAGGGAAGAGAGAGCAAGGGAAATGGAGAAAAAAAAAAAAGGATGGAAGATATGTGTGTGTGTGTGTATGTGTGTGTCTTGTTAAAGCGCCCAGTCAGCCAGGCAGCTAGTGCATATCTGCTGCTTTCTAGTCTTGTACTGCAGAAAGTCATGCCCACAGGGTGCTGACACACACACACTGCACAGTTTTATCATGGTAGGATGAGTGCTGGAGCCAGACAAGTGCTAGCATTTTTATGACTTGTGCACACACATAGGCTGTCACACTCAAACACACTGGGGTGCACAACCCACAATCCCATAGGTCACAAATGCACACACACACACACACACACACACACACACACACACACACACACACTTCTCATCTTTAATATTGGTCATAATCAGCAGTAGTGTTATCTCAATTGTGACTTAAACCTATTTGAAGGGATTAGGAATAATGTTATACATGCTGCTACTGAAAAGCTCTCCTGATGGGTGGTCATGGCAGTATTTAAAATGTAATTAGGTGAAATCTTTTTTTTTTTTTTTTTTTTTTAATGGAAGCACTGTGATCTGTTGATTTGCTGACTAAATCCTTTGACAGCTTTTGTTCCCCTGGTAAATAACTCTTTATTGAATGAAATGAAGCACATTCCTCAGAGTAAAACGCCAGTGGGGAGTAAACAGTACAGTGCAGAGAACATAGACAGAAGCTCAGAGAGCTATTGTGTTTCATGCTTGCTAGTTTATTATCCATTATCTAGCCAGATACAGTAGTTCACCAGCTAGCCCTGCAAATACCTCATCAAGCCTCTATCACCATCTATTCCTCCAACACGTGAGGAGGAATTTCACCGTGACACTTTCTGTTGTGACCCAGTCGATCTTTTTTTTTTTGCACATTATGTCCATAAGAGGGCAAACGTACAATACAATGAGAGACATAACTAGTTGTATAAGTATATTTATTTCAACATAAACATGGATTTTAAAAGATCTACATACTCACACATTACAAAATAAACAAATAAAATAATGTCCTATACTGTAAAACTTCATTTAAAGACCTCTCTCTCTCTCTCTCTCTCTCTCTCTCTCTCTCTCTCTCTCTCTCTCTCTCTCTCTCTCTCTCTCTCTCTCTCCCTCTCCATGGTTGGTGCTAGAGCGAGAACTGAGAACGCGCTGTCTCTTGGAGCGAGATCAGATGAATGATTCATAATTGATATGTTAGTCCATAGCCTAGTTTTTATGCAGGTTAGGTAATATTCATACTGATTACCAAAAAGCATTTCCAAACGGGGCTTTTTAGATCGCTCTGAGTACAAATCACTCTCTCTGGGGCCGAGTTGGGTTGCAAACACTCTGCCATCATTACAATTCGGTTGTTGTTGAATCCTTCGCTTGTTTCAGCTTGACCTACATTTCGTTTTCTACCAGTGAAAAATGAAGTTGTGTGACTCCTGTCCGTCATGCGGTGCATTCAGCGCAGAGGACCAGGCCCACGCCGGAACTTGCAGACAGCTGCGGTTGTGCTGCTTTTTTTTTTCACTAATATTAATATTATTCATCGATAATACGACATCAAATCTGTGAAATTGTCCAAAGCAAGTAATAGTGAAGCCTGTACTTGTGAGTGTACAATTGAAACATAGAGATGTGGTCTGAAAATTCACAGAAAACCTTCATGCTTGGAGTTTTGGGATCAACATTGAAACATCGCCACAATCAAGACACACCTTGGTGAAATAGATAAATAAATAAATAAAAATAAGGCAAAATCGTCTCCTATCAAGTGTAGTACAGTGTGTTCCTGCAGAATGAGATGACACACACACACACACACAATCTACACACCTCTGTTTCCTGACAGATGATTCACAGGGTTAGGCTGGGCTTATCAAGCATCCCTGTATCTGAGTGCTTGTGTGTGTGGCCTGTCATTATTTATTGTTCAATGAAGCATCAGGCCGGACTATAGTGGTACTGCCTATGCTTTCTCTGCCCTGTGTGTGTATGTAGCTGTGAAAATGAGATAATCTAATTCAACAGCTCTTACAGCATCTCTAATGGCCACAACACCCCAGATGCATACATACTCAACGTATAACAAACTGTTATACGTTGTCAAGTGTGTTGTGTGTTTCTGTTGGTTCCTCTAAATTCTCCCGCGTGTGAGATATGGGACGACGTTTCTTCTTTTCCATCTCTTTTCTCTGGGCGTCTTACCATTCAGTTTTCTATAAGCCCCTTTGCTAGTCTCTAGGATACCAACCAGTTACCTTAGCAACCAGGCTAGCGGGCCACCTCCATGGAACATGCAGCCATGCAGTCACCTGACCACCTATGTCTCATACGATTGGACACAGTGTTTTGGCCACGTCTGTTCACATGCTATTGGTTGGAATGGGGGGCCCCGACAAATTCTCTCTCCTCTCATTTTCATACCCTGTTTTCTCTCTCTTCTCCTTTTTCTCCATCTCTCCTCCGCTGCTCTACATCTCTCCGGTCCCTTCCCCCTCTCCTTCTGTCTCGTTCAGCAAACACAGGGATTGTATTACATCAGCATAAGGCCACAGTCACTGCATGGATTCACTTTCGATACTTGTGCTATGAGGAACTGTATGTGAGGAAGACACATTTGTTGCTGCGTTGCAATTCAATTAAGGGGCATTAACTTAAAAGAAAAAACTAGATGGGAAGAATAAATCCAACATGTCCAGAGTAAGATCATTGGCAGTAAATCTAAGTTATACTGTATACTGAAGAATCATGGCCATGAGACTAGGACCAGCACCAGGATTTAGTGGCATGCAGCAGAGAGGTTGCAGATTACAACCAACTGAAACACCCCCCCCCCCCACCCCAAGTTACAAGTGTGTAGGAGAACCTTTGGAGAACCTGTAAGTGTCAAAAATCCAGCTGCCTCACAAGGTAAGACGGTGATAGACAGATGGTTCATCCAGTCACCTGCCAAGTAATTATTTGAAAGTGTCTGCCCTTTTCCAAACAGTCTCCATGGACAACCTTTCGGACGGTTCTGTGTAATAAACCATCTGACGCATCAGGTTAGATTATTTGTGGCCCACTATATTTTTTTAAAACATTAGCAAGTGTCGTCGACCTGAACTTGTTGCCCCTTTCAGTACATTCTGTCCAACACATTTGCAGACAGAGTAAGCTACTTTGTGCAACTCTTTTAAACAGAGCAATGCTACTCTTGACACCCCCATCACAAACGATCTTGTGACTCTCTGGTGTTCATGACCTGCAGGTTGAGAACCACCGACTTGTGAAAGGGGATTACCACAGCTCTGAATTGTACAACTGTTTTTGATAGCAGTGGAACAAGTCTGAAATTTTAATTTAACATGTTTAAATTTAACTTGAGAAGTAATGATATAACCCAGTACTTTATTGACCAGGACTTCAAACTACCTATCAGCAAGTGATAAATAAAATCTTATTTGAAGATTTAGTTAGTATTCAAGCAGCAGAGGCAGAGAAATCTGGTCATGCTCTTTCTGTGCAGCTTCCTCCCACTTCCCCATGGTCCCCGAGCAGTCGCAGGCCAGCTGGGAGATGTAGTCCTTCCAATGTGTCATGAATTTTTTCCCGAAGACTCTTCCCAAGTCGCTCGCGCCTGGAACTGCTCGAAAGGGAAAAGCCTGGAGGGCATTCTTAACCTTAAACTACATCAGCCAGCACCAGTCACTGTGGACTGGCTTGATACCTATGAGCTCTCTTGAATCACTTAACACCTCGCTCGCTGTCGTTGAATAAGAATCGAGCGGTAAATTGAAAGCGAGCTTCCCTCACGCTGGAACAAAACCCACAAGACATCGGAAATCACTTTCCGCCGAAGCCAGAATGACATCATCCACAAACAGCAGAGATGCCTGGCTTATGTCACCAAACAAGACTCTCTGGAGAGACTTTGGCTTTGATATCCTGGCCATAAATATCAAAAACAGACACCCAAGAATGGAAAATGATCCTTTTTTTTTCAAGAGCTAAATATACACGAACCAAAAGACCTGCAGCACTGCCAGATTTTGGCACAACACAGGTGATAAACAAACATTATAATTAAAGATCCTACACTACTGATGGTTGGCACAGATGACAGCAGGGCACAAGAACACACATCTATAATGTGTATAATTAGTCTGCTGAACTGCCAGGGAGCCAACACCCAAACACAGGAACTACTTGTTATCCTACATATCGCAGCTCTTCTTCAGTTGTTTATCTTTGCTTTATATAACAGCTCTCATGGTCGCCCATGTGCAGAGAGAAATTTGAGAATGCATATACAGCGTTTGAAGCACAGAGGTGTGCTGGGTTTGATTTGAGCTCTGCTACCTCCCAGTTTTCCAAAGTTTCTCCCAAGCAACATCTTTTGAATGTTTCATGTGGATTTATGTATTATTAACCGTGTGTTGGTGTGTGTGTGTCGATATGTCTTGTGTGTTTGTTTGTGTGAGGTCGAAATATGTTCGGTAAGTGGGGGGGGGGCAGCTCACTGCTGGATCTAAGTATAGATGAAGTGTGAGAAAGAAAGAGACGGTGAGTGACAGAGAGACAGATTGGACGAGAGACTGATACTCCAAAGACACAAGACAGAAACTGAGAGAGGGAGCTTAGAGTTCAGAGGATGACAGTTAAACAGAGAGAGAGAGAGAGAGAGAGAGAGAGGAAGGGAGGGAGTTGGCTTGAAGAAGGCAAAAAAGAAAAAAAAGAAAAAGAGAAACGGATATGGAGAGAATATTAAGATGTATTGATCCCTGTGGGGAAATCAGGTCTCTAACTATAAGGATTTTCAACCTATCTTAGGAAGACTTGAAAGAATGTGAGACAATGGATCACTTACTGTATGTGCACTGATTAACTTGCAGTGACTGTATGTATTGCTTCCTGTACCAAATATATAGAGACGTGCATTTGAACCACTAGTAAAAGCTTAATAGGATATCCTGTATACATAGGAAACAAATCATTTTCATCACAATTAAGAACACACTACTAAACCTCAGATACATCCTGCCTGACTCTTCCTCTTTTTTTTTTGACACACAAGCTCACAAGCTTACTCACTCAAAGAGACGAGCACAGCGATGTGTTGCAGTGTAAAGAAACAGGACAACAGAAATGGGAAACTACAACATGGCTAAAGGGAGAACAAAGAGACCATAAGAGAGAGGTAGCCAGCCAGCCGGCCAACGGATAATCAGGTTCAGTCTTGAGCATCCAGCAGAGTCCATCTTTAATAAAAAAGTGCCAGGCCAGCGCAGGTAGGCAGAGACACTTATAGAGAGAGAGAAATGGCCTCTCTTAAGGACGGCTGTTGAGGAAGACAGATGGAGGTCCTGATGTGCGTGTAGGTGTTCGCGGTTTCATTTCCACTTGTGACCCATATTTCACTGTCGTCCAGTAATCGCATCGGGTATGGCAGGAGTGTTTATGTCAGGAGAATTGCATTTGACTTGAATATGGTTGATTTAATATTCTCAGTTAATGACTGTGTGTGTTCGTGTACACACAACTGCCGTAACGTGATTAGTTGGTGTCTAGGATGTAGGTTGGCTCGTTCATCTAGATGTTTAAATGGGCATACACACACACACACAATTTTGTGTAATCACACACACACAAATGAACCATTGCACACCTTTGTTTAAACTGCAGCACAGCTGCTAAGGAACCTTCCAAATTAGGAATATGGGGAGTCGGTGTGTATGTTGGTGCAGGTGTGACAGAGAAGACCTGAACATCATCTCCATAGCAACAGCAACATGACTCTACATAGCTGCTAACTTTGTCATCTTTGTATGAAAATGTAGGCACAAGACTGTTTTTTTTTGTTTACCAAAAAACATATAAGAGAGTTCAGGTCATATGATGGTGGTAAAATATGCCATGGACATGTTAATATGGCAGTTTAGGTCTCAGGTTTTATATTAAACAATGATTGAATCTACCTTTTCAGCTAATATATGACATGTCAAGACTGATAATTATAATCTGTTATTGCTAGAATGCTTTGTTTAGTTAATATCTGGCTTAATAACCAATAATCTTGGAGCTCAGAGTCTTTCAAAACAGTTGTCAAACATACAGTGGAAAAACACACCCAGCAAAGAATAACACTGTCAAATTAAAATCTGAGTTTTGTGAAGACATGCTCCTGAAGCTCCCTGTACCTCCACTATTTGCTGTAGAAACTAACAATAGCCATATGAATATACTGCCCCGCATAGAGCTACAACGGTTAGTCAATTAATCAATACATTTTTATGTAATCATTCAATCATTCCTGCTTCTCCTCTCTCTTTTATATCATTGTAAACTGAATATCTTTGGGTTTTGGAATGTTGGTCAGACAAAAGATCATATTTATTTTATAGACCAAACCATTATTCAAGACAGAAATATATAATAATAGAATAATCATTAGTTGCAGCCCTATTCCTGCATTTTTTTGCATACATAATGTTTTGCACATGCTTGTGATTACATGTACAACGCATGCTCGCTTCTCCTCCGTTCTCCATCTCTTTCTCTGTCTCTCTTGGGGTTGAGGTGGGGACAGTAGGATTGATTTTTTGCTGCGCTCTCTGGATGTTATTGACTAAGTGTATTTTAACAATCCGCTCCTATAACAGCACATACTGTACATGCCCCACATCCTCTGCCTTTCTCCTCTATATGTGTGTGTGTGTGTGTGTCTGTGGTGTACTGGGTGTGGTTGCAGGATGCCCTGTGAGGGTGGCAACGGAAGCTCCACCGGAGCAAGGCACAGACCACACACACACACTCACACACACATATGCGTATATATACATATGTGTGTGTTAGGGCTCCATCAGGGCAGGCTACAGGAGGGCTGAACAACAATTAAATATTTCATCACTTCCATTATTCAGCAACTGCTACAGAGAGGGAGGGAGTGGGAGAGACTGAGAGAGAGACATGGAGGATGGAGGAGGCGGTGTGTGTGTGTGTGTGTGTGTGTGTGTGTGTGTGTGTGTGTGTGTGTGTGTGTGTGTGTGTGTGTGTGTGTGTGTACCTCGAGATGCCTTAGCAGTACTTCTGACATCTATATCAATAAGATGAGTTGAAATGAATCGATTGAAATGGAGACACGAAGCAGAAAATTACAGTTTTTAAATATTTATCTTTTTAAACTGTAGGTCTATATTGAGAGGAAAATAGAAGGGGGGGGGGGAAGGTGGAGAAGAAAATGAGAGGAAGGGATGGAGAGATAGATGAAGCAAAGGGAAGGATGATGCTGATGGAGGAGGAGGTGGGTGCGGCAGAATGGATGGGGAGGGAAAAGGAGAGAGAGAGAATCAGAGGCAAGATTGCATTCCTGGGAAATGAGGATGGTCACCATGGCAACTGCAGCTGAGAGTCACATGATGCGGAGGAGTGAGAGAGAAAGAGAGGTGAGAGCGGAAAAAAAAAAAGAGTCGGAGCGAGAGGGTGGGGCGTGCCAGCAGACGACAGAGGAGGAGAGGAGAGAAAAGAGATGGTAATGAGGAGAAATAATAAAGTGGAGGAATAGATAGGAGGACCGCAGGAGGTGAGGGGAAGAAAGATATAGAGTGCATGTAAAGTCACTAGTGTGTGTGTGTGTATTTCTGACTGGAATCTTTTGTAGGCCACTGGATTACAGTGACGTCATGCGAGGCTCGTCCAGAGGAGGAATGATAAAGGTTAGACCATGAGAGACGGAGGGTAAAGAAAGAAAGAAAGAAAAAGAGACAGAGATAGGAGGTGTGATTGACAGGAAGGACGAGGATGGCTGAAGTCCAAAAATAGACGAGAGGAGAGGAGGGGTGGGACAGAAAAACAGCCAGAAAACAGATTGCTGATAGAGAATGCTAGTCATGTTTTTTTTTTTTTCTCCAAGATATCTGATTGGCTGATGCCCACTGTGACGTCAAGAACAAACACACACAAACACACTCTTACATGTACATTTCTTTCTTTTCCTGCCTATGTTTTATTCATACATAGCACTGACTCATGCATGCTGTATGTGGCTGTTTTCACTCATGCAGGTCAACTTCACAACAAATATTAGTTGCCAGGACCAACAGATGAAAATGAACTTTTGGTTCTAAAATAAAACATACTAACAAACAATCACACAAAGCTTGTTTACAGTATGTGCAAGACTGTGTTGCATCTTGAATTGGTTTTTGAATTTATTCTTATGATCCTTTCCCATGTGGAAAATCTCTGGACAATCTTAACCGAGCCTACAGCGTGTAACTCATAAATTGGTCACATCTAAGGCTTCATCACTTAAGATCTCACCATGAAATGAATAAGTAATACAGACTTACTTTTTTATTTATCATTTTTTTTAAATAAATAATTATTCTGTATGCCAGTTAGATGCCAATTTTGACACATTAGTGTTACCACATTACACACATATTAAATGAAGAGAATATTATTTTTTAAGTAGTTTCTTTTGTTTGTGACTTTGTCCTCGATGTTTCTGTCATGACAAAAGTAAACCCTACATGATGTGAAACAGACATATTTGAATATTTCTCGTTGGAATACATTCACAGTAGTCTACTAGTCATTACTAGTCAAATTATAATACAAATTCTACTGTTTGTTATTAGTTTTGTCCCAATTGATCATCACCAGACACACCAGTGCTTGTTTTATTCCTAAAGGTGTGCTCTGACAGAACGCGAGGCCATGCTACCTAGCTAAGCTAGGTAGCATGGCCTCGTCTTCTGTCAGAACACACAGTAAGTCATCTTCTGCACAGTTTTTCATACTTCTTTCATTTTGTTCATTTATTTTATTTACTATAGTGGGATATAGCATGTCTTTGTTGAAATAGTGTGTGTGACTGAGAGAAAACAAAGAGGTGCAGCCAAAAACCGTACACACCAGAGATATATTTTATGTCTATGCAATAATGTATGTTAATGCATTACATAACACTCTTGAATGCTTGATAGTAATTGATTGGCTCATGAAGGCATCCTGAGCTTTGTTATTTCTGGAAAACACACTTTATTTAACTGTTTCATGTCTAATCACATCACTCAGCAGTCTTTTTGTGGATTTATGATTAAAGTAGCTCGCCATACCTTTTGCCAAAACACATTACTCTACTGCAGATGACCCTAAAGTAATCAAGTTTGTAATCAAATGATTTAAGGTCAATATTTCATGTCAGATGATGTCATTGATAAATGGCTGCACAACAAATGGGATAATGCAAGCTGACCGTGACTGCAAAATCAGCTCCCTCGGGGCAAGACGCACAATAAGATGCATCTGCTTTAAGGCTGCTTTGCTTACATAAATTGTTAGACAAAAAGGGCTGCATGATGGGAAGCGCTTCCATTTAGTGTATTCACATGCATTAATGGAAGTGCATATTTGGCATACAGTACATATCTGGTTATTGTTAGCTTTCTGCAGTAATGTCATGCAAAGGAAAAACCAGGGTTTCTTCCTCCTGTTAGAGGATTAAATAAATCCAGTTAACACAGCTACACGTCTGCTGGGGAGACATCATTTCTTAGACATGTATACTCTTAAACCAACTGTTTTTATCTACACTTACCCTAGGGATAGCTGTGTCCATTTGTCTGTCAATCAGTCTGTCTGTTGGACCTTTAGTCCAGGCTGAAATATCTCACCAACTATTGCATGGATTGCCAAGAAATTTGGTACAAACATTCACGGTTCCCAGAGGATGAATTCTACAGATTTTGGTCACCCCTGGACTTTTCCTTCCACCACCACCAGCAGGTCAAAGTGTTTACTTATCCGTTAAAATATCTCGACATCTGCTGGATGGATTGACTAACATGACTTTTGCGGTCCCTTGACTTTCCCTCTGATGCCACCATGAGGTGACATTTGTGGTTTTGAGTGAAATATCTCAATGACTATTGGACGGATCGTTACAGATATCCATGTACCCCTCAGGATGAAATGTAATAACTTTGGTGATCTCCAACACCATCATCAGGTCAAAATTTCTGTTTGTCCAATGATTTGGTGTATAACCAAATTATGCAAAAAGTGACATCCCATCAGCCTCAGCTGTACTCTACGTTTATTGTCAATTTGCCCTGTACAACATCAGGAAGATCAGACCCTACCTGTCTGAGCATGCAGCACAACTGCGGGTAAGGCTCTCATAATTGACTCCTTACCGACAGGCCTCCCCGCATGTACGTTCAAAACATGGTGGCACGTCTGGTCTTCAACCAGCCCAAAACAGCCCTGCTGTTCATATCCCTCCTCCGGCTCCCAGTTGCTGCCCGCATCAAATTCAAGACCCTGACACTCGCTTACAGAACAGCAAATAAAACGGCTTCTGCCTACCTGAACTCCCTCATTCAGGTCTGCACTCCCTCCCGCTCACTACACTCTGCCAATGAAAGACGCCTGATACCACCACCACAACAGGACCCTGAGTCACTAGCTCGACTCTTCTGTAGTTCCCCGGTGGTGGAACAAGTTATACATTCTGTGCACTCTATGCATTGCCCCTGTGCATCACCTGTTGGCACCTACAGGTGTACACCTATTGGACTTGAACCTAGCTCTACGGCACTAACTCATGTTGTTCCCTGCTTGTGTTGTATCAGCTCTCAGATGTAAGTCGCTTAGGATTAAAGTGTCTGCTAAATGAAATTGTAAATGTAGTAGTTGACATTTGTGATTACTGAAAATATGCTCTCATATCACACTAGTCATACACCTTTACTGTGTTTTATACACATATTAAAAATGGATCTAGTTATGATAAATAAGAGTGGGTAATTTAATTGGGCAAAGGTTAAAAGATAATTACTTTCCCAGTTTCCTTGACAACTGCAGTTGTGTGTGTGCATGTGTGTGAGAGACAGAATAAGAAGTTTGAATTGAATACAAAGACAGCAGCATAAGAAGAAGCGCTTGTCTAAACATTTCATCACTGTCACACAGGCTCAAACGCATATGCATGCACACACACGCGCTCACACACACGCTCACACAGCGATCCAGCATCTTCCAGTATGTTTGTTTAGACAGTATCTCTGGCTCGCTCCGTGGGTTTTAAGTGTGTCTGTGGCCGACTGCCCAGCACTTCGAAGCGGAACGCATTCTGTCCGGACAAACACACGGAAACACACAGAAAACAGGCTCAGTTTCCTCTCAAGCTTTCTTCTCATTCACACTCACACACCCAGATGTACACACTCCTCCTCTCTCTCTCTCATTCCATATCAGGCGTTGTGTGGCCGCTGACAGAGAGGACAGAGCGTCGGTAGCACAGAGGACGCTGGAACGGAGCTTTACTCCTCGTTGAAACACATTTACATCAAATCGGTGCCTAGTAGAGGACGACACATAGATAGAGCGTCAACTTAATGTTCCAAAGAGGACATGTTTGGGGTGTCATGATGTCTCAGCTGGCCGAAGAGCAGACTGTGGACTTGAGTTTAAATGTGGCTCTTGGTCGATGCCATAGCTGTTTTTTTTTTTCAATGGCAGTACTGACCACGGTGTTAATGAATCACATTCAGCTTCGTTCAAGTTTATCTCACACAACAGATTCTCCCATATAGTGTTTACAAAAAAAAAAGAAATGAATTAAAATGAAATTCTAATCTGTAGTTTTCTACAGTAATCCTCTCTCTCTCTCAAACTCTCTCACACACACATTTCTTTTATGAATCCCATTTACAAGATGTTGTTGTGTACGTCTCTGTTTACCCCCACCATGTTCACAAGGGCTGATAGAAAGTTGCTGTTACTATAAAAATTCAGCCGAGTTGTTCATTATAAAGCAGGACATGAGTGGATTTATTTCTGCAGCCAATTCACTGAAATATACAAGTGGAATAAAAATGCTCCTCCTGAGCTGAACACTGTCACAATGTCTCTCCACAAAATGATCTCTGGCCAATAAGTGAAACTCAAATATAACATAAAAGGGAACTAGGAGATTTTTTGCGTCTGTAAGATGTGTAGAAAAGACAATTGTGATTGTGTAACAGATCGTGTTTCATAATCTAACCTTCCTCTTTCATATTTTGGCTTTTAGCCCTGCTGTGGATTAAAGGACTAGTATGTAAGATTTAGGGGGCAGAAATATGGACAGAAATGGAATAAAATAATAAGTATGTTTTAAGTAGTGCACAATCCCATGAAAATAAGAATCATTGTGTTTTTGTTACCTTAGAATGAGCCCTTTACATCTACATAGGGAGCAGAGCCCTCCAGCCTGCATTTTAAATATAATTCTTTATTCATATAGCATGAACTGATATCTGTATGTGAAATATCTCAAGTCCTCAGTAGGACAGGGATCCTGAGGTTTCCTCTCATCTCGTCTAGTGCCGAGTGTGTGCGGAGTCAGTGTGATTCCAGGTCTTGTGAAATGACACGAAAGAAGCCCTCTGTGCAGATTATTAAACAGGATGTGAGTGTAGTCAGCGTTAGAAGGCGGGGAGGGGAGGGAGGGGAGGGCAGGGCTTTCTAAACGTACCGCGCTCAGTAAATAGTAAAGGTCAGAAGAGGTGACGTCTGTGGTGTATCTGTGTAACGCTTAAAATGCTGTTCAGTCTAATTACTGGTGTGTTATCGCTCACTTCAGCTTCTACATTACATGACACACACACACACACACACACACAAATGGATGGATGATGTTTGATGGATGTATACTGGGAGTGGGTACAGTCAGATGGATGGACGGATGGTGGGCGTGCTGGTGTCCCGTGCAGAGGGATGATTGGCTATAGATCGGAGACAATAAGAGAGATGTGAAAGGTCCTACAGTAAGTGCTCTGATTGGCTATTGAAAGGAGGGAAAGAGGTAAGGAAAGGAGAAAAAGGAGCAGATGCAGAGGATGTGGGAGGGGTGATGAAGATGATGACGGCGATGATGAGCACAGTAATGATTGTCTATTCAATGTCCAGTCGGAGAAAAGCAAGCAGGTAGCGAGCCTGTCATTACACTAGTAAGACAAGAACACACACACACACATTCATCAAGACGCTCATCATCAACTTAAAGCTAAACTATAACAAAAGCTAACTGAAAAAATATATATTCAGCTACATGTGGAACTAACTTCTTTTAGTTTAAATGCGACTGAAGGCAAAGCGAAACATGAATTTCATCAAAACAAATTGCATCTATTCAAATCATTACAGATTATTTTTAATACTATCATACTGTACCTTTCACCTGTAAATGACAGTGAAAGATGCTACAGCTGAAACTACATAAAACCGAACAATAGAACTGAAAGTACCACATAAAAAGCAAGTTTACAGAATTTACTCAAATGGAAATGAAAATAAACCTGCTGTTGTAAAAATACATGCATAGAACTTTACAAGCACAGAGACTGTTGCACATCAGCGCCCCCTCACAATGTGTGTGTGTGTGTGTCCAACAGAGTTCAGAGATCTTAAAGGTCACTCTGATGAGACAGGGGGGCCTCACACTAACCCTCACACATCCACCAGTCTCCTCTATGTTTCACAGTTTGAAGGAAAACCATTATTCTTACTCAGGCAGCAAAAATAACTCTACCACATGTGATATAATGATATACGTGTGATTGTGATTACCTATGTATATATGACTGAGCTGATTTCTGCTTTAAGCTTGCCTCAGCTCACCAAGACAACACTTTCAAAAGTTAAATTTGCATGAATCCAATTTGGCCACTAGGTAGCAGATAGACTCTAAAACAAGCTGACAGACACATTATCACCTTACAAAGTTGTTATGGCCAACTTGTTAGCAAACAGATTCCTTTTTACCCATCCAGCAGACATAGAGAAACATTAGCATTAAATTTATGCTAATGCTCTGACCACTTAATGAATTTTAATGCAAGTATTGACTCTCCACTTAGCTCTATTTTGATCTCCATCAACTCCTGAGAATAATACCTGGCTCTTTAGATGGCATATATATGCGAATGCCTTCAGCAGCTACTGACTGATTTTGGAAATGGACAGTGGGTTTATCAGAGATTTTTGCAAAAAATCACTGGAAATGGCTGGAAACAGGGTTGATAAGAGCAGCAAGACTAAACCTAAACAAGTATGTACTATAAAACTGAAACAATGAGCTGAAAGAGGCTAAAAAGTTTAGCAGTTGGCTAACAGCGAAGGTTTGTGAAATCTATAAAAAGGAAATGAATAAAAACACGCTTGTACACAAAAATGAATCACTCCAAGCAAACCTATGGTACAAATGTAGATAAGCACTTTGTCACATGTTCTTATACAGCCACACACACACACACACACACACACACCCTGGTGACAGAGTTAAAAATGGTTCAACACACCAGAGGACAGTGAAGCTGGTGTCACTGTCACAGAGATGAGAAGGTGAGCAGAGGAGCAGGGCAGCGAGAGGGGGAGAGGATGCAGAGCGCTGACAGGAGATAACCGATTGAAAAGAGAGGAGAGGAAGATTAGGGAGGGAGGTCGAGACGGGGAGGAAGACCAAAATCGAGACGGTGAGGAGACTAAGAGAACAAAAATGTGACGCAAAGAGCGGACAAATAGGGAAGAAGAAAACATGAGTACTAATGTAAGGAGAGATGAAGGACAGATGTAAAAGAACACTGTGGAGATAGAGGTCAGATGGAAAGACACTGACAGAGACGATGATGATGATGATGGAGGGATGGCTAATGGCTGACAGGATGAGTGAGGTAGGTGGAGTTTGGTATGCTTAGATGCAGAATGATGAACAGGAAGGAGCAAGAGGCCCAAGGTCAATATAAGTTAAAGTCTAAGGGACAACAACAGCCAGAATGTAAAGTTGGAACAACCTTTATACGCCTCCAGTTATTATGTTGTGACATCCCATAACAAAAAGGAGATTTTATCAGTAATCATTGTGAAATCATCTATCTGCTGAAGAAGTTTCTGTTGACATCGATCGTTTATCAAACTTTCTAAAAGGATGTGGGTTTAGTGCAGCATCTTGGTGAAAGGAGCCGTTACTGAGGCTGCACCAGCTGCACTGTGCCTCCCAGGTGTGAACGTGTGATACCATGTGATTTTAATCAGGTTGCTGCTGCTGCTGGAGGAGCACACCAGTACTCTGTCAAATCTCCAAACTCATGTAATCTGTTATTATCTCGTCCCGATTGCTTTGCACGCTGTTAATTTTTGGGGAATATGTGGAAACTCAAACAGATCCTGATTTCAGTTATTGTACTTTCATCCTGAGTGCTGTGCAATCTAATTATAACGTCTGGCTAATATTACAGTAAGGGAATACCAACAATCATCCTCATATTATACTGTATCCTAGGTTAAAAATGATTTGATTCTTTTCGTGACACAGAAAAGTGATGATGTATTGTTCCAGGTATAGTGTTGCATAGATGATTTGATATCAGTGTTAGTCAGTTGTATAGATGCTAAACTGTTTTCTCACAGTGATGCACACACTGTATCACATTTATAGAAATGTAACTGGATATGTTAGTAAAGTATATTTCGGTCCATTGCTCCGCTGTTAGTATGTCGGCTCCTCCGCGTTACAGCAGATGTAACATGGAGTCGTATTTCAGTCTTGCTGACTCAGCGATTATTGAGCCACAGTGAGTTTGATGCAGCTGTGTCGAGCTGCTCCGTTTTGCATTTTAAGGCTCGTCAAGCTTTGTTTATCCTACATCTTCACTTTTTGTTAATGATGCAACCTGTTTTTTTTTTTTGTAGGATTTAAATTTTTTGGATTTTATTCATCTGTATTGAAGCTTTTAAGATTTATATGATTAAAAATGTTTGGAATCTCCAGGATTATTCTGAAATTATAAACCACATAATATATTCAAAAGATGACTTGATTTAAAGTGTCCAACACTATGCAATTTGAGTATTTTGCCAATAGCCAATAAAACTATTACATTTTAATGATCTTGGAAATTGTGTTATGACTATAATTTTTCACCACATACATATATTTTTTTGAATATAAAGGTTTTTTTAGAGCTGAAACCTTCCCAGTAAAATACAAATCATTTCTTTTGAAGTAACTAAGGTCATTCCTACAGGTATAACTGAGTTAATGAAGTGTCATTGAGGTTATTAGTCTGTGGTATAAAAACAACAGATCCAAAATGCACAAACATGCATTTAAGAAAATGACTTTAGAAACATCATAAGATTATAAAATCCTACCAAATCTCACACTTATTCACACTTGGATAACAGATTGGTGCAAGTAATGTTTATCATTTATCTTTGAAGATTTTGCATGATATCTACTCACTTTAGATCATTTCAAAATGTGCTGATATTGATGATTAATGCACATTTTATAAAACAGATTGTGCCTGAACAATCTTATGATTAATGATTAATGATGCCTCTCATCAAGTAAGCTTTGGTCAGACACACAGGAATTTATTTCCAAAGCAAATACATGATAGAAATTACAACTAAATGTCACAAATTTTCCCATAATACAAATAAATGTCTTTTTGATAGAAGACTAACCACAAACAAAACATATTTTTTTATTTTCTTTTTACTTGTTTATTTGATTAACATTTGTAAGTTGTAAGTTATTGTAAGTTATTAGCTGATTGTTATCATTATTGTATTATTACTCACTTTATATAAACTTGCATGTTATTGTTAGTACATATTTAGCTTCTGAAAGAAGGAAAAAAATACATTTCACATTTGTGCTGTTAAATAGAATTCTTTGATTTTCATTTAATCACCATATAAAGCCACCAAACGTAAAGAGTTCAAAGGTCAGGGCCTTAGTGTCCTGGCAGTATCACTGTGAGCAAGAACGATCATGTAGGCGGTAAGTGCTAGGAAAAGAATCAATAACAACAAAGAGCAAAGGAGAGAGAGAGGAGGGGGAGGGGAGGGGAGAGGGGGTCAACTGCTAGGAACTGATTCAGACTAGATGCTGGTAATGGCAGCGAGATCTCTGCACTGCTTTACACTTAGCTAGAAAGATTTTCCATAAACACAGAGCGGCACGTCACATATAAATTAAACAAAAGAAAAGTTTTAAAAATCATCTCCCGTATGCGAGTGAAGGAAAAGACTCGGGTAGATGATTAAATTCCACCAAAACAACAGGAAGCATACGGTTAATAATTTGCTTCTATGAAGCATTGAAACAGCCTTATGTGAAGCAGAGCTGGCAGCTTATTGACTGGACTGTTGTAATTGTATGACCTAAACAGTTTTGAGATTTGAGACAGTAACTCCTCCTCAGGAGCTCAGTGCAGACCAGAGCTCTCTGCCAGCGGAGAGGAACCAGAGCCAGACCGCTGCTGCATGACAACAGCCTCCTCTGTGGCTCCTTCTCCGCAGCTAGAGAACAGAGGGGGGAGAGAGAGGAAAAAAAAAAAAAAAAAGCTTTTACGAGTCCAGCTGGCACAATTTTCATATAGATTTTCTACTCTATTTCCATCCCTCTTGATTTTACGTGAGCTAGCATTTGTGGTTTTTTTTAAAAAAAAAACTCAGCTACTGTAGTCTTCTCAAAGGTTTGCCCACATTGCAATTTGACCAACATTTAAAAGGAATTTGAACTCTGGGCCTCTTCATAAACTGCTCTGGTATTGTTGCTGCTTCTTTACTGACTCAGGGTCCGGAGTGACACGTGGATTTAAAATTACACTTTTATGAAGGCTTTCAAAGAGAGCTAAAAACACTCTCATTCTTTTCCCTCTCCTGCCAATCTTGTTCTTTTCTTCTGTCATCCCCTGTAATCGCTTTGTGTGATTGTTGTTGCTGCACCTCTAACCTCTCTGCTTGTCATCCTTCATCCGTGTTGTTCCAGGTTATAACTTTCATTTTCTTGCTTTTGTGCTTTGTGTAATAGTTCTAAATTTTAATATATCTCACACTCACACTGTCAAACTGCACACAGTACTCATCACACAGTTGTAACAATCTTTATTTAAAATGTAAAACGCATCAGACAGGGTGACGCTCTCGCTGTGATCTCGTTTGTTTACCATAATCGTAGTAATGTCTCGTAATTAGTGTGATGATGTTTTAATAATGTAAGCGTTACATCAGAGCTTTTATCATGACCTTAACCTGCTTCTGTCTTCCTTTAGGCGGACGCCAAGATGGTGTGTGACGTGGTCAGTCGCATGGAGGACACGGAGCCTTACTCCGCCGAGCTGCTGTCCGCCATGATGCGTCTGTGGTCCGACTCAGGCATCCAGGAGTGCTTCAGCCGCGCCCGAGAGTACCAGCTCAACGACTCAGCGCAGTAGTACGTACAGGCCGTCCTTTATGTGTGTGTGTGTCTGTACAAGTTGTTGAGTACAGTTAAAAAACAAACAAATGAAAGGTATGATGTGACCTCCTACTGGGGATAATCTGTTACATTTTCAGAAAATGATTGATTTTGCCTGCAGTTTAAAAGCTGAGTAAACTGAGTTTCTGCTCATTTATCGTCTTTTCGCAGGTTGTTTACATGTGTAGGTGTGTATTTTGTCAAGTAATTTCATTTTTTTAGTTTTATTCAACAAAAACTGCAGTTGTGTTAGTCTTATTGTTGTCAGTGAACCTTTAGTCTCATTTATGTCATGAATTTTTATGTCTTCTAAGTACGTTGAGGCAGCTGTAACTGTCTGTGTAACTTGATAATGTTACATTAGCGTTTCAGAGATGTCTGCAGGCTGACCTCTTTGTTTTTGTAGTTTTTGCATCTGCTTGCCTAATTCTCTATTTTGTAGATGAATTCAGCCCATAAATCTATTTCATCCAAGTAGTGGTAACGTCAGGTAACATTACTGAATGCAAGATGCTGCTTATTCATGCAACAGGCCAGGCAGCTAAATCAACTCCTGAAGAGAAGGTAGAGGATACTGTTTTACTAAACAGCAGCTGCAGTGTATGATTCTATAGATGCATGCATGTCGCTGAGTAAGACCTGGCATTAAAACAGTAAATAGTTAACTTGTGCATTTGTTCACATTTAACATTATTGTCTCTTTTTTATCTGTTGATGAAAAATGTAAAACATTTCATCACAGTTCTTGTTTTCAGAGGTTACTTTGTATATCGTTGAAGTCTCTTTTTGTAGTGAAAAAAGGTCAGTGACTAATACTTTTAGTTTTGATGATGAAATGAAAACTGATAGTAGAGGTAGAGTATGACAGGGTGTGTGTTCCCCCATAAGCACCTGCAGCTCACTGACTCAGCACAGCAGTGAGTGTGTGTGTGTTTGTGTGTGTGTGTGTATATATAATATATATATATATATATATATATATATATATATATATATATATATATATATATATATATATATATATTCCACCTGCCCAGCTGATTTTCTATGTCCAGATCAATAAATCAGTCTTTAGTCGACCCAATCCTCTACCTACACATCAAAAAAACCACACAAACATACACCGCTATTTATTTATAATCTTCTAAATGCGATCATACACCAGCTATTACAACACACGGTCGATCACCATTATAAGTACCAGGCCTGATTTATGCTGAGTGCCTGTGTGTGGGTGAAGAGGGAGAGAGAGAGAGAGAGAGAGAGACAGCAAGGAAGAGAGAGAGAGGTGGGGGAGGGGGAGCGGGAGGGAGTAAGAGAGGAGGGGGGGGAGGGGGAGTCATTTCCTTCAAGTGCTATGTTTGTGCATGTAGCTCTTGTTTAATTGTGCACCATACATCCAGTGAAATTACACACAGTGACATGAAGAAAAATGGAAGGAGAGCGAAGGAGGGAGGCATTTCATTTATGTTGCCGTGAGCAACACACACATCATACACCACTACTACTCTACAGGCTCCGAGCATGGATGTAGTGGATGTAGCTTATGTAGCTTTAGCTGATATACTTTTTTTTACATGCACTGATTATAAAAGTCATCAAACATACAGTAGATATGACAACAGGGCCTTTCATAGGGAAAAGCACAAACATAACTCTTATTTTGAAATACCCTTTAATTATGTTTATGTCAGTGAGTCATAATATTCATCCAGAAAATGTCACTCAAAAGTTTGCCTGCCTTTTTTTTTCTGCTGCAACATTACTGGCTTTACTTAACTAGCTTGTGTGACTTAGTCTTACAGTTTTGCTGACATAAGAGGCGGCAGGATGTGTCAGAAATCCTCAACAAATGTCAAATTTTATTCATACCACAATCAAGAAAGTTAATGGTTTCTGATTGGCTGACAGGAATCTTTTTGAACTGTAAACTGGGGCACATCAAACAAAAATTCACATCAGCAGTTAAACCACCGTTCTGAAAGATTGAGTAACCATAGCAACATTACTTCTGCTTCCTATTACGTTATTTCTGGTGCAACAAACCTAACCAGAGGTTAAACTGACTACAAAGAAAAAAAACAGGCTGTGTTTTTCTTTGGTTAAGTGGCTGCACAGTGGTAGAAGCAGGGTAATGCACTCCAAGGTCTCCTGAGGAAAATAATCAACCTTGCAGAGAAAAGCTTCACCTCCAGCTCGTGCATTATCAGTCATTATTTATTGTATAAAGATATCTTGTTGGTGGTATTGCTTACCTAGAATAAGCGTCTAGAAGCAAAGCTAATGCAACATAAAACAGAATAAGTAGCAGATAGAGAAGAGTGAAGAGAGGAGAGAAAGGACAGGAAACATCTAGAGAGATAAGGAAAGGGAAAAGTTAAAGCTGAGGAATTAAAAACAGAGGCTCAGACGTAGAAAACATATCAAAATGATTGAACGATACACACTGCAAGACAAAAGGGACCAAAAAAGGAAGGAAAGTCAAAAATGATGAGAGAGCAACTACAGATAGAGAGAGAGATGAGAGCGAGGTTCAGCACTTTGTAATCTCTCATTGCGACAGACATCTTGGCGGCTAAACTATCAACATTTACATGTGGTCAGTTGACTCAAGTAACATCCAATCTGTTTGTGAGCGTGTGCCGGTGCGCGCGTGGTAAATGTCACATTAAAGATTGATGCGTACTTCCTATTATGTTGTGGCCTGTGGAGCAGAACAGACAGAGCAGCCAATGAAGCGATAGGACAGATATCACATGATCAGACCCCGTGTGTGTGTGTGTGTGTGTGTGTGTGTGTGTGTGTGTGTGTGTGTCTGCTTCTTAAAAATCTGTAACGGCAGAAAGTTGATGACATTTCCCAAAAGTTAAGATATTTTACGGCTTTGTTTTCAAGAAGATTCTCTGTCAGCAGGTGTTAATTTTAGGCTCAGTTAAAGTTTATTGAAGACAGTTAGGACCAGGGATAAACACACACACACACACACACATATCCAAGCATCTCCCCTGCTCTATACTGTACTATGTGTGTGTGATCGCACATGCATGTAATGTGTGTTTTCATTCCATAGAAAGCAGAAAGCTCTATTCTGAGAGTAGCAAGTACCGCCTGAAGCCACCTCTGCCTCTCTATCTCTGTGCAAATGTCCTGCATGTACTGACCTATTTACCACAATACATATACACTCTGTCTATGATTTACATCCCCTGCCTTTGTGGCACACAGTGCTATGCATGTACACACTTCATTAAAAAAACAAACACAATCACTGCCCTCTGTACACATGTATGCACTGACATAGAAATGCCATGTGGAATAGGTAGCTGGCTAATGGCTTTCATGCTTTGGTTCATTATTACATTGAAAAAGTGCAGTTTTCTATAGAGCAAGTGCAAAGAGCTCAAATAGCTTGTACAGAACTGAAATGTCAGTATAATTTACTGCAGATATTGTTTTAGCATCTTGCATCTTTGATTATTTGACATCATTTATCATCTTTCCAGGTCATAATGTAAAGCTGCTTCAGCCATACTGATTTTAATAGGTAAACTTAAGCTCCTTTCACACATGCACTGTAACACCGAACCTTTCCGGACATTATCCGGAGGAGCTGTACGTGTGAACGCAAATGTCCGAATCAGTCAGATCGGACATTGAACGGACTTTACCCTGCCAGCTCCCTAGCACAAAGTTCAGGTAATGTCCCAGTGAGTCCGTGTGTGAATAAAGCAGGTCATTTCCTGGAGAACTCACAGCGAGCAAGCGGCTAGCGCTGGATGAACGCAGCAAGCCAGCTAAGCTGCATTGTTTTGACTGGGCCTGAATACTCCGTTGTGAAGCTAGCGCTAATGGGAGAGAGGACTTCCTGTGATATCTTATAAAGGTGAAAAGCTTAAAAACGCCGAATTACAACCGCAGTGTACTTTTTGCGTCATGTCCTGCCTCATGCACGCTCCACCCAGGCAACACTCCTCACCTAAACCAAACGGAGTATTTCCAGTAGGTGAGAGTGCATCTGACACGGACAATCATCTGTTGTGTGCTATATGTGTGAAAGGGCAACTCCGGAAAATGTTCCGGAAATTTTTCTTATGTGAAAGCGGCTATCGTCCATCCTGGTAGCGAGGTGCTGTTAGGTGTTGAATGTCGCAGCCTTTAGAAAATTGTTCATCTTATATTCTGTTGACAACAGAAGTAACCCATTGCTTAAAGGTCAGCATACTTCTTTTCACAAAAGCCTAAAATACTAAATAGATGTCATGATGGGGTCAGTGTTGATTTAAAGCATGCCTTGGAAAGTGTCTTCACCGCTAGTGTGAAATTTCCTGCTTTATCTTCTTCTCTGTGCTAAATAATAACAGAGCTTTTCCTCTGATCGATTCAGGGAGCTTTTATGCGGTGTACCCAGGTTGTATCATGTTGCAGCGGCTCCTGCAGAAGTGACAAATGCCAGTTGTAAATATGTGTCAGAACATAACAGTAGGGGAGACGTCTCTAACCATCTAAAAGCAGGTTACCTAGCAACAGCTATGAAGCAGGACAGTGGAGCTGACCTCCCTTGGCTGGCTGGCTGATTCTGTTAAAAAAAACAAACACATAGACATGTTTGGATGTATTTCAATACAAATTCTGCCTTAATATCTATCAGCCGCAATAGCAGCTTTTATTTTTAACAATTATCACTAATAATCCTGCAAAATTTGGGCTTTTGACAACATTTTGAGAAGAATATGAAATGCTTTTTTTTTTTTTTAAACAGTGTTGTGAATGCAGCCTGAGCCAGCTACTATTATAATGTGTTGCTCTTGTTTGATGGGTTTTATTTCTGTAGTGAACCATATGCCAGTGTAAGTGGCTAATGTAGGGTCATTGCACCTGAGTTTACCGACTTGTCTGCATCTCTGTAGCCGGTTACATGTTCCCATCTCATCCTGCTTTCCAGTCCTTGCACACATTCTCCAGTTTCCCCCCCAAAATACATAAAGACCTCCAGTCCTGCATCAGCATCGAGCCGCAGCGTTACCAGTCACTCTTTTTGCACATTAACAACACTGCAGGCTGCTGAAAACAGAAGAGTCTGTGACTGAGGGAGGAGTGGAGCGTGTTTCTTAACAGAACGTCGAGAGGCTGAATATCACAACTTGTCTGGAGAACTCCGTGGTTTTCTGTGCTGAAAACACACACATGATTATCACCTCACAGACAACATTCTCTCCAGTTGTCTCTCTTTTGTCCCTCATACTCTTTCAGTGATAATCTATAATACTGTACATCACCAGGGAAATGAGACAAGCCTAGACCGGGCCACTGGTGTTAATCGACTTAGTGCACCATGAAGAGTAATATCAGGATGAAGAAAAAAAAAAGACTAATGCAGCGGTGGTCCACATTCTGTACGCTGTCTAAAAACCAGGCTACACGGGCGTAGTTAAAAGCCTGCAGAGGCATGATTTAATAAAACACCTTCGGGGGACAGCAGTACTTTACATAAAATAATGTTAGCGTTTGTGTTAGTGGTCGGTCAGGTCAGAAATGTTTCAGTGAAAAATGACTGCAGGGCAGACACAGTGAGCAGGATGAGCTTATATCCAGCTTCTATTCAGAGACGGTTCAACCTCCTGTGGTGGTCAAGGTCATGAAAGTCAAATCTATAAGCCTCAACAATAACGGCAAGTTTGAGAGACCTTTCTTACTCGGTAGTCAAATATCTAAGTGCAGCCTGGTGGTGTTGTTAGTGCAGAGACACTCTATTGTCAAACATAAGTATATTATTCAATGACTTCTAGCATACAGTACAGCTTCTAAATGTCATATTCTGTTGTGTGCTGACCAATACCATGATACAATGATATTTAAACATTAGACCACGTCCTCATTGAGGCAGACAAATCTGTAACTGTAACTTGCTTCCAAAAAGTCACTAGTCTCCACACTGAAACACAATAAGACATATTTAACATCTGGCAGACAACAAACATGTGCATCTGGTAGAAGGTGATACAGACTCAGATTCAGAGCTGTTTAAACCTTCCCTCCGTCACGTAGAGTGCTTCTCAGGCCTTTCCAGCTGGATTTATATGTCTGTTAAAGCCCTGTTGATTTAGTTTAAACAGGACAGGATAGAGCTACAACACCTGCATGATTATCACTGCTGGAAATAATAACAGAAGACGACGAACGCTCTCTGTTTCCACACAGACTGATTGGTGATGAACTTTAAAAAAAAACATCTTTACCGGTTGATTGACGTTATCCACGGCTTGATTGCCATATGACTGTAGAATGTTTCTTATTCTACATATCGTCTAGCTGTGTGAAACTCACAGTTACAATAGGATTTTTAGGATTGTGCAACCATTCCCATTTTTCCTCTTTTTCAGTTTTTAAGCATAATACTACATCATAACAATAGAATCACCAGATCACTATCATTTTTCAGCAATAGACTGGTAACATTATCCAACTCAGAGACTGCTGATGCTCTATAAGTGGACAGATGGTGCTTTACACATGATATGGCCCATGTTTGTAACAATTTTCCTTTTTTTAAAAAAAATGTTGAGCAGATCACATTGCTTTGTTGCAATGTGATCCCACTTTCTTCCTCCCTCTCACCCTCTCTTTGTCTCCTCCCTTTCAGCTCTTCCTATCCGCTTCTGTATAATCAATAGTTCTTATCACTGAAGCTGTGCGAGTGCGCTTGTGGGTATGTGTGCCAACCACTTCTTGTTGCCATCAGTCCAGCATCTCCCTCTCTATCCTTTATCTTTCCCTCTCACTCTCTCGGAAGTAACTCGGCATACGTTTAAAAGCTCTGAAACAACACTTTCATCGGTCTATAAATAAAAAGCTTTACATCCATTACGCTAGATGGATGCATGCGGTTATATATTCTGCTCGTCCTCTCTGCTCTTCTGTTTTTCTGCCCGACTATCTGTCAGCTTGTTTCTGTTGGCTCAGAATACCAATAATTTCTCAATCGTTGTTGTGAGGAAAAATAATTTGCATGCTATGCTGAGAACTCAGTCTGCATTTGGTTTAAGAACTGAAGCTTTCTGTCAGTTAGGGAAAAAACCAGCTAGCCAACACATGCATCAGAGGAGTCTGGTTATATTGTATGTTAAAAGACTTCTAGGTAGAGTGACCATTCCTCAACTACAGCACCGACGTTCAGGCATCCATCTAATCTGCTGACATATCCTTTTGACACCAGAAGTTGTACTGTTGTCATTTTTAAACGCTGTTCTGTCGATTGTTTTTTGATTTATACTTTTACATTAAAAAATAAAGGTCCACTTCCTGTGATATTCCATTACAACACCTAACCACCGCCCCTTTTCACTTCTTGTCATCAATGTGCACACTGCTTCAGACAACTTGAATACTACCACTATAAAATACTGTAAAAGAACAATCAAATTGTCACATTGGAGTATGATATGATACAAAATGTTAAAAGGTGAAAAGGTAATTGACCAGTATAGTTAGTGTTACTTTTTTACAGATTCCCTACTTGTTCTAGTAGTTGTTTTGCAGCTGACCCTGACCTCTGACCCCCCTGTAGAGGGAGCGCGGTCGAGGAAAGAAAATGACCTCGCTGAAGTCAATAGCGTTGCACATTTACACGTTAATGACCATAATCCAGTGAGTGGGTGTCACTTTCTGCTCGTTATGTAATGTTTACTGTTTCACCCTCCTGAGCCGTGACATACTGTACATCAACGGGTTTATACTGTAACACAAAGTGGAGTACAGCAGCACAAATGCAGACATTTTAAATGATAGTACTCCTACTCTGTCAACTGTAACATTTGTCAGAAAAGTCATCATGTAGAACGAGTAAGTCCTAGTATTAGAAGTCATTAGAAGTCATATCATACTCTTATTTTGTTCTAACGTAACCCTATTTGGCTAAACAGTGAGTGGGACAATACTACACAGTTATTGTTACAGGGACTTTTTAATGTGACCCAACACAAACTCAAACTCTTGTTCCTCAAGTAATTTACTGTAGGTAGTAAGCTAGTTAGCCAGACATGCTAATGATTGCAGCTCATGTTAGAGCAGAGAAACACTGCTTAATCCATTCCCTACACTTTTACCTCTTGTGTTTTTGGAAAGGTTGGCTTGTTGCAGCCCCACGCACACCAAATCAGCATGTGGAGAAATCCAAAGTCTCATTAGAGTTAGGGGGGTGGGATATAGCAAATGGTCAAATGTCAGTTTTGTTTTGCATGATTTTACACTTGTAAGTTGCTGCTAATTTACAGTCCGGCTCTTTGTTATCTGTGTCCGTGTGCAGCTACCTAGACAGCCTAGATCGGATTGGTGCGGCAGACTACCAGCCGACAGAGCAGGACATTCTGAGGACCCGAGTGAAGACCACGGGTATCGTCGAGACACACTTCACCTTCAAAAACCTCCACTTCAGGTCAGTGACTCACCATGAGGAGCACACAAACAAATAGATGCAAAGACTGTATAAAGTTTTGAGATTTGTAACTTAAGCCTTTCCATGCATCCAACAGGAACTCTAGTCTATAATGAATAGAATTAAAAGATTTACACAAGTGTATATGTTTATGATTATCTGACATCTTATTCAGTTAGAGCAAGGACTTGTGGGAATGATGGCGGAGGAGGGGCATGTCTGGATGGTAGCAGGAAAGGGAACTAAGAGAGAAAAGATGGGAGGAGTCTTGCTCTGACCTCAAATTTAATTACCGTATTTCTGCCCCTGTTGTGTGCGTGTTCATACACACGCATTAACGTATTAATAGGCACACGGAGCGGAGAGGTTAATAAACTGTAGACACCAATTATTTTTCTGGATGGATGCACCATCACACTTGGCAACTGATGTTTGTCTCACTTTTTCTTTTGCTTTCTGTTGAAATCTTTCTCATATACACACACACACACACACACACACACACACATACACACACACACACACACACACACACATTCAGTCAATTTAAACATGCAGAGAAATGTTAGTTCAGCTGAATGATACTTTCCACTGTTTTTCTTACAGTTGAGTAGGCGGTGTTCTGGGTGTGTTTTGTTGAAAAGCCTAAATATTGTCAGTTCAATCGCTATTACTGGCAGTCAGGCACTGTGTGGGAGGCTTCAGTGTTCCTGTATTGGGTGTAACCCATCAACTTACCTACCATTATACCCATCACATGTACAACTGGGTTCATTTACTGGATTCAGTGCTTTCTGGTCGGGGATTTTTCACTTTATTCTAAACTCCACAAAAATACATGAGAGAGCGGACTCCGTTCCCTCTCTGTAGAATATAAAACTAAATATCTGTTGGAAAACAGCACACAGAGACCAGTACCAAACATCCTATATCCTAAAAAATGTCACATTTTCTGATGACAGGAGTCTGAAATGTTTGAAATGGACCTGTAAGAAATTACAGTGTCAGATTCAGTATAAAATAGCTAAAGAGGGGAAAATGATTAAAAAAAAAAAAAAAAAAAAAAATGGACACATGCTCAGGGTCATGACAAAACATCTCATAAACCCCAGTGATGCTGCACATCAAGCGTGTCAATTGATTGTACATCCAAAAGATAAAATGTACAATGAGATGAAAACTGATCCCGTACCTCTTTTCAAACACAAAAAGACAAAATAAAACAGAGAAAAGGATCACACACTTGGGTTGATCAATAAAGTTCAAGGTAACTATACAGAGTTATCCCAAGGGGGGGACTGAGCAGCCACACATTTCTCCATTTCTCTGTTTAGCATTCTCAGGTTATGCTAACCCATTGTTGCTAACTTTGAAGCTAAGCCCTTCACTTTTCCAGCAGATGGGGAAACAACAGACGTGACTTTTCTTTCTCTTGACAAGCTGCAGCATTTATTAACTGACACACTGTAGTCTGTACTGTACATTTACTACCAGACTGACAACTTACTGCTAACCTTTTCCTCTGCTCCGCTCACATTCACTGTCACGT
Source organism: Thunnus thynnus (assembly GCF_963924715.1). Lineage (NCBI taxonomy): Eukaryota > Metazoa > Chordata > Actinopteri > Scombriformes > Scombridae > Thunnus > Thunnus thynnus. The sequence goes on along the minus strand of NC_089521.1, from coordinate 4,640,626 downwards.
TTCTGCCACTCACACTCGCTCAACCACTTCATCATCACTCGCCACGCACACACATTACGCACTGCCCTTTTCCTTAAAACGAGCTATGCTACCAAGAGTTTCCCAGGCAACGACACAGAGGTTTATTTACATTTTGAAAGTGCTGAACAGAGGCTCCCAAATGCAAATGATTTTTGAATAAATAAATATTTGGCATTAAAAAAAATTTTTTTTGGCCTGGCAGGCATTCTTGTTGGGCTGGAGGCCTGCCAGGCTTGTACAATTACAGGGGAAACACTGCTATATCAGATCATTGCCAGGGAGAGAACTACTTTATGGACTGGGAGGCGGGCCAGAGTTGTCACATTTGAAAGTAATGTGCCTTTACTGGATGGTTTATAAATGCAACGATCCCACAACTGATAACGCTTCGGGACTCACTGTCATGCCAATCTGGTTAAAAAAGTTTATAAACTGAGATTAAGTATGTTTTTTGAGTTCAAATGTAACTTCACTGATTAGAAAGTGAAGTAATATAAGAATAAGATGAAAAAAATAAAAAATGTTTGTGTGTGTGATGTGTGTGTGTGCGTGCACTTGTGTTTATTCACGTCTGTCTCTCTGTCCGTCAGGCTGTTTGATGTGGGAGGTCAGAGGTCGGAGAGGAAGAAGTGGATCCACTGTTTCGAGGATGTCACAGCCATCATTTTCTGCGTGGCGCTCAGCGGATATGACCAGGTGCTGCACGAGGACGAGACCACGGTAAGGACGGATGTTCACAAGCGTATGCTCACTCTCACCCTTGTCTCCGCCTCCCTTTCTCACTGATGCTTTTTCTCTGTCACCGTGCGGCCTTGTGACCCATTTATTAATATTGGAGCACACCTTTAAAAGAAACCAACCGTATACCAAGTAGCATCAGAGTTATGCTGCAATGCATCCAGGGTGCTTTTAGACAATCAAGATGTGAGACGTGTGTAGTATACATAGTCCGTTAATGCATTCTGACACACACTCTGCAACAGCTATGATATAGATAGACTATATGCTTGTTCAGTGTGTAGAAAGGACATGTAAGCTGACATGAAACATATGGTGTGTGTAAAAGCTTGAGACAGGGAGGGACTGGACGGCATGGTGGTGTAGTTGTTAGCACTGTAGCCTCACAGCAAGAGCGTTTGGATTGTACTCCGGCTTCCCCCCAACAGACCAAAAACATGCAGGTTAATTTGTAACTCTAAATTGCCTGTAGGTGTGAATGGTTGCCTGTCACACTACCTTGGCTCAATTGTTGAGTGTCTATGGGATCAAATAAGATAAACCCATAGGCATCCAGCAATTGAGCAAAACTAAGCAAGTAAACTAAGGGGGGATGAGGAGGCGCCTTTTCCAAGATTTGTCTGAGGGGAGGCCCACAGTCTCAGACTTTGAAAACCTGCTCTAGAAGATAAGCAGTAAAGAAAATGGATGGATGGATGAAGGATGTTTTATGAATGGCAGACTCACAGTCTCATCTGCTTTCTTCTTTCTTGTTTTGCATCTATGTCATTATCTGTTGTTGTTTTTATAATACCAAAGCATCAGTACAGGTTTGCGTTCATACTTTCCCACATCTAAAAAAAAAAAAAAAAAAAAAAAGGATGGTGTTTCCTCTAAATCTCCTTTCAGTATACAATCCTGCTTTTTAAAAAAAAGTGCCAATTCATAACATAACAAACCATGTTAACAAATGAACAGAATGCACGTAAAGGCCACATTCAAAATACTTGTTGGACTTTTTTGTTTAACAAAACACGTAACAGAGCAGATCTTCCATCTCTGGTGAGCACACCGCTGGATGGTTTCTATGCAAAAATACAAGGGGTCACTGTATTTGCAGGTTATTTTTCTCTATGCAAATCAATTTCCCCTGCACTGACACTGCAAACTGAGTAGCATTCTGGCCAAAGCAGGTAGCCTGTTTTAAATAATAGGGAAGGACATGTACTTCAACTTTTGTATATCAGGTTGCTCCAAAGGCAAATTATGCTGACTGTAGATTCTGAGATATACAAGAGGTGTAGAAAGCATCCATGAAGTGTTTTTTTTTTTACTCTTACTCATTTTTAAAAGGAAATTCACAGTATAATCTTTACTAAAAAAAAAAAAAATCTGCTATTTTTCTAAAATGCAGTTGACAACAAGTATCAGGAGTATTTTAGGAACTTTGGAGTGGTAAAAGCAAGTAAAGAATTATGTGGATCTAATGGATATTGAAAACAAGGTTTTGGTAAAACACCATTATGACGGCAGTATCTCATTGTTTGCGTGCAACATGCCGTGTATCTGTAAAGATGATGCCATGCAACCTAAAACAAATAAGCTGATTTGAATGCACGGCACTCACTGCTATTTATAAGCCTGAAGTATATCCTCCGAGAATTCCAGGCTGGAAAATTGTGTTCGGTTGCTGCTCTGTTTATGCAGATGTCATCAAGCCTCCCTCTGAGCTGGGAGCACCAGAGGAACGTCAGATGAAGAGAGGAAATATCCATAAAACAGGCTCTAGTTATGTGTTACATATCTAAGTTAATATAATCGGTGCATAGTGGGGTTTTTTGTTCTTGCAGATATCTGTCCAAATGTAGACGGATGTGAGGTCATTACAGCTATAGTGTTTGATAGAGGAAAATGTTTCATACCACGCTCACTATAAACAGAATTTCCATCTGCAAGCATCAAAGAGCAAGGCGTTATCTCTAGACTCACCGTTGCCAGTGATGTTAAACAATCACACAGGGAGAAATCTATTGTAAAATATACACAGTTTTCCACTGACAAAACCTCAAAAGATCAGACTATGAGATTGTGGCCACCATTACCTCGCCACTAACACAGCCTACAGGTAAAATACAAGTTCAGGCCCGTTGTTTGATGTTTTACTAACTGATGTAGAAATGCAGTGGGCAAAAAGGGGCACACCAAAATAAAATTAAGAGATTAAAAGCATGATGCAAAATGCATCAAACATCACAGATTTAGATCTGTTCAGACAGCATTAGTAGCAGCTCTGCTATTATTTTGTTTAAATCTCAGAGACATTATGTGTAATTATTATTAAAGAGCAAACACTGGTGTGGGAGTTATAATTACCAGGCAAATAACCAAATGTTTTGTGTGTGTGTGTGTTTGTCATGCTCCCACATCATTTGTCTGTTCTACTACGGTACACGTCAATAGCATGTGATTCAGAAATGACAAGTACTTTGCATTGTAAAAATATTCCACAATCCAACAAACATAACAGCCCCTCAGTAATGGGAGTGATATAGTAATGCATATATCCCTTATGGGTAGTTCATTAAAATCATTGATACACCATAAATTTAATTAGAATGGCAACATAATCCCATAATACTAATCCTGTCTGGCCTAAGAGAATCTAGAGGTGGATTGTTTCTATTGTAGTTTAGATGCTGAGTCAATTATTCTCTTCCACATTAAAATAAAGCATATACAATTCATATTATATTGTTTATACTTCTTGTTCTACTAATTATTGTAATAATTGTAAGCGCAATTCACCTTGCCTTTCTGTGTGGTATTTTGGTGCCGCACAGGTGGGAGGAGAGGCGCAAACATATGGGAGGTTCATTCAAATGGGGCAACACAAAGCCAGATTTTGGTACTTGGGTGCAAACTGTGTCTTATGGTGAGTTCAGACAGCACACCACTCGTACGACCATTTGTGTTTATTTGCCCCAAACAGCTACACATCAACCATGTCTGTGGCAATGTGTTTGTGTGTATGTGTACTTTTTGTGAATTATATTGGACAATAATAACATATGACTACAAGGCACTCATCAGGACAGGGAAATGGTCAACTCACCGCATTGTAAACTCTCCTCCTGCTGACTCTGCTACCTGGCCAGACAAGGTTTTCAGATGTAAACATCAGATAAAACATTGAGGAAAAGGTGAAGGGGATAAACACCAATTACAGTCCCAACCACATAGACAAGACCATGTCTCCATCCATCTCAACATCAGAGGAAACACAGAGGTAAAGGTGGAGAGATTAAACGCTGGCTGTGATCCCGGCCACATGGATCTTCTCTGCCAAGCATCCTGCTAGCCAATGTACAGGTGTTGGATAATAAACTGGACGACCTCCGTGTCTGCATCAGTTTCCAACACTATATCAGGAACTGTAATGTCCGTTGTCTCACCAAAACTTACTGGAGTACCAGACAGCGCCATTCAACCAGGTGACTTTTTCTGTATACCAATCAGACAGAACAGAGGACTCTGGCAAGAAAAAAGACGGAGGAGTGTGGTTGATGATGAACAAGGATTGATGTGACAGTCAATCAAATGCAGACCGCACTGTCTACCAAGGGAATTTAAATCATTATCAGAAAGTTATGCCTGACTTCCATCAACTTATTGACTGCGCCACAAGGAGAACTCTGGGTCACTGCTACACGCCGTTCAAAAACGGCTACAGAGCAAAATCATTACCCATGATTGGGAATAGCGACCATACGGCCATCTTGCTGAGGTCAAAGTATGTAAACAAACTATGAAGCATGCACCCAGTGATGCGAGAATCAGTCAGAAAATGGTCAGGTCAATCAGAAGCCACTCTACAATCTGCACTACATGACGCAGTCTGGAGCACGTCTCAGGACACCACCGAAGACGTCACTAATGACATCAATGGATTCAATGAGTCTGTGGTGGATTTAATTTGTGAAACAACAGAAGCAACTGTACCCAAACTACAGTTAAATCACTCCAGAACCAGAAACCATGGATTACCAGAACCACCCGAGATGCCATAAACACACACACACACTGGAGCCTTCAACTTAGGCCTGCAGTCTGGAAACACGGACAATTACAAAGCAGCAGCCTACAATGTAAGAGGAGCAATAAAGGAGGCAAAAAGGGACAACAGGAAGAAAGTGGAACTACAATTCCAGAAGCATGTGGCAATGTCTAAGAACTATGACACATTAAACCCTCCGTCAAGTGTTGATGCATGTCTATCAAGTGAGCTAAACATCTTTTATGCTCGCTTTGAGGCCATCAGCAGCCAGCAGGTGGATGCACCTTTCACACCTATCACCCTTTCTGACCTAAATGAGCTCACTGCTTGAGACAACCCCCCCTCCAACCATACACATATATTTATTACTATTCTTATTCTATGTTAACTCTTTTTAATGCACAAATTGAAGGAACTGGCGGGGTTACATTTCACTGTGATTGCACCTTATATGATTACATCAGACAAATAAAGTTGAGTGTCTGGTGCATCTGGTTATTTTTGTCAACAGGAGCAAAACCAAATATTTGAGGGAAATCTACAGCAGTAATGGAATTCTGCTTAAAATGTAAATAAACCTATTTAAATAAACACTTTTCAACATATGTTATCCACAGCTGCTTTATACTGTGTGAAAACCTCCTTCAGTTCATTCAATCCCCGCTGCTGGACATAGGTACAGTATCAAAAGTTTAGACACACCTTCTTGACTGGTACTGTCATTAAATCAGGTGCAAATGACATCAAGCTGCTATAAAATAAACCCTCACTCCTCTACATACATCAGATGAAGTTCTAACTTGGTATTCAAATAATTTTTCACAGAGAAGAAGAGTTTTTTTCAGATGTTTGTTCTAGAAATGCATTACGGTCTAAATACAGTATATGATGTAACCGTTTATGATGTGAGATACAGTAGAATTATGATTGAAAAAGTGTTGGATTAAACAGCTTCCCTGTACTATTTTTTATTTTTTGTTTCTATCGTCATTGAACCAACTTAACAAAAGAGCACATTGTCTGCCTCTGGCTACAGATTATTGATGCTGAGCATTCACATCATGCCACTCTGCTCCATCCAGACAGCGATATGATTACCTGGAGAGGCTCTCTCTCTGTTTGTTGGTCTATTGTTGTCATGCGATTGAAATAGTCCCCCTACACGCACATACAGAACAATACACACTACTTTCCCTTCGTAATTCCCTTCTTGCTATTCAAGAACCGCTTGCATTGTGTTTTTCTCTGCCTCTCTTTCTTGTTTCCATGAAAATACAAACACACACACACACTTTCTTGCTATTCTCTGGTTTAACAGCTGCTCTGTGTGAAAACTGTCTAAAGACTTTCTTTTCAGCACGAGAGGTGTGTATGTGTGTTAAGTGTGTTGAGGGGGTGGGGGGTGAGGGAGGGAAGTGGGAGGGTGTATCCCTTGCATTTTCTGTTCCTGCTCTAAGCTCCGCCCTGCAGCATCTCTGGCTCCTTCCACTCCTCCTGTCACTCTCGCCATCGACTGTCCTCTCTAACCAATCAGCAGTCAGATCTTCTACAGATGCTCCACCCACAGACAGGTATGAAACCTCCCGATAGGCTGATAGACTCACCAAGAGTTGAAAGCAGTGCCTCTTTTTGATTGTGAACCGAGGAATTTTACTGACAAGTTTTATATTTGGTTGCATGTTTGTGTGTTTTCACAACTTTGTTTTCAGTCTAGTTCATCAAATGTTTTATTGCATATCTATCTATCTATCCACCTATCTATCTGTGTGTGTGTGTGTGTGTGTATGTGTCTTTTCTTTAATTCATCTTGAATATGAACTATTTTGACCTCCATCTCATCCGTTTTGTCTAAATCTTCAATAGTATATTACAGTTGTATTTTCCTCTGATTGGGTGATGGACTCCATCAATCTCCTGTTCTTCCCTCCCCTGTCCTGAACTATGCAACAAAGAATCATCCACAACCAGAGAGAAACTGCTTTCAACTTATTCTTAAAGGGAAACTGTTTTCTTCACTAGGCACTTTCTATTCAGTGCAGACAGGTTTCTTTAACACATTAAGACCAGGTTCGACGTTTGCATGCTTCTCCCTTTAGAGCCAAATGCGACGTGAGAGAGTTTTAGACAATGCTATCGTTTTCCAAGACATGTGACCAATGAAATGCATCATGAGGAAGGCGGAAAGCATTATGAGATGCTTTTTTTTCTTTAGTTGTGTTTTTGTCAGCGCTCTTAGCACCGTCTTAGCCTCAGGTTTTAGGAGTTTGTTTTGAAACAATGCTTTAGGTTTAGAGTTTTTTTTAGAGAGTGCTTTACGTTGTAATGGATTAATTATATGAATTACAAAAACTTTTTGCACGATTATTACAAAGTAATGGCAAAAGATAGTTTGCCCTTCACCGTCTGTAGATTTCATTTTCAAACAGAAGAGTGGATTCTGTTGATTGTTAGTCAGTGTAGACTCATTTATAAAGCACTTGTGCTAACAAAGCAGTCTACTGGTGCTAATAGCTCACTCTAGAGTAAATGAATACTGGGGAACAATCCAATGATCTACTAACATACAAAGGTGCCTAATGAAGAAAATGATCAAATACTAAAATCTTTAATGTGTTAATCATAGTTTTCAGTGATCAACTGAAGTTTTCATGCTTTTGTTACCATTTTAGCTTCTAATTTACATCTTTGTATTATATAGTGTTTTTCATTGCACGTATTCTTTAATATACTATATATATTAATACATTTAACATCTGCCACCAAAATGTATTGTGTGTATCCAGCCTAAAGATTAAAGGTAGCTCAATTTCCTACCTCAGAAAGTATTAACAAAGCTTTTAATTTGAATGTGAGTTTCTTCTTCTCCTCCTTTGTTGGTGTTTTACTACATTCATAATTCATTGCCCTCACAAACTGTCGCTGCCCTCTGCAGCTGGCAGAAATGTATATTACATAAATCCCTGCTCAGATTCAGCAGGTATGTCCTCCAGCACATAAAACACAGTCAACGCACAGACAAAACATTACTCAACAGCGCCACTAGTGAGTGTGCAAGTGTTTCCTGAACACACTTGCGTTAATGCTTATCTGGATGATTATTTTGATTGTATATATATTTGTATGCTTGAATCATGAGAGTGAGTGTTGAAGCCCGTTTAACCTGCGCTCATGTCTCCTCCGCAGAACCGCATGCACGAGTCACTGAAGCTCTTTGACTCCATCTGTAACAACAAGTGGTTTAAGGACACCTCCATCATCCTCTTCCTCAACAAGATGGACCTCTTTGAAAGCAAGATCAGCAAGTCGCCACTGTCCATCTGCTTCCCTGAATATACCGGTACATACCCATGTACTTTAGAGTACAAGTTCATAATACATTCTGTTTATTTATGTGGACACAAGCAGTCACTGTAGGACTGATTGTATGTTGCTTCAGATTAAATAGGGTCTTTGTGCTCATTGTGATCTGTGATTACACGCCACATATAATTTTACATGCCCTCTCTCAAACTCACATAGTCTAACAGTTCTACATTTTACCCAAATAGAAACCTGAACAGCCTGGTGCAGTTTGTGTTAAAGATGCAATGCACGTTTAAATAACTGCACCATCAAAATTTGAAGCAGCGTTTGTCAAATTCTCCCAACACAGCTGCTTGAGATGCATCATGTCCCAGCTAGATGTCAGTTTCAATTTGCTGTCCCTTTCAAATTCTAGTCATAAACACCTTTAAACTCCTTAATTGTGAACAAGGCTACAGTAATGCCTTATTCTTATGAGGAAACCCCAGGAGAAAAACAAGGGGTAAACAATGTGAAGAATACAATGAACGGAGAGAGGGGGGACAAATGAACAGAATGGGCAGAGATGATTGTATGCAACAGAGAAGAGACGATCAACTCAGACTCCAGAACAAAACAAAGATGAGAGTCAAATAAATAAAAAAAGGGGTGAAGCAGTGAATAAAATCCCGAGTGCCACTGGGAGTCCAAACAAGAGCGAGACAAGAGGAAATGAGAGACGAGACAACGTAGGGGGAAAACAACAGAACGTGAGACAGACAGCATGTGTGAAAGTGTGAGAAAATGAGGAAAAAAAAAAAAATCAAAGCAAGACTGTGGGAAAGCAAGATGAAGAGAGACCAAAACAGCGAGACTGTGAGAAAGAGAGAATTAGAATTCCAAACCTGTTTCCTCTCCTCTTCTCCTCCCCCCTCTCCCCCTCCTCCTCTTCATCCTTTTTACATGGCAGGACTCCGTGCCTGTTCTGATGAAGTTGCAGCTGAAGCAGACAGACAAACCACAGTGTTCCTAATGGCTGAGAGCCAGAGAGATGTTAGTGACACTTAGCCCAAAAGTGACTCCAATCACCGAGATCTGCTTTCCAAAAGGCATTATAACAAATCAAAGCTCTTGATTAAATCCACTGCATGACAAACTCTTTATTACAAGCAGAACTAACTCTCACAGATAATAATGGACTTGAACCAAAAGGGCGTAGAGTAGATTTGGCACTTTTGTAAAAATTAATCAATATACAGTATGAATAATGGTTCCATTCTTTTGGCTCAAACACCTCTTACCTGTCACAGTCTTGAACTGTTGCTGTTTAAAGACTGATGATGCATTGGCAATATTCAGAAACAGGAAGACTTTGCCAACAATAACAAGACATACATTTTCCATCACATCTCATTTGTCAGTCTGAAATCACCTTTTCATTTTGTCTGGAAAAAAAAAAAAATTGCCCATGTATCACATTTATTACAGCTTGGCTAGCAGTAAGCGTAGTAGAGTACACCTCAGCAGAATGCGTGCTGAGCAAGAGAGTCAAAGGTCATGTTTTCAGAAAATATGAGAAAATAGTGCTGATACAGAATGTGGGACAGCTCACTGATAAAAGAAAAAAAAAAAGGTTCCAATGACAAGTAAGTTCATCCCACTTTCAAGCCTTCACTCAACACCAAATTAATGTCATCTCTCTGTCTCTTTCCGCAGGCCCAAACACTTACTTGGAGGGAATAGCCTACATTAAGTCTCAGTACGAGAGCAAGAACAAGTCCCCCAACAAAGAAGTCTACTCCCATTCGACCTGCGCCACAGACACCAACAACATCCAGTTTGTGTTCGATGCTGTCACTGATGTCATCATAGCAAATAACCTGCGGGGGTGTGGCCTGTACTGATAATGCTGTTAAATGTTAGCCAATAGATGAAAGGTGTTTATTTACCGACATGGTATGGCCCATGTCTGTGATGTCATCATACGATAGCCAGTCCAATGTGGGCTCCGCACTTGCAATGTCATCATACGGCTGGCTGTTAGTCCAACTTGACTCGTAATTAATGAATTCATTGGTTGATTGGTTGGTTGGTTGAGACTTCTTTGAATCCTTTTTGTCTTTTTCACTTCCTCCTGTCTAAAGAAGAATCAGCAGCACGTCGCGGTAACACTGTACTTTGTGTGTGCCTGAACTTCAATCTGTTGCTGCAGAAATTATGCACAGTATCTACAATGTTGCCTTTATTCTCCTCCTGAAAAGCCAACTCTTCAGGGATATAAGGTTCCTATATAAGATTTAAATGTACATACAGTAGTGCCTTACTCATAGAACTAGTGGAGACTCACTCTTCTACCTGGTAGTGTTTCTAATTTTTTTTTTTTTTTAATTTAATTTTAGTCGTCACTCTTTTTACGCCTTACAGTAGATGAATGCCTCAGTCACATGAAGTGCTGATGTAAAAATAACTAAAAATAGTTGAATCAGGGTCAAGTTGAATTCACTCCGTTTAGGTCAAACAGATGTTTTCTTCAGATTTAATTATGTTATTATGTTTGAGACATTAAACATGTTGACAAGATTATGTCTTGTACTGCCAAGAAGAATTTGAAAGAAAATGTGAAATCATAAGCAAAAGAACAGCATTTCTGTGATTTAAATAGGACATGTAATGGGGCAGTCTAGTAGTTAATGAGCAAACCATATAACTGCAACGTCCCCAATTTAATTTGGGCCAAGTACCTTTATTGCATCCCCCTCCTCCCCCACCACCTCCACCCTTCTCTCTCTCTACCCATGTTTCAGCGAAATAGCTTTTGCACACACATCCTTCATTACTTTGTATATGTTTTGTTATTGATTTTGTTTTGTTTTCTGATGACTGTCCTGCTCTGATGTATGCACAGTGACTGTTGCACTTACCCATGACCTTTTAACTGTGTGGCTTCCAAATCACTAATATTAAATACATTCATCGATAAGACATTATGAACTAAATCATCATAAATAAATACAGAAAAAATAGAATAATTTTGAAATGATTCAATAAACTCATTATTTTTGAAATGCGTATTATTTTCTCAGTAACAGAATTAGTTAGGGAGTTAATATTCATACGGTAGCAGCTGGTGAGTTGAGGCGGGCATCATGTGATTGGCTGATGAATGAGGGCAGAGAATCATAATGTAATTTTAAGTAATTTGACATTTTATCAGTTTGTGTATTTTTTCAGTATTTATTCACATGATTGTTTAGTTCATAATGTCTTTATTCATTTAATATTGGTGGTTTGAGGCCCATGTTAAACAGCATGATGCCTTGCTAAACATAATGATTCAACAACTAGTTAATAAAAAGGACCAGTTAATAAACTAGTTAGAGAAACAGAAAACAGCCTCGTGTCAGCTTCAATACAGCAAAGCCTCGCTCATTTAAAACCTGGTAATCCCAATTATGAAACATGACTGTTGTCCCATATTCTTCAGTTTCACATTTCACTGAACATTTTACTGAATTTTGATTGTATGAATTCAGATTTAAAATCTGCAGTAAGTCCAACTTAAAGCTCCTCTGTGTAGGAGTAGAACATTATTTTTGCTCTCCTAGTTGTAGTATCACTAGGTGTGTTTCCATCCACCTGTTTTGTTTTTTCAATTTGTGCATAAAAAAAAAAAACCTCCCTGAAAAAAAATCTCAAAATATCACAAAAAAGTTTTTACACTTGGTTGAAGTGGAAAAGATGTCGAATCAATAAAAGCAGCAAAATGCGATAAAGTGTGATGGAAACAGATTTAGCGAATAAATCATGACGTACTTGAAGCGTGTGACTTAAATTTCCACTTACATTTCCGCTCCACTGAAAAGACGCAAACATCAAATCTGTGTGAAGCAATAAGGAGACTAATGCTCCCTGAATTAATACATCAAACAAATATTTCATATTTCCATCATGTTTTCCATAATTCCGTAATTTCCATAATGTCATCTTGTTGCGCCCTCTTCTCCTGATGATGATGAAATGGTTTAATGGCCACCAGCTGTGTATTTTGATGAACCAACTCCAAATATTTGCATAAGTAGTTGATGGAAATGTATTAATTGGAAATTTCTCTTGCAGATACTCTGGAAATTCAGATAGTATTGTGCTAAATTGGATGGAAACCGAGCTGCTGTAGCAACCAGCCGCTATGAATAAATTGACTCAAGGCAACACGTAGGTTACGTCTATTTTCACCAGGATTGTTTCATTTTTCATCAAATATGCCCTCAGAATGAATTGAAAGATGCTTTAATTACCCATAGTTCCACAGATACGTACTTAAGAAGATGATACATTTATATGGAAAAGTAATTAGTAGAAATGTTTGATGTCATTTAACACCATTAAGTGTAGTTGTGGTCATTAGCAGTTCAGTCATTTAGTTTAATACTGTACAGCATCAGTCTCGGTTTGCGCAATGGTTCCTTTCATGGTTTCTCTGGAAACTACCCAGCAGGCCTTCATACAGCAGAACTAAGATATGCTTGTTTCCATGTTGCATAGAAATAGTTTCATTTGTGTCATTATTGCAAAGCCTCAGTGCATATTCATGTTAGCCTAACCTTTTAGCCTCGGGGAAGCATTGGTTATTTTTGTTCTAATAGAAAAATGTAATTGAAATTGTACTTTGGATGGAATTTAAATGTATAGTTAGCGTGGAGTTTGCTCTTAATGCTAGAAGGGCGCTGCCATCGTCTTTCATCCCTGCAGAAGTCACCTCTAGTCTTATTTTTGGATTGATTTTCCAGGCTCTCATGTTGCAGCACGCATGGGTTCACTATAAAATCACTTTACACGAAAAAGCTACAAGAGTTAGTGTGCTGACTCAACCAGACAATTCCCAGATAATGCTTCAATGGAAACATTGATTTTTTATGGGGCCCTGGAGCCGCATCCATTGTAATATCTCAATTGTCCACCGTTCTGCCTTCACAAGGCAGAGGTGAGCTTTGAAAGATTGTATGGTGGTGAGAACATACGGTCCTCTGGGATTAAAATGTCAACCTTGTGGCTATTGTTTTAGCCCCGATGTTTTTCCTTTCTGCTGAGTGAGTACCACTTCCTGGTTTTTTTTGGTAGACGTCCCAGAGCTGCCGTAGGATTGAGTTTCAATGTACTGCACAGTTTAGCTGAAATGAAAAGTGATGTGTGAAATTCGTGGGACCAGTTCAAACTTCAGCCTTAACGTTTAGAGTTTATTGCAAGGAAAAATACTGTATTATTAGCTTTATAAGGAACAGTTTACAGCATCACTTACAAACTGAGCTTTGTTTCTCTGGGACTTCAGTTGAATTGCTGGAGCTGAGTGTGTTTACAGCTCTACTGGTATGAGCTCTCCCAGAGGTAGACAGCTTCTTTATTTATTTATGAGCAGGGCATCTGCTTTATTCCACTCTTCCCTCCAAACTCAAACAGGACAGGCGTTTCTCCACCCTCTGCTCAAAGCTTTTTTTTTCTTTTTTTTTTTTTTAACAGGTAGATGACGTCTTCAGCTACCACATCTGTGCCAACTTTTCCTAATTAGAGACAGAGAGCTGCCTTAGGTTGTTGATCAGCCTGTTTTGTGTGTGTGTGTGTGTGTTTCTGTCTGTGTATCTTGTGTGTGTGTGTATGTGTGTTTTCAGATTGTATATACTTACCTACATGTGTGTCTGTTGATAGTACAGGAAAGGTCAGTGTGCGCATACGTACGTGTTTATGAGCTTGTGTATGTGTTGTGTGAGAGCCAACGTCAGCCCATGGGTGTTGTAGTGGAGTCAGTATCTGTGGATTAATTACCCACAAGGCACCTTTCTACCCTTTCCACACACACAGGCCCTCGACACTCAGTCACACACACACACACATGCACCGAGGACACAAACACACCCATGGGACTTCAAAATGTCACAACACCGTGCTTGCCGGTGCCAAATAATACCACCGTATCCAACCAAAGAGCCTCATGTTTTTTTTTTGGTTCTTTTGCCAAACATGAAGCCTGCTGCTGAAGGCTTTTAGTTTATAATCATCTCTTCCGACTAATTAAATTTCTAACATGATGTGAAAGTATCTTGCTGCCCTAGTTGTAAGCTTGTTGTCAGGAAATGCATCGCCTTTTGAGATATGACTAGAGATATACACTTAACATCAGAAGTGTGTCCTTAAACATTGTAAAAAACATGTCCACATAAAAGTTGAAAGCAGTTTTGTTGTTTCTATTAATTCACTTCTTTACCTCACTTCTCATTTCCCTCCTTTACTAAGAACATATCAAAGTATGTGTGTGTCCGCTTTTGTTTGTAATTTGGATAGAAGCCAAATGAATATTTTACATTTACATTCTGAAAACAACAACAACAGGCTGATTTTTTTGCGCAAAATAGTTTCACTTTTGCACTAAAATCATGCCCTCGTGCAGGATTCTCTGTCCGCCTGTATGCTCGGCTCGGTCAAAGCGCACTTGCACGTGTTTGCTTCAGTATTTGTTGTATGAATAATTTTGTTTAGCGTCATGCTCGCTTCATGCGGAGTGAGACGCCCATTTAGACTTTGCTGTTATAATTAAACAAAGACATTTCTCGCCTAAATAATTTTTGATACGTCCCTGTTTGAATGCCTGAGAGCCTAGAGAGCAGCCAGCGGTAGACATGAGCTGTGGAACAATAGGCTGGTAAAAAATTTCCATCCACAGTAAGTTAGCAGGCTCTAATTCACATTCAGATGAAAGGAAATGCCTACATTTGTATTTGCCCTGAGGGTGGCCATGGCAGCATACTGTTGTAGCTTTGTAGTCTTCCAACTTCTTTCATGCCTGTGTTAACCTCAGGCAGCGCACAGAGCGGGATGTATCCGTGTTTCTGCTATACAGATTCTTCAGTGGCATGCTGAATAACTCTCCCTGAATTTATCTGGAACATCACACTTCACTATAGCCCACCACTATGTTACAAGAGAAGACTCACTGAATTTAAAAGACCAACTGTGTTTTTGCATATTTGAATCAATTTACCACAAATCACATATACAGCACTTAAAACAATCTACATTTTGTTTCAAATTGTGTTTTTCTTTCCTTTCAGTCGGCATTTGGTTTCAATTCATTTTTATAGAATTTAAAATAAACTTGTGAAAACTTGAAACTAATCCAGCATGTTAACATCATCTGTTTACGGTTGTGTGGAAATCCAGTTGAATGAAAACAAGTGGAAGCCTGGAAAAAAAAGATTAAAGGTCAGGTCACTCCAGCAAAATTCATCCTCATATCTTTGCAGAAATAAATATGTGGCTGTAGAAGCGTGGTGACATTGGGCCTAATCATAGGGCCGCTTGGTAAACTACTGTAGCAGTGTAGCTACCATGCTAGCCAACCACGCTAATGCTACTTAGTCAAGTTCTCCAAGTTTCTTTCTGTTTTTTTCTTTACTGTGCTGTTCAGTCCCCATGTGGCATTTTATTCTCAGGATCATTTAATACAATGAAGAGTTTCTGTTTTGTTAAGACAAAAAAAAAAAGTATTAAAAAAAGTACATGGTGGAAAAAAAGCTCCCCGAGCGAACAGGCTTGTTAAATATTTGTTAGTGAGCTAGTTAGCTTAGTTAAAGGGAAAGTTTATCGTGTTACCATTGACTCTTGTGAACAGAGGAGGTTAAATGAAAGTGATAAGCTACAATAACTTCCTCTGTTTTGGACTCTCCATTCCCTCAAAGGTCAGTCCTGCTACTCTCTATCAGTCAACAGCTCAAATTTGTGTATCAAAGCTCTCTGAAGTCGATCTCTGCACCACACATTTGTGCAGATTGATTAAACTTTGCGAGCTAAACGACTGAAATGAAACACAACAGCACACTCTGACAAACTGTAATGTAAAGCACAATACCAGTCTAAAGTTTGACACACTTTCTCATTCAAGGGAAGGGAAAGTCTGTCCAAACTTTTTACTGCTGTTGTATATGTGATGTGCAGTAAATTGACCAAAACAAGCCCGCCGTGCAATTAAAAGTAACTGTGAAACTTTTCTTTAACGTAGGGGTTAGACTCTGCAGTGATATAAAACCTATAAATACAAATTGGAACACAATAAAGGGGAGCAGTTTGATAAAGCACACAACTTGTATTACGTACTCGGTGGATTGAACTGGGTTTCATCATTTCATTGACAGACACATAAAACGAGAACGATACAGTCCTTCACGAGCCAAAAAATGTCTCACATCACGTAGGATCTCTGTTATTGACACCTTAACTTCTTCTCTTTCTCTCTCTCTCTCTCTCTCTCTCTCTCGGTGTGTGTGTGTGTGTGTGTGTGTGTGTGTGTGTGTGTGTGTACATCTCTGTCAGCCTCTCTCTGCATCACTAAAGCTCTAAAGCTATTAGTGGTTTATAAGGTGAGGAGGGGATTGATGCTTCCGCAGAGAAGAAGTATGGTCAGATGACATCTGTGTGTGTGTGTGTGTGTGTGTGTATGCTTGAACATTTAAATGTGTGTGTTTGTGCCCGCATGCTCACTTTTCAAAAACCTGTCCCAACTCCTGATGAATTACTAATAAACCCCAAACAACCAGCAAGCAAATGACATCAGCAGGCAAGGCAGAGAGGATCATGGGTAAAGTAGTTTATGTCCAGATTCAGTCCTAGTCATAAATAAAGGATTCCCGTAAGCTCCTGTGAAGAAGAGATTTGTGGGTGATATAGTCTGAGGCCACGCTAGAGGAGGCTTATGGGTAACTTTTTGTGTGGCTGGCTCTGGTGTGGATAATACAATCAGTGGTGCATTCAGGTAACAAAGGTCTTAGTTCACACAGGCAGCAGGTGGTGGTACAATAGAAATGTTAGCACCTTGTGCCAACAGTTGTTGAAATATCACAGCAGCAGCCAAATGAAAAACTATGAATTTCGATCCCCATGTTTAGTGCCATTTTTCTCATGTTAGATTGAAATGAGCTCTGGTTGTGTCTTTCTGCTGACTTATTCATGCTTCACATTTAGAAGTAGGGTGTTGTTTGTATTTGCTTTTGGATTGTCTTGTATTCTGTTCAGTTTTATTTTTTACTCGACCTTACCGACAGGTGAATATTAGCACTTAAGCCTCTGCAGTCAGAGAAACCCCGCTCCACCGCTGGACCGGGAGAGGATTGAGAGAGCCGCAGGGCACGACTGTAACGAACTTGTGTAAGAATGAAGGAGGCAGAGTATAAACTTGTAAACGTCCTCGCGCTCATCATACATTCTATCCTTCCTGCTTACCGCTGCAACTTTTTTTAGCCTTCAGACCCTCAGCATCCACATCATTTATCTACTCTGTTCAAACAGATGCCTGTGTCAATACCAACCAGCAAAATCTACAAACCTGTGTATGTATTTGCGCGTTCATGTGTGTGTGCGTGTGTGTGTGTGTGTGCGCGCGTGTGCGTGCGTGTGTGTGCGAGTGCTGTATTTTACTGAGCACTGTAAGTAAAATGTATCTGCTGTATCTCCCTCACTGCTGTGATAATTTATTGAAAGTTGTATTTATACATAAAAGAAATGATAATAAAGCACCACATGAGTAACTTCATATGTGTGATTATTTCCTCTGGCCTTATTATTTTGTCTGCCTTAACTTTTCTTCACCCTTCTTTCTCTCTTCCTATTTTTTTTCTCTCAGTGTTTTCCTGAAATAATATTATTTATTGGAAATTTTGGAGAAAATTTCCTCAACCCGCCCACATGTTAAACTAATGCTGTTTATTGGTATATGTGTGAGACCGAGAAAATATTCCTCTCAGTATTTGTTATAGCATAATATGCATGAAGAATGCTTCACTTAATTTAATTAAAAGGTGCACAGCCAATAATTATGCAAAATACATTTAATCTTCTCCTCACTCCTCTACCAAAGTTGTAATAGGAAACATGTTTAGAGAGAGAGGCGTGTCATTCTCTTTCTCTCTGTCACTCTCTCTCACAGTGTAGTAAAACTCTCTGCAATCCCTTTCTTCCTTCTCCCCCCTCTTCTTCCTCCTTCCTCCGCAGAATCGCATGCACGAGTCTCTGATGCTGTTCGATTCGATCTGCAACAACAAGTTCTTCATAGACACCTCTATCATCCTCTTCCTCAACAAGAAGGATCTGTTTGCAGAGAAGATCAAGAAGTCTGCACTCAGCATCTGTTTCCCCGAGTACACAGGTAAAAAAAAAAAAAAAAGGAATAGTCGATTTTCCTGAGATCACAAAACATGTAAGCGGCAACAAAACTTGACAGGTGTGCAAAATCAATTTCTTTGAGGAAAAAAAAAGGGGGGGGGGGGGGGCTGTGAACTGGTGAAACTGAATCCAATTACAGAGGATGGAAACAGAGCCTGAAATACCATGAATTGACTGATCAAGTAGACTCACATTGGATAGGGTACCAAATGAGAAAAACAAGACAAAAACACAGCCGTGTTGTTATTTAGCTTCACCCACATTACTGAGAAAAGAGGTTTACAGGACTCTTCATCTTCAAACTAGTGCGAAAGAGAACAATTGATACATAAAAGTCCTTTTTAAGATCTTGAAACAAGTTCTAAACCTTGAAACCTGAAAGCCAATATAAAGATGCAGATACTGAGGTGATACTGTGTGAGGCAGGAGTAGGTGGAGGAACGCCAGCTTAAATGAGATGAAATAAAGGTATGAATGACTACCAGCTGTCTAATCTTAGTGTGATTTCCAGATGTGCGATGGCTCCCATGTTTCTGGATGCTGTTTAACTGTTGCCTGATGCTGTAGATTAGTTGGTTTGAACTGAATCGTGCCTTTTGGAGCTGCAAAGACCTGACGTGACATTCACTGTCACGGAGTCGTAAACCATCCTGAGAAATGCGGCCCTTGTTTACAGCGTGGAGTCAGTTTGAATTATCCATTGTTAGCAGGAGAGATAGCTGAAACAAAATAACCAAATGTCCAACGTGAAGAACTGTGTAACCTCAGTTTGAAAAGAACTATATACATGAAGATTTACTTGAGCGTGCTGTGAGGATTGCAGAGAGGAAGTGAGAGGAGATACTGATAAACAGAGAGAGGGGAGGAGGGAGGGGGGGGGTGTGGAGGTGAGAGTCAGATGTGGCCGTGGCAGCGAAAAGGAAGGGATTGAGAGTCAGAGAGAGCAGGAGAAAGTCACGCTTGGTCAGCCATGAGGAGGGAAGAGAGGAGACGGCAAGCGAGAGCTGTCTCCTGCCCTCTCCACGCACACGCAGCTCTCTGAGCCCATCCTGCTCTTTTCTGTCTCTCATGCTTTACTTACTTTCCTCTAACTGCCTTGATAATCACAGTAAGTCTATCTGACATGTTCCACATCTTCCCCCCCCCCCCCCGCTTCCCTCGTCACATCCTCTCCTACCTTCCCATGAGAAGCCTCTCAGAATGTTTTCAAACCCACGCTCCTTTGCCACAGAAGTAAACCGTTCACTGTAGGGAAAGAACATGCAGTATTGAAGATAATGAGTCAGAACGAACTGAAGAACGTGTCGTTCGGAGTGGATTCTAAAGGGCTACTCCGGGAATTTACTATTGCACTTCTATAAAGTTAGTGTAATTGTGAGCTACAGATTTTTTTGTAAATGAAAAACTCTATAAACTCTTCAAACTCTACACCCCCACTTTTCTCCACCAGATCCACAGATGACATTATACAACTGATTTCACAGGCTGAATATGAACCCACACAGTGTTGGAGCCAGGATTATGGACCTAGACTTGATCCTGTTGACAGCTTTCAGTCTCTTCAGTTGCTGAGATAAAGTTAGCAAACGTTATAGTTTCACAGACTGACAGGACAAGCTGCTGCTCTGCTCTGAGGTCTCGCTAAAATGATGACTTAAAATATTGATGTGATGCTCTGTGAATTATGACGTTAACTGTCAGATCGGTACTCAACTGCTGTCTATCTAGAACAACGAGGTGTGCAGTCAGCTAACACTAGAACATCTTTGTACAGACGGTCGTTGGCAATAGCGGATAAAATTTGAAAAAATGAGGCTAACGGCTCTGATTCTGGCCTCATCATAGCAGGAAAAGCACAGGTGCTGCTAATACCATTAAGGATGGCTCTGGTTCATTTAGGTGTCCCAGTAAGCAAAGTCAGTGAGCCAGCATGCGTAATACAAGGGCCCCGAAACCTGCACACATAACTGAAATGTAGCCATGACTCATGTTATCAATAACACCTGTGCTGTTCCTGGTATGACTTGTCAAAATGTCAATGAAATGACTAATATCTCTGCTGATGTCCAGATGTTGTCCTGTGTGGGGAAGTAGCTTAAATTACTTAGCATGTATAGCTGTATTTTTCACCAAGGAGCGTCCTCGTCGCTTCCTCTCATGTGGTCGTGACATGAACTGTTTGGACAGCGTGAGACCGAGACACGAGACACCTGAAAGCTGGTGTCGAATCAATGAAAGCTGGTGTCAAATCAGAGCAGCGGCTGTATGAACATCTTATCATGTGTCTTCTCTCTCTAGGACCCAACACCTACGAGGACGCAGCAGCTTACATCCAAGCACAATTCGAGAGCAAGAACCGCTCTCCAAATAAGGAAATCTACTGTCACATGACCTGCGCCACAGATACAGGAAACATCCAGGTGGTGTTCGACGCCGTGACCGACATCATCATCGCCAACAACCTCCGAGGGTGTGGCTTGTACTGAGCATGCCCCTTAATGTCCTCTCCCTTGTTCCCTCCTCTCCCGTCCTGACCCCCCACCCCCCTCCCTCAACCCCACCCCCCTCTTCCTCCTTCCTATTCCTCTGACACTGCTGTGGAAATGACGATGGTGATGATGACGATGATGATGATTCTGCTGATTATTTAAAGAAAAAAAGAAAAATGCAACTAGGTACATATTAATAATGAGGATAATTTAAAAAATAATAGGCATACGTATATATAAATATATATATATAATGTTTTTAGTTATTGTCTCTTCTCCTCTCGCTCCAACGTCCCCCCCACCCCGATGCTGTTTGGCCTGTCGCCAAGTAAACAAATTTGTTTTAGTACGAAACACGAAAACCCTGCAGCCTTGAAAACTTCTTGAACAAAGTCGATGAAAGCTTCCATTCCCCCGATCTCCTCTTTTTCTTTCTCAGCCGTGTCTTCTGTTGTTAACAAAAACAAAACCTGTACTTATTTTTTTTTTGCGTTTTTTTTTTGTTGTTGTTATTACTATGAATATGACTTCTGTTTTATTTTTGTTGATTGTGTGTATATTTATTACATGAGTATCAGTCTGTACACTGATTTTTATTCACATTTTGCCTCACCTGACACCTTTTATTTGTGTATTATTTTGTTAGGTTTTTTTTTTTTTTTGCTATAGTAGTGTTTATGTAATAACAATTTTTGCAGAAATATGTGAAAATGTCGATAGCACTAAAAAAAAAAAATTAAAAAAACACCAGACAGGTCGGCCAAAACCTTAAAAAACTCTCCAGACCTGCTGAAACTGACAACACAGATTTTAACATTAGTCTTTTGTTTACATTAGCCAAGACATTTTGAAGATGTTTGTTGTCAATTTCTTTTTTTTTTTCTTTCTTTTTTTTTTTTTTTTTTCAATTAACTTGTATCATTTTACTCCCTACAACCGAGACCCGCTTTTCATCGACAGGAAGTCAGGCTTCCTGTTCCCAAACCTGGCCTTAGCCGTTAGCCAGCCATCGGTCATGGCCGAGCGTGAGAGCCAATAGGAAATGTGCTAAATGTCCTATCAGTACCATGTAAGAGAGGTACTGTACTGTAGATAGCTACGCTTTTAGAAGCAAGTACACAACATTATAACTCTACCTTCCTCACTGTTTATAACCTCTACTAACATTCTCCATGTAAGGAAATTCACTCCTGGTTTGATAATGGTTGATTAATTTATTAATTTATTTATTGATTGATCGCCTGTCCTACGCATACCTACCTGTCTCTCTCTTTCTCTCTCTTCATTTACACACCACCACCATGCCTTTACTTCTTTCACCTCCATCCATTTCTCATTTTTCTTTTTTTTTGCCTTCTTTTTGCATGGCGCTGTGGCGTCTTGAGTTAGGCGGGGGATGGGGGGGGTTCAGAAGTTGTCGTAGAGGGTCAAAGGGCCCCTCCTTTCTTGCCAACCCTTCTCTCCCTCCCTCCCTCTTCTCCTCTTTCTCCTAAAGCCCAGACACAGATAGCATGAGATATTCAAGCCTTTGTATAAAGAGACCAGTTAATTCATAAAACTGAAAAAAAAAGCTTCACATAGATACTGTTCAGATAATAATTTAAAAATACTTTGAATAAAAATTGCAAAAAGATGAATAAAAAGAAAGGGAAAAAAAAATACAACAAAGAAAAGAAAGAGCCAACAGCTAGGAAGACAGAGGGCAGCAACTTGAAGGAGAGAGATGATTGGTTCCTCAAGGGGATGGAGCGGAGTCATATTTAAAGAAGCGTGAGAATCAGTTTTGAAGGTTGAAAGGTCATGTGCTGTTTGGAAAGACAAAGTGTAGATTTCGGGATTCTCGCAGTGACATGTAGAATTCAAACAAAAGGATACAAAAAAAAAAAATCTACACCTGTTCCTACAATAATAAAGCCAATGAAATGAACATGGGTATTACTACAATATTGACAACAACCATGATCAACTACGACGATCCTGTAATATTCTCAAAAGATAATCTTTCTTGTGCTTTGTAGCTACAGAACTTTTTTTTTTTTCTCTTTATCTCTCTTTTTTAAATAAAAAAAAAGATGTTTTGCAAAGGGTTCCAGTTTGACAGCAAGCCGATTTGGAGCCGCGACGATCTCAGACCGACCCGTGTTGTTGTAATGCTCTGAACTGTGCCCCGCCCCCCCCCACCCCCTCTCCTTTTACCGTTTTGCCTGTTTCCCTGCATTAGAACCGTGTCCTCACTTTAGCCTGACTCAGAACGATTAAATATAATATTATAACAATATCTATTTTTTATTATTTCAGGAAAGAAAAAAAAAACAAACCACTTTTTTTGGGGAGAGCACGTTTCTCGCTGCGTCCGCTAGTTAGGGACGCCGCATGTTCACACATCAACGCTGTAAAAAGTCAAGCTCCTTTCTTCTTCTTCTTCTTCTTCTTCTTCTACTCTGTCTCTTTTCAGTTTGACACACACCTTCCGGGTCTACAATGAAAAGCACAGTTCTCACGTCACACACACACACACACACTTGCTCGCACTCACACACACACACACACACACACACACACACACAATAAGTAGATTTGGAAATTTGTTATCTATTCATACCTAATCTATGTTACCCCTCATTGATCTATCTATCATCTATCTATCTAGACCTCTCTTTCTCGCCTTCTTGATTTCTAGTTTTTAAAAGAGAAAACAACTGTGTATAATGACATGATATACCTGTTTTTTGGCATTCTGTTCCCGTTACCTTCATTATTCTTTTTTTTACCTCCTCTATGTTCTGTTCTTTACCCAGTGAATGCTTTTTTCTGTGCAGCTTTTTTTCTCTCTCTCTCTCTCTCCCCCTCTACTCCTCTTTAGTGAATGGTTGTTATTTCATGTGGGATGTCCGTGCTGGAAAAACCAATCGAATGTAGTGTTTACATTAAAAAGCCACTGTTTTCATGACTACAAAAAAAAAGCAACCTTTTCTTGTGTCCGAGTCTTTCAGTATCACCGTGTGTCTGTTGCTTTCCTTTCCCTTTCAGATTCAAGGAAACTCCTCCCTGTTGGTTTCAGTCAGGTTGAATGTTCGGAATATTTCAGAGCAGATATTCTTGAGAAATACAGTATGATCGTAATTGATTCTTCATTTAGACGCTGTTGAGGTTGAAACCAGGAAATGAAACAGATAAGTTCTCTAAAACGTGACTTTTCTGAGTAGATAACGGTGTCACAAATTCTATATTTAATGAGGACACCTGGTGAAATCGTTTGACAGCAAGCCAGCACCGAAATTTCAATAACACCCGAGTTGCCAGCATGAAACCCTCTCAACAATTGGAAATGAGGTCGGTATCATGGCTGAAACAAAACAAGCTTCAGGATTATTGTTGGTACACGCTGTCACCTTATGAGACGGTGATGATCATTTGTAATTGCATTTTAATAAGCTCTCGCTGTTTACAGCTGGGCGTCCAGCAGCAGGCAACCTGATCCTTCTGCAGTCACAGAGGGAGAAAATTAATTACCTCAGGAGACAGGACTCCAGTGGAGTTTCTGAAATATAGCAGGATGACCCAAGTAACTTTGCAGCGTCCACTATTTAATCTCCAGACACTTGATCATAGGTAATACAGCCCATTGTTTTACTTTTTGATTTACTTTTCAAAGTGTAAATATCACATTTTCCTTTACAATGATTGATTATTTGACAAAAGTCACATGGAATATAATGGGATTCAATGAGACCAGGAGGTTTAACTGAACAGATTGATGTACAGTCATGGTGACTGTGTGGGGGAGAACCAGGACCAAAGTAACACTTTTCAGATAAACATCATTTTAAAGGATAACATTGCAGACAGAAACCAATTTTTGTTGTGATCAATAAGTCACGTGTGTGTTAAACCTCATTTGCTTCTATACTGAAAAACTCTGACATGGCAAAGTTCAGGATGTGTTAAAATACTAAATAATCTGTCAAATGATCATGACTCTGACTCATTAAACAATAAACAACTTGTCATTCTTGAGTGAATTTACTTACTGTGATCAAAAACAGCTTTTCAGGTAAAACTCTGAAAGTATCACATATTCAAGCTATTTTTGCAGTTCTGTTAAGTGTTGTGTGTTGTATGTGCTGACACAGGTATGTCAGACTTGTAGGGGCTTGGAGAAAATTGCTGTGTTACTTTTGACCTGGTTCTCCCCTACATTAAAACTAGCATCATTCCTGGCAGTAGGGTAAGGCTGCAATAACACTAGTCTCAGCTACCAATCATCAACAGTGCAACAGTCAGGCAGCAGTATGAGCTGGCAGACAACCAGGCAGGTTTTTATCCAGGCTGGTGGCGTGACTCTACGGATGGCGAAGTCAGACGGTCTGTCTGTTGAATGAATTGCCATAAAATTTTAGCAGACATTCATGGTTCCTAGAAAATGTGTCCTTTGACTCTGGCAAATTCCTCCAGCGCCAACATGAGATTGAGATTTGCAGTTGTTTTTTTTTTAAGTGTCTCAGCAACTATTAAATGGATTGCCATGAAATCTGTTTCACACATTTATGTCCCACTCGGATGCATTGTAATCACTTTGCTGATAACTTTTCACATAGTGCCTCCATTAGCTCAAAATGTCAGTTTTTCCAATGCTTTGGTTTATGATCAATTTCCTGCAAAACTAATATCCCCATCAACCTGAGCTGTACTTTGTGTTTAGTGCTAATTTTTGAATGTTAACATGGCGAATGGGAACGCTCCAGCACCTGAAGAATTACTGCACATGGTTGGTGCCCTGGTTCGAGTCTGGCATGGGACCTTTGTTTCATGTCATACTCATCTCTCTCTCCCCTTGTTTCCTGTCGGCCACTTTGCCAGTAACTGTCCAATAAAGGCAAAAAGTGCCCCCCCAAAAAAAATCTTTAAAAAAAGAAAGAAAGAAACACATGCTAAACAATGATGGTAAACATTATACCTGCTGAACATCAGCATGTTAGCGCTGTCAGAGTTGGCATGTCAGCATGCTGACATTAGCTCAAAGCAGTACAGCCTCACAGAGCTGCTGGACTAACAAGTCCCCAGTCTAACAATTAACTCTGAGACATTGTTTTGGAAGTAAAAACAAAAAGACCAGTTGAAATGTCGCACACACAAGTGTGGAAGCAACAATAGGTGGTAGCTGTAGTGACTCCAAAAGACATTTTCAGTGCTCAGTTTGTGTAAAAAAACTTAGTCTGCCTTTGAAAGAAGTGTTTTAGATTAAGTGGTTAAATAATGATCTTGCTAAAAACATATCTGATCATGTGGTTGCCCTGTGTATTTTCTTCTTAAGTTGTGTTTAGTGCACTCGCCTCATTCTCAGATGTCAGTAAAGATATGAGTAAATGTTCTCTAATGACAGGAATATGTCCAAAGCAATTAAAGTACTATAAGGTTATGAAAATACAGATTTTCTCTCTAAGGATATGGAGAATGGAAAACTTGGACTGTTTTTTTAAGGGATCAAATCCCTCATATACAAACACACACACACACACACACACACACACATTATTTACCCATGATAACAGTGACACAAACATGTTGCTTCCTGTCCTCCCTTCAGCTGACCCCCACAGGGAGGAAGTCGTGAAGTCAGTTGACATATTTCAAGTGGACAAACACAAACACACTTTTTCTATTACTCTCTCACACAATGTAAGTCTCACACACACTCCCCAATACTGAAGATGCCAAATTCAACTCTACTGGAAGAAAGTATACAGGCTGCGTTAAGCCAAGGAGAGTTGTTAGTGTTTACCTGCTGCCTGTTTGCTTCATAGATTCCTTAACTTTTTTTTATCTTTTTCCTCTTGTTACAAACACTTACTGGTTAGATGCATTATTGGTCTACTAACGATTACACACAAACATTTCCTTGCTGTGTATTTTCCTTCTCATGAGATCCTGACTTTATCTGTGTTGATAATACATTTTTTCCGTTATTATCAGCTCATTACATGGAGTTGTGCCATGTCAGTACACTGATATGAAGCAAGGGAGTCCTGCACAAACTGTACACACACTTCACAAGATAACACACACACTCTGGCCTCGAATAAAGGTGGTTTTCAACTATACTGCAGGTCTTACTGACGTGAAACATCACACACACAGAAAGAAGCCCTGCCATGGCAGATAGAATAGTAAATGTGAGGTGGAGTGATAGGAGGCAGTGAGAGGGAGAGAGGTTGTGTCAGACAACATTCATTCACACACGAAGAGACGAGCGAGCGGAGTGAGAGAGGAGTCTTTCATCCTCTACTGCTGTGGCAGTAGCTGCAAGGAAAAGGCTGGTTCACTGGGTTCAAGCACAATACAGAGAGAGGAGGAGAGAGGCTGGGCAGATGGAGAGAGCCATCAGACAGCAACAGAGAAGAAGGGAGGGTGAAGGCAGAGAGGAATGGAGGGGGTGTAGGGAAGGAAAGCTCTGAATCTTATCTCTCCTCACCCTGAATGCTTTTTAAAAAGTCGCTCTGTCCCTCTTCTCCTGTGCCCTTCTCTCTAAGGGGCTACTCTGACTGTTTGGAAATTTCACCAATAACCTCATATCATCTTGTTGGTTTGTTTGTTTATTTGTAACCCCGGTGATACAGCAGCTATTCTGCCATGTCCATATAATTTCATAGACATGGACAATCCAAATTAATACCAATTACAGCAACTCACAGTTACATAATTGAAATGAGAATACAACATGCAACATCTACAATCATGTCAACATTCACTATAACAACTTACGTCTACATTCAAGTATAACATTACATGATATATATACAACATTTGATACAGCACTAGAAGACACACAAACAGACAAATACTGAAAAAATAATTAAGCCATCTCTGTTTAAAATGGCAATAACTGATTTTTTGGCCACTTGAGTGCATCCAAAACAAGCTGTCAACACAACTCTTAACATATTGTCACCTTTTAAGTTGATATGGTGAACTTATTAGCATCCAGCAGTTACAGAGCAACATTCATTTGTTTATGTCCACCTTGCGAATGTAAGACCAATATTCACCAATATTCACTCACTTTAATTCTGGTTTTGGTCTCCATCAGCTCCTACAGGGAAATATCTGGTTCTTTAGCTGCTGAATGCTCCACTATGTTCACCAGTTAGTCGCTAACTGTGTCTGTTAGCTGTTTGGTGCTGAGCAGGTAGTGTATAATTGGTTTATCAGAGCTTTTTTCGCTGAATATAACTGCTCACTGCAGTCAAAAATTACACTATGAGAGGCAAGAGAAACTAAACAGTAAAGTTAAGGAACAAAACCAAAACAATTAACTAAAAGAAGTTCTAAGTTTACTAAAAACTGAAGCCTAAAACCATCAATTAACACAATTATCATTTTAACTTCATATTACTACAATATGACAATTATTAGCATTACTGATCATCATTATTATAATTATGACAATATGTTATTTATAATATACTATATATTATATCCAGAATAAAGGATTGCCAAAATCACCTGTGTGCCAATAGATACTTTAGCTCTGTCAGGTGTGTAACCAATGCCATCATCCAAAATATTAATAGCCTACTAAACCTTTCAACAATACATTTATGGTCATTTCTGACTTTGGAGAATAAAATCTCTATCTCTTAGTTATTCCACTGTACTAAATCTGTTTAGCCAATAGGACATCTATGGAGTCTGGGAGGGGCCATGGAGAAAAAAACTCATTTGTGTTCTTGATGTAATAATTCGTGCCCTTGATTTAAAGGAAAACATATGTATTTTTCAACCTGCACTCTAATTTCCCATAATTTTGTGTCTAAGTGATCAATGGGGACTACAGTTTTTGAAATTGGTCCAGTATTAAGCAAGAGCACTTTAGCCAGAAGCCACAAAACGGGTTGCCATGTAATCCTTTGGGACAATTGTGCCTCATCAAAGTATGTCCTCTAACAGTGCTTGTTTTGCCACTGACAGGCTCAGATTGCTATTTTAAGTGTCTGACAACATTATGGAAAGGACCATACAGAGAAATAAAACCTTTTTCTTTAGCTTTTGCTTGATCCAGTCATTTTGTTATTGTGTCTAACCACGTCTCACTCAAGAAGTCTCGTTCTGAAATCTTGCGAAAGTTGAGTTGCTGTCAAAATCAGATAAATATTCAGCCATGACTTTTAGATAACACTAAGCTACACTTTCTGTCCTCCAACACAACAAACTCCTTCCGGCACTCCTCTCTGCAACTCTGTCATGGCTGAATATTTAGCTCAGCTTCTGAAATGCTCCCGGTGGGATCTGATGCCATGCGGAGGACAGAACAAAACCATGTCACAGCCAGAATGCAACAAAGCTGCTCCAGGTGGAATCAAGGCATAATGGACCAAACATTTAATAATTTAAGTTGTCCTTTCAAGGAATAGTTGAACATTCTGTGAAACTTGATACCACTCTTGTGTTTGTGCGAAGTATGGAGCTAGTTCCAGGAGGTGATTAGCTTAGCATAAGAACTGGAAAAGAAGAGAAACAACCACTGTAGCCTGGCTCTCTCTACAGTTCAAAAACATGCTTGCCAGCACCTAAAGCTTCAGACAGAAGGCAAAGTGAATTTTCACATCATTCGCACAAATTTGATGGCTGCTGTAACCTAGCTAGCAAGGGATGCATCAGCCATGTCTGTAAACAGGTGCCCGTATGTTTGTTTTCGGTTCAGTTTCTGACTGAACTCTGAACTCACCAGAGACCACGGTTCTTTATGTTATTTCCCCATTTATGTTGCAGATTAATACAGCCCTGTGATATGCACTAAATAAAAGCTAAATTTTAAACATTTTCAACTCGTGGACACGTCTTTGCGTCAGTTTGCACCGTCCTGTACAAATTTGTCTAATCGCGTCTCTCCATTGGATTCCTATGCAATTGTGCCACCTCTGAAATTTGCTTTATGTTCTGTCTAAACACACAGTAATGCTCACTAATTAAAATATTGTATCTTGTTTGTTTAATCCATTGACAAATGGATTTTAATATTTTTTAGGGGGACTTGTGTGCACAAACACCAGCTGGGTGTGTGACTTCCTGTAATCCTGTCTTTACAGTAAGCCTACAGTAAGGTTTGGGACCATACTGCTTGTACAGAAATGTATACCAAAACCTGTGCACACCAACCATATCTGGCAACCCACGTTATAGCTGGAGATGCCGTGCACAAAAGTGGTAGGCTGATAAGTGAACCGTTGTTCGTTCGAAAATACATACAGCACATAACTCCTCCTGAAACCAAAATTATAGTTTTTCACTTCTGTTTGTGTATGAATTCAAAAAATGAGATACAGTTAGTGAGCTTTAAAAGTGTTGGTAGTCATATTTTAGAACTGTAGACAGAACCGTGCTAGTCTAAATGTCTTCTTGCTCTATTGATCTTCTCACCTAACTCTCAGAAAGAAAGCAAATAAGTATATTCCCTATTTCATTTACAATGTTACTATTTCTTGAAATGATACATGGTAATTTTATAGAAACAAAAAAGAGAGAGAGAGTGAAGGGATAGACTAAACAACAAAAAGAAGATAAGGAAGTAGGAACAAAAGATCAAAGAACAGAGGCCACAGCAGAAGAGGGGAGCAGATATTGATTTTTGATTTAGCAGGGTGAAGACTGACAAGAAAAAATTGACTGATGAGTAGAGTGACTGACAGCTGCATTACACAGTCGAGTATCAAGAATCTTAAATCCTAACCCCGAGTGACCTAACCTCCTCGCTGCCAGTGAGATATTTTTAAATCCTGGAGAAAACATCAATGAATCAACATCAAGTGAAACAGAAGATAACAGCAGTAACTGAAACAGACACATCGCCTACTTCACACATAGAAGTCATACTGAACGGGCCTGCGAGTGACAAAGGCTTTCATCATTTTTACAGAATAAAAAGCCAGTGTGGGACTTTGTGGTGTTGTCTAATTCAGTGAAAATGGTGCACAGAACAGGATCTTATGCCTGTGAGGCGTCTCCTCACCAGGCTTTTTCTCTTTTAGAAAATAACAGGCAAATTACATTTTACCACACAACACATTGTATTATATTATCTTACGTCATACCATCTCACATGTACTTTTGCACAACTCAAGAGTGGTAAAAACAGCCCTTTTGCGAGCACACAGGAGAAATCAACCAATACTCAACCTACTCTGAGAATGATGAGTTCACACACAAAATATTTTTCAAATTTGCTTTGCAAGGGAGCGAAATGAACATCCAGTTCTCCCACATAATTGTGCTCATTTCTGACAAAACCCCCATTGGCAAGTACAAAATATTTATAATTTGCTGTTCATGATTCAGTGCATGATCTCTACTAGAGCAGTCATTTTAATATCCAAGAGTTGAATGTAATACCTGAATTATGATGTTTATTGTGAGCCTGAAAGCCATTATAATCACTAAAGGAAGATGGGTTTTATATGGAAATGGAATTCCTGTCAGATTGAATGCAGTGTACTTTGTGATTTTATAATACCCCATTCAGTCTGGAGTTGTCAAGCTTTTCCCACATAGTTAAAAAGACTTTTCAGGCCCCTCTGACAACGAAGTAAAGCAAAGCTAGATGAGAGCATCATCTTTAGTAATAGCCAATGCTGTGCAGTTTGTAAGTATAAGGACAGTGGCACATTTTTGTTGGCTCTGTATTCCAGCACCTTGGAAATGAAACTGTGATTAAGAGGTTAAAGTGCTGAATTAACATACACATCAGATGAACAAGGTAGGAATTGTAGTCATTTTATACATAGTCCCCAATCTTACAGAACATAATTGAACTTGTTAACATAAACTTTATGTCATCATTGAGCTTGAAAGTTCATTATTGACTCTCTTGAAATTTTCCGGAGCTTTCAGCCAAATCGTGTGGGCCCTGGGCAAGAAACTGAATGCACACCAGACACAGACATCAACTATCTGGAACACCAGACCAAGGGGTCAAAGGTTAGAAACTACAAGTCAGTGGACAGCAGGAGACGAACAGACGAGAAGCCCAGCAAAATATCCAGTGTATGGACATGAGGTCTATGACAAACCTGTCAACTCTCCTGTATTTTCACCCCCTCTCCCACTGTGTTAAGTAATTTTCCCCATAAATTTCCTGTATTTCCCTTTTTTATTTTTACAATTATATATATGACATTAACTGACATGTGTGACATTAAATAATAATCCATTAGACAAAATACTAATAGCCAGCAAAAATTCCTCAGTGGAGCAGAAGTTTTTTAAATTAGTGTTGTTTTTACCGTCTGGTTTATCTGCTGCTGCTTTACATGACAGTAATGTTAATGTAGCTTGATAGTTTAGATAGCTGGACTGCTGATGCATTCCCCCTGTGTGTTGTTTGTTCACAATTACTGTAATTAACACCATACGTGTTAAAGTTCTGCTTCATGCTCTGTCAGACTTTTAAAAGGAAGCTTTTTACATTTCCAGAGTGAGTGAAGGAATTAGGAGAGAGGAGACAGAAGTGAGGAAGAGTTGCAGGATGTGATGGTGCTGAAAGAAGAACAAGGACAAAGTAAAGAAGATGCAACTTCAAGATTTAAAGAAAAAGTTTAAGGAGGAAAGAGAAACATAAAAGCAGCCCAGGTGACAGATGCTGAAGAGACATGAATAAATTCAAAGCAGGAAAACTAGTAAGGAACTTATAGCTGTATCTAGATGAATTACTGTTCTGGTAAATGTTTTTGAAGGCACAATCTGTCTGCAAAAGGTCCAAATGTACACTAAAGGGCATCCCTACTAACAAAAGTGAAAGCTCAAGACTGAAACCTGCCCTAAAATAATTTATAGATCTTTTAATAAGGCGCTGACACGACACAACAACTTGGTTAACATGATGTTTTCTTAAGCTCTTAAGCTGTTAAAATGTTGTTGACCTCAGTAACTGTACCTTAATGAAATAGGTGAGACACCAGCAAAAAAAAAACCTCTGTAAATGTTTAAATACTTGATTTTCTCATTTTCCCTGACAAAAGGCATGTTAGGAAATAACCATGTGTTTTGCAAGGTGTGTAGGGTGGACTTAAATGTTGGTCATGGTGGGAAAAATAATGTAAACCAACATGCTAGGTCAGTTAAACATAAGCACGCCCGAGAAACCACAAACAACACATCAACCATCTGTTCGATTACAGCAGGGCAGGCAGTAAAGACACCTGGTGATTAGATCTTTGGAGCTGAGTGAGGAGACCCTTTTCATAATGTAAAAATTATGGTCAGGTTCGGTCCTGGAAAATCTCTTCCCTGATGATGCTCTCTTAATTCTGTGGCCATCTTCACTTCATGCTTGCATCTGGGGCTTTTTACCCGCAGTCACAAACACATGATCAGCTGGGATGAGGTTAAGTGACTGACTTAGCAAGTGACAAATGTTCCTCTGTTTGGCCATAAAAAAGCTCCTTAGTTGACTTATCTCACTGTCCTTCTGCATTGTCTTAAAATTGGGGGACAAAGCATAAAATTGGCTACAACTGTTCATCTGATTTGGATGTAAACACTCTTAAAGCTCAATGTCAGCACAACAGTCATTGTTTTATTTCAAATCCAATGTGCTGGTGTAGAGCCAACGTATTGAAAAATTCGTATTATTACTTTGTAACTGGACTGAATATATGCTTTATGTAAATATTGAATGATCACACATCTATATGACAAGTCTAACAATCAAATATTAAGTGAGTTGAAACAAAGGGCTTTTATGTTATTCTGAAAAAAACATGGAAAAATGCCTTGAATACTGGTACTCCACTCAAGTCACGCATCATTAAATAACAGGCTGGACTCAGTGCTCCAGTGCTCCTCCACATTTCTGGGAACAGCTGAGTTGACAAAGGCAACTGATACTCATTGTTTCTCTTTTCATTAGAGAAAGTTCATTAACTTAACTGCCTCTGTACTACTTTTATGCAAGCTGGTAAAACACATCATTCCAGTGTTTCAAAGTTGATTCCCTGTGATATTAGAGAAGATTACAGTAATATTAGATCCGTACTGGGAATAAGCAGCATCAGATTGTCCTCAACAACAGGTGTTAGCAGTCATGAGTAATGGAAGGTGATTCATTAAAGTGTTTCATAGATTAGGCAGAGATTACATGTGGATTAAACTGTGCAGTTGATTCATCTGGTTCACAACAAACAATATTTGTCATGTTGGTGACTGTTGGTTGCTTGGTTGCCCAGTAACTTCAGGTTAGCTACCTCAAGTACTCTGACATGATATATTGTAGATAATCAGTTATAAAGAAGGTTACCATGTGCTGTATTTTGTCTTATTTACATATAAAATGTTACCCTGCAATAGCAATACATCACATTAAATTTGCCCAGAAGGTGGCCCATGGATGCCTCATAGTTTAAAAGTTTGCTTTTTTGCTAGCATTGCTTTTTAGTGCAGGAAAAAAAAGCAATGTAGGTTAGAGTCACAATTTAAAGAGATTTAGGAGGAAGTGTGGAAGCAGAAAGGAAGCTGAGGAAGAGAGCGGTGCGAGGGAGTGAGAGGAGAGATAGCGGGAGATGAGGGCAGGAACGGGGGTTGAAGCTTATCACCTGTCAAAGCCCTGATTTTTAAGAGGCCTGCACTGACATCAAGCAGAATTAGCAATCATCGTTCACCTTGAGATGTTTAGCCAGGAGCCTGCCAATTTAATGAAACTGGCCCACTGCCAGGGCTAATCCACTAAAGCACCTGCATTACGGTTCATCTTTAAAGGAGTGACTGTGACTGAGTACACACAGCACACAGCAAAACTTCTCACTGTTGTTATACTGTCCAGAACATTTACAGCTGATTAACACATACATATACATTTCATATCTATACTATAAAGCATAACCAGGTCAATTAAAGGGTGAGTTCGCCCAAATTAAAAAAAAACAAACATATTCTCTCACTTGCCTCTTCTGGTGTCAAGCCTATTTTTGATTTTTCTCCAGGTGATGAGATAAAGTATCTGTCTTTTAGATTTCTGCCTCTGGGGGTGAATGAAAATATGTTTGTGATGCTTACAACTGAAATATATTTTAACAAGACCAAGAGCTATGCTAGCAGCTCTGTGAACTTTGGCACAGTGATTCTTTGAGCTGAATTGCTAACAACAGCATGCTAACATGATCACAATGAAGATGCTAACATGTTGATGTTAGTTTGTTAGTTTAACATGTTTATCTCCTCTCTTCCAGGTTCCGTTAGCATGCTAAACTAACAAAAGCTGGACAAATGAAAAAATGTGATCTGATGGTGGCACTATAAAAGTCAGAGGGAAACAGAAATGTTATTACAGTTCATCCTGAACATGAAAGTGTGTACCTAATTTCCTTGGCAGTGCATCCAATAGCTGTTGAGACATTTCACTCAAAACTACATAGTGGCACTAAACCGGGGATCACCTGTGTTGTAAGGATTCATCCACTGGGGACTATGAATGTTTCATGGCAATCTGTCCATTTGTTTTTGAGATATTTCAGTCTGGACCATGTGGCTATTAACTACCACAGCTTGAGGCTGAAGCCAGTGTAGAAGTATGTTAACGTGCAGTACCACCGACGGCCACCAGATGCTGGCACCAATAGACTCCCATTCAAAAACCGTCAATTTCTCTCTAGAAATACTAAGTCAATAATTTTTTTCAATGAGTCATTATGGTCTCAGTCACTAAATTCTGGCCCTCAAAAAATTTGCTGGTTGTCATTTTGGAAATTATTACTCCGTTGATAAGATTTGAAGACTTATAGTAGCTTTGATGGCTGCCATGTGGGTGTTGTTTGACAGCTGTGATTGACATTTGGCTTACCTGCTGCTCTCCTCAGCTCCAGGACTCGTACTGGGGTGGACTACTGTCGTTATATTTCACTATGTTTAATGTTACTGGATTGTGATAATGTACCTGCCTTGTTAGCACAATGCAGCTAAAGTAGCTAACGTTAGCCCAAGTGTGCACCGCTCAGTGTTCCCAGTAAGCTAGCATTAGCTTTGATCCAAGGTAGCAGGGCGTGTTTCCAGAGCGTGAAAGGCAACACCTCACACTCCTTATTAGGAAGGTCCTAGCTCCAAACAGAAAAGATGGTGCTGACCATAAGCTGCAACTCAGCCCCTTGCTACATCCTTCTTTCCATACAGTCTATGGTCTGGACCAAAGTGGTGGCCATCGCCATCCCTCAAGCCATGCTGCAGGCTGGTTAAAAATTCAATAGGAACATCTCTTTCTAGAAACAATGTCCCTGATTCTCTTGGTAACAAAACACACAGTCAACCATTTTCATTGGAACTACTTTCTACCAAAGAAATAGCTGGTAGAAATAGTGAAAACCATAGTTAAACAAATGTTTTACAAGCTGCTAATATAAAACATCTCATCTGTAATATTTTCATATCAATGTGCAAATTCTATGATGTCAGCAGTACCATAATATCCATAGTAAAAGTTCAAAAATAGGGCATCGGGTGTCCTTAGTGAATTTTGGGCATCTGCACATAAACTGATTTCCCATCTGAATGCAGAGCTGTTCCCCATCAGCTCACCAACATTTCAATTTGTATAGATGGTTTTGTGCCCTGAAACTTGGGCAGATTGTTGAGGTTTGTCTAGCATTTGAGCCATCTGTTCCCTTAACTACTTGCAAAATGTAGCTGTGTCTTATTTACCTGATCCACTGTCTGACCATTGTCAACTCATATTTTGATGACTGGTGTCCTAACACCCCTCCAACAGTGTCTGTACAGGAGCTCATCATCAAACTGTGCTCAGCTTATGACAATTATTAAAATTGACAGACTGTCATGAAAAAAACAATATACAGACTACAGTAGCAAATACAATAGGTTTTTTAAAAAGATTTGAAACCATGAAGCAACAACCAATTTCACAGTTACCATCAAGTAAAACCCCACAGTTTTTTTTTTCTTTCTGAAGCTACCAGTCCAGATCATGATTCATCTGATCTTGTTTAATCATCAGGTCCTTGATTGAATGGCTCTCATGTTGTCCCTCCATAAAAGATGAAGCTACTTTACATGGTGTTGTGTAATCTTCACTCCCTACACTTCTATGTTTGATGTCTGTGTTTGATTCTAAGACACATAAGCTTGCTGCATGATTCCAATCAGTATCATATAGAAGTAAGCAGACTTAAGAGGGAAAAAAGAAATTAATAAAGGAATCCACACAGTTTCAAAATATTCAATATATATTGTTAACCATTTTCTTCAACACTTAAACTCTTAAACACATTTTTAGCAGCATTATAAAAGGATGTACAGTGACATGAAGATGTAAGAGACACTTAAAACAACCAATAAAACACCAAATACTGAGAATAAGAGAAAGCACTAACAGTTTAATAAAAAGATGAAACTTAGATTACAGCATGCAAAAGAAATACAGTAGCTAATCACCATTCAAATTATAAAGAATAGCATGAAAAGTGTATTTTCACCTCAAGTACAACTTCTCTGAATCTCAAACTGCACTACACAGACTGAATTAATATTTCACTTCATGTTCAGTTGGAATCCAACTTGCATCCATAACAAACCCACACTTTTAGCTGCCTCTTTCATATCAGTCTGACTTCCTGTATTGTTTATCTTGTACATGTGAAAAGAGTCTGTTGCCATAAAAATGACACAATTAGTAATTTGTTAAAATGCCTGTGACATATGTTTACTTTACTGACAAAGACACTTAGAGGCTGAGGGGACTAGAACTGTTCAAAGGTGCGAAACTGAGTGTAAATTACAACAGGAGAGGATGTTCAGAGGCAGTCTGACACCAAGAAATTGGGCTACAGTTTTTTTTTACCTTTGGAGGTTTAATTGAAACCACATCCAAGTGTCTCTATGCATTCTGCTTTTGAAAATTACAGTGGATGCAGATTATAACACAAAACTAGCAAGTGGTAAATGTCTAAGAGAGTTTAGTAATGCTTGTTTTGTACAAGTGGAGGTATGGATCTTTATTGCGTTTTAGCTTTTTTTTTCTTTTTAATGTGCTGAACTGCATGATATATATCATAAATTGGCCTTCACTGTAGAAATGCATGCAGATGAATTAGGTATAGTGGATGTCACAAAGAATAAAAGATCCTCTTCTCTTCATGTCACCCTCTCTCATTTATACCTCCCCATCCTAAGCAGAAGAACATTAAAAGGACTGCCCCTGGCATTAAATCAAGCCTACCTCTTTGCTCTGTGCTGTCTGCCCTTCTCCTCTCTCTCTCTCTCTCTCTCTCTCTTTCTCTGTGCCCCTCTCCCTCTTGTCCTCACTCCCTGCGCTGCTTTCTCTCTATCTGAAGTGGAACAGGTGACCCACCTTGTGGTGAAAGCAGGGCACTGCACCACCACGCCCAGTGATCAGGCTGCCGCTGAATTCATGACAGGCAGCCAAACACCAGACTGCATGTGTCATGTTGAGGGGATGATGATACATTAACACAAACTAGAGCCTCCTGATCTCATGCTGTTGCATCCCTCCCTCCTCCCACCATCCTTTCTTCCCTCACTTATCCCCCTTCATTCGCTCTATTTTAGTTTCTTTTTTCCTCTCTCACTCTCCCTCTGTTGCTCTCTTCTCTTGGCAAAGAGACACGTCGCTGGTATATAATCAGATAGATAGATAGATAGATAGATAGATAGATAGATAGATAGATAGATAAATAGATGCAGCATGTGCATAGATAGATAGATAGATAGATAGATAGATAGATAGATAGATAGATAGATAGATAGATGCAACATGTGCATAGATAGATAGATAGATAGATAGATAGATAGATAGATAGATAGATAGATAGATAGATAGATAGATGCAACATGTACATAGATAGATAGATAGATAGATAGATAGATAGATAGATAGATAGATAGATAGATAGATAGATAGATAAATAGATAGATAAATAGATAGATAAATAGATAGATAGATGCAATATGCACACATACACACACACACACACACACACACACAAAGGATATTTATAGCGCTCCAGCACCAGTCTGTCT
The DNA here is from genome assembly GCF_963924715.1 of Thunnus thynnus. Classification (NCBI taxonomy): domain Eukaryota; kingdom Metazoa; phylum Chordata; class Actinopteri; order Scombriformes; family Scombridae; genus Thunnus; species Thunnus thynnus. The sequence continues at coordinate 4,601,827 of NC_089521.1, read as the reverse complement.
GTTGCTAGGATACCAGCCAGCTCAGAATTCTCAGACATACAGTTTGGCTTTGTTTACAAAAATGAATATGTTCGGTATAGTCAGTCTGACCCACACACACACACACACACACACACACACACACACACACACACACACACACACACACACACACACTTAAGTAAGAAGGAAACAGTAAAGATGGAGTGTGTGTGTGTCCACACCCAAGTATCTCACAAGATCATTTTCACTTGTGCTGAGCTGACAGTAACCATAGTGAGCGTCTAAAAGAGATGTGGAAAGGAGGGAAAAATGCTGACAGTATTTGTTCCACGGTCTGGCAGTCTCTGGTTGCTACGGCAACTGTCCTGGCTTCTCAGCAGCATCCCCTCGGTAACAGAAGGAGGGTGGTGGTGGCTAAACCAGAGGCCCCTCATGGGAAAACAAATCTGCCATGTCGCCCTCCACTGGTTCAGAGTGAGCTTAGCAAAGAAGGCTCTAATATTTCCTTAAGGCTTAGGATGTACAGTATATTATATCACTTATATTTTTCATTAATGGTAAGGGTTTGTTGGATTAAAGTGTTTTCACCATTGCTTTTTCAAAATCTCTTGTAGTGGGCTCTATTTAATAATCTTAAAATAATCCAATTTATCTAATCCAAATCCTGGTAATCTGTTAAAACAGTTGTTCTGTTTTGCCTGTGAGGTTAGTTGGTCAGGAAGAATTATTCTGTATGTGTGGACAGGGAATATAATGTTTTAAATCTCTTAAATAAAAAAACAAACAAACACAAAAGGGGTTGATAGTTGTTACTTTTGGATTAGGGTTAGTACTAATATTATAATTACTAATACCATTTGTGAAATTCCTGACACATCTGTGTTGTTGACATAATGAAGTGACATGAAAACATGCAACAAGCTGCAATAACAGAGACTGATTCACATGATGCAAAGACATGCAAGACCTCAGGTCAGTGTGTCTGGGCAGCATTGTTATTCATATAAGTGTAGAATATGTACAAAAAAACAATGAGACAGTTTCACTGAAAAATATCTGTCCTGTGTACAATTAAAATGACAGCTGATATTCAGCAGCTTCATTTTATTGTTGTGTCATTTGACATGGAAAGTCAGGATGTTTTAAGGATAAGTCTGCAGACATTCTGTATTTTCTTATTGTCAAGAGATCCCATGAAAAGACAAACACAACAAACAATAAACAATGAACTCAATTGTTATCCAAAAGCTATTATAAAACATATACTGTAAATGAGTCACACCATCATTCATTATGATGAACATGGACACTACAGTTTATTTTAAGTCAATCCAACACACACCATCCTGTTGCTGTAAATAATATCAATCCGTGGCTGGAAGTAGGCCCCAATACACTATTTACTCCTGTTTGTAATGTTGGTTAAAAAGTTCAGAGCTCAACTGTTTTAGGATATTTGAACCTTTTTTTAAATCTATGACCAGTTTTAAAGATTTATATCCTCAGTAGGAACCAACAGGCTTAGAGCTGAGTGCCACAGAAAGTACTGAGATATGAGTTAACTTGACTATATGAAAATATAAATTAGACCAGACTTAACTTTTAAAATTCAGTAGTGAGACATGTTAACATCTTATGCTTTACTTCTGTCTCTGTAGTAACACATCCACATCATATACAATTAGATAAACCGCTTGTTCATTTATAGTGTTATCTTTATTTTACCGGGTTAAAGCCCATGTGTGTATAATTTTGATGTGATTATAGCATCTTTTAAATTATTCTCATATTATAGGTTTTTCTTTGTAGAAAAATGAGACAGTCCCAGTCTGTATGTTGCTTTAAGCCCATTCATCTCAGTTCCTTGGTAGTATCCATGGGAGATATATATGTTGCTGTCTGCCACGGTGTCTTTTCTGATAGCACCACCGGGGAGCGCCAAAGTCAAACATTTTTAAAATTGCTACATGGTGGCTTTAAGATATAACATCTACTGTAGTTCATTGCATATGACTGATGTATTTGAGCAACTGGGATGATATTACAATATTAAGTGAGTTTATGATTAGTTTCAAAATGTGACTCCAACAAATATAACTTGATGCCAAAAATAAAATGGTGACACTAAAAGACGAAAATATAGTTACTGTTGTTTAATATTAAAATTAAAATTTGATGGGCTGTGTGTTGGCATCAGGTTCTGTTATTATTGTTCGCATGTTACAATGTGCATAAAAAAAATCAAAATATTACTTGTCTGCTCTCATTTTTCACATCATAGCCAACTGTGACTCCATATTTGTGTGTATGTTTAGGAGTGGGGGATCACCCCCACCCCACCCCCACATCTCTTTGGTGGGCAGACACAGTCAGACAGACAAACAAACAGACAGACAGGCAGGCAGACAGACAGACAGACTGGCTGACCGAACACTGTAACCGATATACTAAAATACTGGACCATGCGCCATTCCAAATTTGTCTTTCAGCCACGGGATCCCACCGTCTGACCAGGAATAAACCCACACACACACACACACACATACACACACACACATCCAGGCGTCTCCCCTGCTCTGTACTGTACTCGTGTGTGTGTGTGTGTGTGTGTGTGTGTGTAGGGTACCACAATGAGCGATGCAGGGATGTCTGGGAGAAGAAGGAGATTGATTCTCAGTCGTTGATGTAACCAGACTGGGTCACAATGAGTCCACGTGCAGCTCTCTTTATGGAGCCGCCTGGTAATCCCGTCTGTTGCTAATGGCCATTTAATCCAAAGGAGAGTTATTACGTAACTCTTTGTAGCTGCCGTCTGCGGGACCCTGCTGGATATTTTACTGATCATCAATATTCCTCATAACAGACTGTTTAACTGCCAGAAAAAGGGTTTAATTTCTCCATTTGCTGCTTCATCAACAGCACAGGAAAACATCTCTTTTATAAGCGTTGCCAAAATTGAACATAAACACTTGCTTGTGTAGAGAAGAAGGTTGAGAACAACACACATTGAATGACAGCAAGTGTAAGACATAGTTAAGATGTTGTATTGACAATCTTTTTGAACTATTCTGTGCTCATGCATGATGTATTTGCTCCTTTAGTGCAACACTTTTGCAGTGAGAGCAGAAACTGTTGTGTAGACAAGTCAGATGGCAGTTTCCAGTCTTGGATTCTCTGTCAGAGTTACAGACGGTAGAGAAACTTGCAAACACCTCATTTCTGCGCTACAGTGTGTCTGAACATTATTGAACAGGAGCGGATAACACCCAGGTAGCCGAACACAGAAAAACACTGAGAGAGAGAGACAGACGGGGAGACTCTTTGTTCACATTCTTGCTCATTCTCTTTTTTACATACACATCAGAGAAATAAGTAAAGAATGGCATCTTCAGTCTGTACACACACGCACGCACACACACACACACACACACACTGATTGTATCAAGTCAGCTGTGTGTCACTGTAGCATCATTAGCTTTTCTGTGTTCCTGTGTTATTGATGCATTTTAAATATTTATTAGGCCACTTCCACAGCAGCAGCAGCAGCAGCAGCAGCAGGATCTTCTAAACCAGCAAACATAGTTGAGATGTTTCTGTGTGTGTCCTTGAATAACAATGAGGAGGAACAGCAGGGATATACCTATATGATATAGGACGGCTTTTCTCCCTTTTTTTTAATCTGCAAAAAGGTTCGACTTTGTGTCTCAGGGACATTTAGTAGCCACTTATTGTACTAAAAAGGGAGAACTAGAGAAGCTGAAGGGTTTACATGTTCCTGGTCAGTCGATACTTAAACTGTCTCTTTGTTAAGATGAAAATCCATGACGTGACTGTATAACTGAATAACTGAACTTATGCTCATTTGGATATAACATTTTAAACTAATGAATGATAGGAAATAAAATAGCTGCTTACTATTTAGTCAGTAGAGCAGCTTTATATACCGCTCATGGTATCATCTGTCATTGTGACTCTAATTTGGTCATTTTAGTGACTGAACTTCAGTCCTCCTCGAGGCAAAACATGTACCATGTGACTTTTATCATCACCATTTTGAAATGAATTTTATGGACTCAAGAAGTTTTGTTGGCTTTGGGTTGATTTTTAGTTTTTATGTTGTTTCTATTAGATTTTTAATCTGAAACATAAATTACAAAATTGGGGATGCAATTAACAATTATTCTCATTATGGATTAATCTGAATCTTTCATTTAGTTTATATCATAGAACTGTTTCCCAGAGCGTTTGGGTGATGTCTTACAATAACTTTTTTTCTTGTCTAGAAATAACTTTTTATTTACAGTGATATAAAACAGATAAAAGAGGCAAATCTTATCATTTTGAGAAGCAGTAAACAGTGAATATTTAGCACTTTTCCTTGATGAAACTTAACCAATCAATCAGTTATCAATTATTTGATGATCAGCTTTCTGTCCAAACTTAATGTGGGTGTATATACTGTCCAAAAATAGTGTGCACTGTATATTTTATGTCCTGAAAGTCATAATTTGGACAAAGGAGACAAACAAACAAAACAAAGACAGTTATCATAGCTGCATCTGAGTGCAGTAACAACAGCTGTGTGCTAGTCTGTGCATGTGTGTGTGTGTGTGTGTGTGTGTGTGTGTGTGTGTGTGTGTGTGTGTGTGTGTGTGTGTGTGTTTCTGTGACATCAAGGGAAGCAAGGGAAAAAACAAATGAGGACAAACAACCTTTCTTAGCTTCCTAAAATGTTACATTTTAGAGAGACTGGGTTTTTCACCTGCATAGAGCAACAACTACAACAAAAACAGCAACAATATTAAGTATTACAGTAACTTTGAAATTCTGTGGCAAAGTGATTTTCTCAGAGCGCTAATGGACCATAGATAAGGGGTGACTCAGCCTCCCATGTGCCAGTGTTGGGCCAAAACTCTACGCTGAGAAAACATTAGCAGAAGAAATCCATCAGGCTCTCTGTGATCCATCATTAATGTAATTTCGCCGACAGGGACACTACACATCTTCATATCATTGAAGAGGCTGAAGTGCATTTGCTCTTTACACTTGACTTGAAATTTAGAGAGGAAAAATAAGTTGTCAGAGCCACAAATGCAGGAGTGCATGAGCAATGTTTTAGCCAAATTATTTTAAGACATGACATCAGCCGTTTAGAAGAGAAAGACAGACTGATCACATCCACCGTGGCCTCAGGAACAATTAATCTATACATAAATAAACTGAATTAATTTAAGATTTATTAATGAGTTTGTATTTATGTTGTGAAAAATAGATAATATTCCTACAGTATTCAGACTGACAAACTGTTAAAAACAGTTAAAAAATTATGAGTCAACAAGCCAGAAATAGATAATACCACAAAAGATAGAAAGTACGTCTTAAGTTTAGTTGGGAGAAGACGACCTGCAGCTCAGCATTGAACGAGTGAACAATGAAAATAATTTACAGCCATCATCTCCAGCAGCTATGAGGAGACAATGCTCTGCTCCTCAGCCTTCTTTCCTTCACTTCCTGTGGCTTTCAGAATGAAAAAGACTCAAAAACTGTTGAAATTTAAAAAAAAAAAAAAAAATAGACCAGACACAGGACAAACTAAACTAAATTGAATTTACAAAAACTAACCTTCACATCACACTTAAACTTTACTAGAGTTAGTTAGTTAGTTTAGTCCAGTGGTTCCCAACCTAAGGGTCGGGCCCCTCCAAAGGGTCAGCAGATAAATCTGAGGGGTCATGAGATGATTAATCGGAGAGGAAAGAAGAAAAAACAAAGTTCTGATACACAAATCTGTTTTCAGTTTTTTGAGTTTTTCTCTAATCTTTGATTGTTGGTGAAATATTGGATCATTTGAACATTTATTGAAATGAAAGCATGTGAGAAGTTTAGAGGGAAAAATCACTATTTGGTGGAGCTGTTAACAACTCATAGACATGTGAAATGTGACCTCGACTACACACTGCTTTTTATAAGATGCCAAAAGCCAAAAAAAAAAAGTGTTGTATTTTAAAAGCTTGTTATATTATCCTTTTTGTCAAATCTTCATCTGAAAAGTAACTAAAGCTGTCAAATAAATGTAGTGGAGTAGAAAGTACAATATTTCCCTCTGAAATGTAGTGGAGTGGAAGTATAAAGTAGCATCACATGGAAATACTCAAGTAAAGTACAAGTACTTCAAAATTGTACTTAAGTACAGTACTTGAGTAAATGTACTTAGTTACTTTCCACCATTGCACCTGTGCTTTTCCTACTGTGACATGTCAAAATGTCTTCATGAAAAGGCTGATTAAACTAAATGAAGGCAAACTACACTTCACGTAAACTAAACTTACTCTAAAGTTGACTAAAATTGAAAAAAGAAAAAAATAAACTCAAGCAAACTAAAATAAACCTCAACATAAACTAAACTGACCCGACACTAACAACATGTGAGACGTTGAAACAAAATGACATGAACTAAAGTGAGCCGTGCTCAGCGTGCTGTGTGAAGATGAGACCAGACTGCATGTCAGAACTGTTCGCCATGGCAACCACAGATTATCTGATTAATTAATGAACCTTTTACTGCATCACCAGCTACTGTTGTTAATCACTCACGCACTGTTTGGCCTGCAGCTAAAACGCACACACACACAAATGGCCACTTTGACGTAGTAAAGCGGTCAGCCCTGTGTGTGTGAATGTGATCCTCAGGCTATCTGAATAGGAGAAGAATTGGTGGAAATCAATGACATGGGTGTCATAAAAGGACTGTTTCTTTTCATGAAAAGTATTCAGAGCATATGCTGTGGCCCGAGGCTCCGTTTCCACCCCTGTTAGGATGAAAAGTAATGATTAAAACATTTAGCTGCTCATTCTGCACAGAGGCACCATAAGTAGGCCACTGTTTTAGTTTTACACACATATGCATCTTATTCTCAATATTCTTGCATGGTAATGCTAGATATTATTCTACCAATAAGTTATAAACTCTGTAGTCAGTTCACTTCTCCTCTGTAGTGTGTGTGTGTTTGTTATTAAAGCATAATTGCATGTGTTTCATTTTCTCTCTCCTTTTGTCTCAGGGGATACTTTGCTACAAACATACATTTCACAAGTTAGTCTGTGAGCACACACACACACACAAAGACAGCCTCACAAACACCAACAAAACAAACAACAAAACATGTCACGACAGAGAATCACTGCATGGGAATACACACTCACACACACACTCTTATTATCAACCTGCAGGTTCTTGTTCATACCTTAATTAAGATCTGTGTGGGTGATTATGAAACTCCTCAGGGAGTCACATAGTCATATTTACTGTGTGTGTGTGTGCGCGCGTGCACGCGTGCGTAGGTGTGTTGACTAGAAAGGAGCCGTGCTGCATTCCAAGGGTGTGTTTTTTTATCTGTTCATTGCATAATCAAACATTCATTCCTCATTAAGTGTCAATATGTCTCAGCTGTAGTTTTGTAAATTTAGGTTGTCTGCCACAGAGTCTGTGTGTGGAGTACTTGTGTAGAATTGCTCTTTTCAGAGTCAACTACTGTGGTTCTTACAGTGTGTTCTTATGTTATATTGACATGTAAGCAGCATTTTATATGGAGTTGTCTGAGATGGAGCTTACTTCAACTACTTTTTAATACAGTTGGATGTTATAATCTGTGCATCATTTTTTATAAACTGTAGCTGTCAGATGTATAATACATAAAGTGGGTGAGGTAAAAGTATTATATTTCTGAAATGTAGTAGAAGTTTAAAGTGCCATAAATCAGGAAATACTCGAGTAAAGTCCAAATACTTCTAGTCAGTCAAGTACTTTGACTTTATTCAAGTACAGTATTTGAGTAAATGCCCTGAATAATAATAATATGAAGAAGGCAATGAACTGATTTAAAAGTAGTTGAAGAGTTCTCTGTCCTCAGGCAGATCATTCAAGAAAGATCATCATCATTTTTAAAAAAAAATAAACATTTCATTTGTGCTCAAGTCCTAATAGAATTTATGAATGAATGACTTCACCATTGGTAGAAGAAGTATTCAGATTCTAAAATTACCAATATAACAATGTTAAATAATTCATCACAAGTAAAAGTCCTGTGTTCATAATTTTACTACAGTGAAAGTATATCAGCAAAATGTACTTTATGTAAAAGTACTCACTGAGGAAACATGGCCCATGTGGCTGATGTG